>NC_137470.1:5807329-6407329 GCF_964235325.1 Thermobia domestica
CTGGAGTCGAGTATATTTCAACAACCTTGTTTGAAGTTTGCATGTACATAAAAATAAATAAATAAATAAAAATTCTGAAAAAGTCTATATAGAAAATTAATGACTAAAATTTTCAGCTGAATACGGAAACATTTGTAGCTTCCATTACCCCTCCCGCAGTTGGCACTTTGTAAGGATGCTCGACAGGTCATGGTTATTGATTCGTCTTAACACGCACCAGAGAAAATTGCTGTCCTCCAGGTAGAAAGAAGGCAGAAAACAAATATTTGAGTTTCCGGTCTCGAGTCGGTTCTCGCGAGAAGATCATTTCATTTGCAGCGAAAATAAATAAAAGACGGGACAGCGCCTCCACCCCACTGATTAGATACATGCTATTACTGAACACGGAAAAATTCTTCCTGGATTTTTTTCCTTTCTAATTCCCCCATCCAACGATCACACAATATAATTGGTCCCATGTTGACGCAAAACTAGTCAATAAGAAGATGATACACTAATGTTGTTTAAAAACGTATGCAAACATTTGTTGACACATGAAATGCCATGCATAAAAAGGTCACGTTGCATTCATGTTCGACGTTATATTATAGAACGTGTACATACAAGGAAATGAGAAATAAATGTGTAATTTCTGCTATGACTTTAAAGCAGATGTACTTCGTCAAATTATATTGGAGAAATATTGAAGAAATTTTAACAACATATACAGGTTATTAATACTCTTATTTAGGAGACTGGTCTTTAAAATAAGTGTGCACTTAATGTAATACACCCATGGAGATAGCAAACTAATTTCCATAATTTTAGGCATATTCTTAAAACAAGTAACAGTGTCACGTCCACACCACATAACCGCAAGAAGTTTAGTTTGTAAAGCGACATATGTTCTCAATATTGAAAATGAAACGAAATCTTTAAGTTTTACGTCCCACGGTTATGCCGGTTAGGTTAAAGGAGACGGTGATGATGAGAAATGAGTGAAATTGTGGAATTAAGAAAGTGGGAGGAAACGGGAGAACTCCAAGAAAACCCACGAGCACGGTGTTTGTCCACCACAAAGTTCACTTGGCGGGGGCTGGGATCGAACCCGGGACCCCAAGCACCAGAGGCAGAGGTTGTCTACCACTGAGCCACCGCGCCCCCCTACTCAATATTGAAATAGTAGTAATTTCTACCACTTCCAGTTTCAGTAGAGATTAGCAGATTACCCGTTCTTCGCAGGGGAGAATAGTTTCATTTCGGACATAAAGGGCACCAATCAACTTAGGGATCCCAAAAACTATGAATTCAACACTGATATCGGTATTTTCAATTATTTTTACATGCTAACATACCCACTTAGGAGTACTAATGAGGACTGAGTTTGAATTTAAACGGCATCAGAAGTGTCACTGTTAATCTCAGCGACCCCAAAAACTGTGGATTCAGCACTAATATCAGTCATTTTCGATCATTTTTATGATCTATATATCGCCCACCTCCCCTAAGCTGCACCGTTAATGTGAAATGATAAAAACCATCCCAAGGCTCGAACCTCATGTATGTTGAAAATTTGATTGAGATCGATCGGGTGGTTCAAGAGTTATTAACTCACAAACATACATACTTTCAATTTTATTTATATAGATTTCGATTTTTTTGTCGGTGATGTTACGTGAAACATTGTTTTATGGACACTAACGTTTAACGATTTAATATACTGAAACAACAAGGCTACACATAGAATTCGACAGACGACGCACACTAATAATTATTAAGCTACAGAAAATAGGATATCTTTATTTATGTGTATACGAAGTGTCTAATGTAAAATTTTCTCAAAGCCTCCACGAAAAGAAACATCTACATAGTCCAGAAACAAGCATATAAATCAACCAACAGCATGTAGAACTCAGGTGAAGGGTGTATTATAAATTACACATGTTAAACACATGTGCTGATTATGACTCTTAATGTCTACCTACATATGTAACCTCCCCACATGAACTTCCATATATTTGCGTTCTACCACTAACAAGAGATAAACGCATAAGCAAGCATACAAAGCTTTTTTTTTCTTTCTTTTTTGTTTCTTTCAATCTGATGTAAGGCAGCGTCGTGTAGAACAACGTGCTGCCGCTATTTCCTCTGAAAGGTTTCTATACGAACGTAAAAACGAAACACGAAAACAAAACGTTTTATCCGAAGCACCAACACACATTTCAATGAACAACGTTGTATTCTATTTTGAGATTCTCCTTAAAAGAAGATTTGTTTTTAAATAGGTAAACTTTGCAGAAAATAATTAGTGCAGAACACCTGTTTCTTGAACACACGTTTCAATCAATTAATACAAGATTGGCCTCAAATCGATAGACATGTTTAATCCTAGATCATGACACAATTAACCATTTGACTTAATCTTCTATTTTAAGCGGTGGAAGTTTTTACAAAGTTTAACAGCACGTATTTCCTAATTTTGGGGGTAACAATGAACATGTAATGTTAAGTTTATCAAGCAAAATAATAATGTATATATGTTGAACAACTATCAAAACAGTGTTAAGTTCCTAAAACAGTTGAGAAGGCTCCAAGAGCATTGCAAAAACTTAAATCAGTTAATTTTTCTTAACTTCAAGAGGCTTTATACCAATACATTGTAAGTACTTTGTTATTATACTTATTAAACAATTCTTCTAAAATATCTATCCACTTTTAATTTTATGAGCACTAAATTTTTTCCCCACATATCTCTGTTATGTTAAAACGTTCTACGATTTTTTTTTTTTTTTTTTAACGAATAAATACTCAAAATTGAAAAATTCACAAATAACAGACACACAGACATAGAGAATTCCGTAACGAGCTTTTTAAGTTTGTTGAAAAATATCCGTTGATTTTGCTGTTAATATCTCAACCTAGTGGACATCAAATCCCCATCAAAAATCCAGTTTTTCCTGCAATATTCTGCCGTAGAATAACTAATTTTCTCCAAATATTTATGCAAAGTACAACAATTATGTAAAATATCTTCTGCGGTAAATTATCATTTCTCTTCTATAACAAAACTTTATATTTTCATTAAAATTTATATCATACAAATCCTACAAAGTGTAAAAAATGAAGTTCTAGATTACCCATGTGTGACGTGATCAATTTTACTATGATAAATATTAAGTTTCTTTTTTTTTTCTTTCTTTTTTTTTTTTGTTTGTTTGTTTTTAAGGACTGTATCAAGGAAATCATAAAATATAAGGTTCTTCTGGATTTGCGCCACATTTAAGAAAAATATAAAACATTAAGGGTGTTAAGGATTTGTGATATCCGTTTTCAGCCTATTGATTTATGAGAAATATTATTTTTTTAATTTTCTTTTTAAAAATCTGAATTTTGATCATCTTGCTTGAGTTCAAGATTATTAAATGTCGTTTTCTTTGTAAAAATGAATTTGTGCTATGTATATATTTAATATACCTTAAAGCTGACATGAATATTATTATTATTATATATAGTTACGAACATTTAAATAGATTTGAAGGAAAGAACAGTGAAGTAAAATCATGAAAATCTCTGATGACTCAAAAAAGGGGGGGTAAACGTCTCCATGGATCCATAGGCGAAGAAACAAAGACAATGCAAATGGGCTATCATAAATCTACCACATGAAAACAAAAATTTTAGGAATTACCCGAAAAGAAATGGATTCGAAAGACTGCGTTCTTGGCCAATAATTATACTTTGTGGATCAGGGGCCACAAAATTTTTTGAATGGGCCCTAATTCGAGTTATTTATTTATTTATTTTTATTTATTTATTTATTTTTTACGAAATAAGCATCATACCGAGTTAAGTGATAGTTTTGGTTTGGCTACACTATATGTAATTCTCCAGATTTAAGGCCTATAAGAATTTTTTTTCCTGAAATATACTGGATCTTTTAATTCCAATGAATCGATTTCGTCTATAATTTATACTTTTTTTCTGTTTTCTTTTCTTTCTTTTTCTTTTTTCTTTTCTTTCTTTTTCTTTTTTCTTTTCTTTTCTTTTTTTTTTTTTGTAAATACGTAGTTCTCTTCACCTCTAACATTTGTTTTGCGGTATTTGAAATTAGTAAATTTTTCTTTATATATGTGTATATTATTTAAAATGTTCATCTCATGGTTTGTGGCTAGAAAAAGAAGTTTGTTTCGTTAAGATATGTAACCAATTGACTTCTGCTGGCCATATTATGTTTTCCTCCTTCGTATTTCTCTGTTAGCATCCTGTAAACTCATCTTCTTTCTTTCATCTCATCACCATAATAATAACTTTTAAAAAAAGAAGACCACAAGTCTCATATATACGACGCAATAGAAAAAAAATAAATACCATCACACTATATAGATACAAGACCAAAAGAGAATAAAAAAAAACATTATTAAGAAAAAACAGAAAAGTGTTTCGCTCTAGAAAGATCTGATTTGATTCACGTCTGCTTCTCCAATCCGTTGTGTGTTTGCAATGACATAAAAACCATTTTAGCCCCAGTGTTGCCTTTATTAACCTTCGCTAGCATTAGACAGTATATTCAGAACACAAAGCTTAATATACGGAACGTGACTTTTTCTCTACGAATTATGTAACACTCTCCTCAGCTGGCTGCATGCCAACAGAGACACTTTTGGCATATTGCTAATGTCATTTCGGGAAGCATACAACATGATATTTATATACACTGTTGCTGTACTCACACTTTTATATATATATTTATATAGAAAGGTGGAACCCTTGAAATTTTAATATACCTGTCTCCCAGAATACCTCTGTGTAGCGCTTCATCTTTGCCGGATCTTACCACAAGAACCGCACTGCTGAACTCTCCACACAAAAACAAACAGTACAAGTTTAAGAAATATATTCTTTGCTGCATCTCAATACTACTGTAGATGTTACGATTATATGAATGAAGTCTCTTTCGACAGTATACTCTAAATAACAGAACCTGAATTCTGCTCTCAAACAGTAGTCACAATATATCTCCGTGAATTCAGGTTTTTCACAATTTCTGAAATCATGGAAGAAACAAAGATAATATTAAAGCACTCACCAACTCTTACCGGGTTCTTCCTACAACTTAGCTTCTTGCTGTCAGCTGTAGGGAATGAAAGAGCAACCTGTTCTATTGGAACCACTCACGAAATCGGGATTATTCGGTGGCTTTAACTGTTGCCAAATTCTTCTGTGTTTTCAGTTTATAGACTAGTCAGATTTATGGTTTGGTTTCTCTAAGTAAGTGTATAATTTATGTAATTTAACAATATGTGCATTTACACATGAATATTCTCTTGTTCCTTCAAACATTTATAAGCCCGTTTGCTGCAAAGTGACAACACTGGAAATAGTTAGTTTTCCACTGGCGGGAAAATGTTCAGTCATTTTAGGTTTCATAACGGTTTTGAAATTACAAATTGGTGTGAAACATACACACACACACACAAAAAAAATCTGCTTTTAAGAACTAATTTTCGGCAAACAGTTCGATAAAATCACTTATGATAATATTTCATACTGATACTCAAATTTCTGACACTTTCCTCGAGCACTATTCACAGCTTATTCTGAATCACGGAAAAATATTTCCCCTTTTCGTAAACTTTACTTTCCCCTGCTACTTTTATTAGTACTTCTAGTAATTTGTGTTAACGAAAAAAAATATAAAATATAGGATAATCTTTATTAAAAAAAAAAAAAAAAAAAAAAGATGCTAATCTCAAAATGAAATATTTGATCTTCATTTCTTTAGCCATATCACGAAGTCGCAAATTAAAGTGTATTGCTATATATTACCCCTCTTTACTTTCTTGTAAAATTCATGATAGTTCAGAGAGAATTTTCGCAAGAAGTAATACAATTTCAACTAAGTAATAGGCTACAACAGAGCCGTCAATATTCGACTGGCTATTAATGACAGTCTACAGGGTGGCCAGTAAGTCCCTTTAGACCCGAACTAAATGCGTATAACAATTTAAGATATGATATTTTAAGCCACGTTTCCACTTTACATGAATCTTGTAGGTCATATAAAAAAAAAATGCTACCCGATCATTCTATCTACTGTTTAGATTTTACAACTTCTTGTAAGCAAGAAAGGTATCACCACCTATGCAGTCTAGTGGACAAACAGTGAACCTCCTTCTCATTAAAAACGTGTATTTTGGCGCACTCCCCCTCCCTGTCCAAAAGAATCCGTTGTTTCGGAAGCGGCGAAACTGGTTTTTCCTTTATGTCAGCGGGAGGGCGATAGCAGGTAGCAAGCAAGACGTCCTAGAAAGTTTGACACTGTTCGATTCCTTGCAAGTTGGAAAAAATGTTTTATGACCATTCCAAGCCTGTGTGTACACGGTGAAATATGGTAGGGTTTCAAGATTTTTTTTTTTTTTTTTTATTTGACAGCTACAAGTTCTAACGTGGCAACCCATCTCAAGATTTGAACTTTCCATTCTGACTATTGATATGTCAACAGTGCTCCCCACATGAATTCCATGTGATTGTCGCGTAACTGCCCACAGAGGGAAGAGAATAAAGTCCGTGCTTTGATCAATTCCTTGTCCCGCCTTTCCGTGTTTGATGAGCAACAACGCTAGTTACCAGTGACTTCACTCACTTTGGAGGAGCGCTCAGTGGCAACTGTGTGGGTCCAAGAACGGAAGCACAAGAACGAAAATATGCCGCAGGTGATGGATTGGTTTCGTGAACAGTTCGGTAAGAAGCCACCAAGTCGTCACGTGGAAGAATTTTTCTCCTGGGAAGTGTTTTGGATGTCCCTCGTTCCGGTCGTCCATCAACCCGAAAGAAAAACGCGTGGAGAAGTTAGTGTTTCAGTAATGCGTTCACCCTGATAGTTGAGTAGAAAGCGTTTTGCAGGACCTGGAATTACAAGGAAGCACAATGCAGCTCCACAAGTATAAAGAGGAGCTTTCTGGCCACCCTGTCGAGATTCAGATTTTTAGATTGAAATTTTGGAAAATAAAGAATTTTCATGATTCAACAAAATTTCTTCCTTGAACAACTCTTATGACAAGATGAAAAGATTAACGGATAACTTCTGTGCCAAGACGAAAACAAACGTAATGAGTGGAAGCTTCTAAATTTGCAGTCAGTGAACTGCCAGTAAAAGAAGTATAGGATAATGGCTCAAAGCGCTCTGCTCCTGACATAAAAGTAACCCCCGGAGAAAAACTAAATCAGCGTTACTTTTGCACATAGCACTCTGTGAATAATAACACAGTTTCGGAAAGTATTATTTGATATTTTAACGCATTCATAATTTGCAACATTACGATTCCGACGAACTCACAAATATGATATGAACTGCTTGCTTATCTCCTCTGTATACTTTCAAATTAGCTTAGTGTGAAATGGGAGTAGTTCTAAGAACTAAAATATAGGAGAACACCCAGAGCTCGTTCGTAAGAAGAGAAAGAGTTGTATCAATTTCTCCGGAGCACGAAATCCTGTTAGGCAATCCACTACATAATTATATATATACATGTTTCAAGAAATAATAATAATAATTTAAAAAAGCTTCTCTGCTGGTCATTTTTGAGTTTGTTCAAAACATCAAATTTATCATTCTGGGAAGTACACAAGAATATTAGAACAAACTTGTATATGGTTCTTCTGGGGAAAGCTCATCAATGATTTACCCACTGAAGGAGTATAGAAGCTCCGACAATTAAACATTAACCGATTTCTGAATGCCTATAGACAATGCATGCATTACTACTACACCTTATTAAACATTAATGAGGACGACAAATCATAGGAGATGCTACAGTTTCAAAAGGAACGGTTATTTACTTCCATTTTTAATCTAATTAAGAAAATAATAAAAAGGTAGATTTCACGATCACAAACAATGTAACAAAAACAGCAACCATGAAGATTTTTTTAAAAAATAAAATAAACGTGTAACAACAAACTAGGTATCAAGTAACTGACGAGTTCTGACAAACTCGTAAATTACACAAATGTAATTTATGTTCTGATACTGTATTCTTGACGCATATATAACTATTATGTAAGTGAACTAGACTATACTAGCTGCCACCGTTGGAAAACGTAGGGCCGCACCCATTGACAGATACCGAGGACTCAATATCCCCAAATCCTAGAACCCCAAACCAGAATTTCGAAGCTCTTTCTTTTGGCCTAGTGGTTAGACAGTGGACCTTTTGCTCAAGAAAATGAAATAAAATCTTTGCGTTTTATGTCCCATGGTTATGCCGGCTAGGCTAAAGGAGACGGTGATGATAAATGAATGAAATGGTGGAATGAAGAAAGTGGGAGGAAACGGGAGGACCCCGAGAAAACCCACAAGCACGGTGTTTGTCCACCACAAAGTTCACACGGCGCGAACTAGAATCGAACCAGGGACCCCAAGCACCGGAGAACGCTCTACCATTGAGCCACCGCATCCCCTTTTGTTCACGAGATCTCTGGTTCGATGCGGAAGTTTTACAATTTGAATACCTTACAGTGTTAAGGGAACATTAAACTGTAGGTTCACGACTCGTATACTTTGGTACTGAAACGAGACGCTCTAACCAACCCCTAATTTGGAGATTATCCGACATAAAATGACGGTCACATTTCAATGTGTCTATAACAGGGATGACAATTTTGGAATCAAGGATCACTCGGGCTCACTATCACTAATCTCAGTGAGAGGCATACTACCTCAGACACTCACTCGCTCGAGTTTGCTTATTCTGAATGAGGTTCGCGCCCATTTACCTCATTGGACTGCGTAGAACCCGGACTCACTACTCTTAACAGGACTTTCCCTCGCTATTTACTTAGTCATACTCGCCTTGTATCGTTGTCTCGAGGCGGAGAGGCTGGTTTACGAGTGAGATATATTTGCTCTATACGTTTTTTTTTTTTTTAAGCCCAATTACTCCTTTAAAATCATTTCTCTCTGTACGGCATTGAGTAAGCAGGCTTTTGGTTAACAAAAGGCAGCATAATTTTATGTCAACGAATTACACGATATGATAAGAGAAGAATACAGTTGAGAAATCATAGAAAGCATAAATGACAAAAAAGGATATATATGCCACAATACCACAATGAATTATTACACGGACTTCGCTGTGTTCTGTCTTGTTAGCCATTCTAAGTAGCCTACGATCTTCACTCGTCAAGACCAAACGCCTGATTGACAAACTGGCAATACAGCTGAGGTCATTCACTTCTTTTTCTGAACCAAAGGGAGGGTTTCTTCCGCCAAAGGTGTGGGGTCGAAGTATGTTTCACATATTTTCCGAGGGCACACTTGAAATAGACAAGCTCTACCCATTTTAAAGAGGCTGGGTAAACTACTGAAAGGACAGTACAACGAGTAAGGATGCTCGAACCCTGCCCATCCAATTGACAGATACCTTACCAAGTACGCCAGCGTGGATCTCAAAAGGAAGGATAGAAAGTATTCATAAAGAAAGCATAAAAAGTATTCATAATGGAAGCATAAAAAGTATGCATAATGAAAGGATAAAAATATTCATAAAGCAAGGGTACAAAGTATTCATAAAGCAAGAAGAGAAAGTATTCGTAATAGAAAGATCGAAGGTATTCATAAAGGAGAAGCGTTTTGACCCTACTGCTAAAAGTCTGCATAGAAAGTGTTGATAAATGAAGGGTACTGTTAAGGAATAGAGAGTATTTCTAAATAAAGGGTATTCTTAAATTGCATAGAGCATATTAACAAAGAAAGGGCACTACAAACAAATTCATATAGAAAACATTCATAAAGGTTGGGTACTGATTAACTACATAAAGAATAAGGAAAGGGTACTATGACAAATTACAAGGAACGTATTCATATGAAGGACGTTATTAAGAAATCATATAGAAAGTATATACACAAGCTAGATGTATTCTTAATTTACATATCAAAGATATTCTTAATTACATATACAAACATCATATTAATAGTGGTGGGCACAAAAACCGTTTTTTTCGTTTCTAAGAAACCAAAACCGGTAGTCAGACTTCTTCAAAACCGGTTCCGTTTTTTTAAATTTCAAAATTGGTTCTAGTATTTCTGACCAAAATAGTGTTTCGCTCTTCTCCGGAAAGGAATTCAGTTTCCACAGAAATAGTTTTGTGTGTTTTTCAAAAAGTTTTCACCAAAATCAGTTTTGGTGAAAACATAAACCGGTTTTGAAGAAAACCGAAACCAGTTTCGGTGAAAACCGAACAGGCTTTTGAAGAAAGGCGAAACCGGTTTCGGTGAAAAACAAAACCGATTTTTAAGAGAAAACCGGTTTTGCCCACCCCTAATTATTAACAGCTTTGGGCCAGAAAGCCGTATCTTTACAATTGTGCAAAATGCCAGAGAAAATCTTAAGTACAGAAGACATTTACATTTCCGAGGTGTGAAATGGCAATTTCGTAATACCATGGACTGTTTTTATATTACGTAAGTGCAAAATTGAGCTGATAAAAGTTTATACGGATTCAGAAAACAAAACCAGAGCATTTGAAAATAATTCTAAACTGATAGTAATATTAAAATATGCTTAGTTTTGTATGACAAATTTCTGTTGTATTCCTTTGCGCTTACTTAAATATAGCACACTTCCCTGAAAATCCATGCACTTCAAAAAATACTGTAGGAGCAATAATCAACTATACGCCCAGACAGCTGTGAAGTTATGTGATTACGATAATTGGTACATTTAGTTATTACTTACAACATTACCACAAATAATTACTTTAGTTGGATCAGGTTAATTTCTGCAACCATCAGGAGTGCATGTTCTGTTATTTTCAACAAAGCAGAATTAGTAAGCAGTAGATAATAGTAGATATCTCGAACAATAACACCCTAGGTACAGGCACAATAGTCTAAATTCAGAACTGAAAAGTAAAATAAAATCCTTAGTTTCAACTGCCTGTAAGCCACAAGCGATATATCAGTTGTGGTACAAGAACGTGGGATAAAGCTGAAAAACTCCGCGGAAAACCCTCTGACACGATTATATCCACATACCCACATGCCTGGAATGGAACTGGTAGAAATTTTTGTTTAATAAGGAAATATACAATGTAACTTCCTTCACTCATATTACATATGATGGTTCACACATGCATATGTTAAGGTGCTGATGAATAAAAATAAACTGTGTACCAACTTTGTAAATGTTTATTACAAATTTTCATACTATACTATAACCATTACGGAATTTTATTAAAATAAATATATCACTGCCCTGTTGCTTTCGAAAATACATTAAAATCTGACTTTTTTTTATTTGTACTGACAGTGTGTACGAAGTATCAGGGCCGAATAAACCAAAATCGGGGTCACAAGTGAAGTAAAGGTCGACTCAACAGAGGAGGTCGGTGTGTCGTGAGATTCCGCCACGGTGGCCGGCCGCAAAAACCACCAACGGCCACACAGCGCCCACACAATCCGTTTCCCTATTCGCTTGCGGAGAGGGGGGAATGGAAGCAGGCATGCCCACACCTTCTTCACACCCTGCAACCGATAAAACAGCTGGCTTCGTTATGCGTGCAGGCATGTATGGGACAGAGGGAATATGAGAGAGAGAAAACTGTCATAGACACACATGATCCACACCAAATATCCATCAAAAGAGCTGACGGAGATTACAAGTAATCCCCGAGAAAATAGGAAAAAAAAAAAAAAAAAGATGATGCTGATTCGAAGGATAGGGTTCCATAATTTTCAGTAGAATCTATCCAGCAATTCAAACAGCATTACACGAAAATTCAAAATTTATAACACATCTCCGATCTTGAGTCTTCATCCTGGCGAAATTAAAATACCGCTAATTTTACAGTAATTATGTGATATCTTCAAATAGATAAAAGACAATTGAAATATGGAACAAGAGCGCTCTAGACAATATTATTTTGCGTTTGGTACCGTTATCACAAGTCACCTAGTGGCTTTCCGTTATCACCTGTTTAGAAACGCGAAAATAAATGCCGATTTTCAAAATGGCTCGAAATAGAAAGCAGATAAGTGAGTCGTGATAACGGTATCTCATGTAAAATAATATTGTCTAGGGCGCTCTTGTTTCACATTTCGATTATCTTTTATCTATTTGAAGATATCACATAATTAATGTAAAATTAGCGGTATTTTAATTTCGCCGGGATGAAGACTTAAGGAGTTTCGTCCACCAAAACTTCTTTATACAGGGTGTTACAAAAATGTGTCAATATTTTGGGAGCAGATTCGTCACATCAAAATAAGAAAAAAGTACATATGAACCTGTGCTCAAAAGTGGATAGTTTCGGAGTTATAGGGTGCCAAAAACGTGAAGTAAGTGAATTTTAGAAGTTCATAGCTCCACTACTATGGGGCCTATCGTAATCGGATCAAGACACCGCTGAGGAACTGATATATGAACTATCCAATTATCAAATATCCATGTTTAAGAATGCTCCAGTAGTTGCACAACAACTTTTAGAGAGGCAGGTGGAGAGTGATCAAGTACTCCCAAAGAGCCTCTCTGAAAATGATTGTGCAAGTACCGGAGGTTCTGAAAGCATAGAAAGTACCGGTGGTACCAGAGGTTACCAAAATTTTTGTAACACCCCTGTATACGTCCGTCTCTCCGGGAGACAATGTCAAGAACTACTTGATGGTTCGCCATCAATTTTGACCACGATGTAGGTGAAAAGTTAGAAGTCGAGTTCGTAGATGGAGGTGATCCCTTCACCGGAAGTGGTAGAAATCAACCATTTCCGGTTTTAGCGTTGATCACTGCAGAGCAAAAACTGTAATAGTGAGAAGAGGTTGATAAAGTGTATTCTTGGGACGCTTAATCTCCATCCTTAAGATACTAGTAAAACTGGACCACCAGTTCCGGTTAACGTTGTCGAAAATGTTACGTCTATAGTAACTAAACTCCTTGACGTGGTGTACGCATGACACTGCTGCTTGTTTTTCTGAAGAAAAAAAAACTTAGAAATTCATGCATTGCAAACAAAAGTAGAACAAAGGGGAACGAACTATCTGCAAAGTGGAGTTATACTGCTGAAAAAATGCAATGAATGAGGGGGCTTAAATAATGGAATTTCTGCTGTTTTGTAACACGTTTTTTAACAAATACAATAAAATTTAAATTATAGAGCGGAGTTTCTCGAAGTATGCCCTTGTGGTCCTCTTAGATAGGAACATTGGTTCAAAGAAGGCAAGAAATATGAAATTCAAGTGAATTTGGTATTATGAACTATAGTTCACAATCTCAAAGAGGTAAGATTACACAATTTAAGGTCAGGGCTATAGAAATTATACAAATGAAATGAAATCTTTCAATTTAACGTTCCATTATTATGCTCTTTAGGCTAAGGGAGACGGATGATTATGGCAAGTGAATGATGATGGAAGAATTGGTGGAATCAGATAGTGGGAGGAAACGGCAGTACCCCGAGAAAACGCATGATGTTGTCCGCCAGAAACTAACTTCGACGGGGCTCGAAACAGGGACCCCACGTATCAGAAGTAAGCACTACTACTGAGCCACCGTGCCCCCAAATTATACAGCTTTATTATTAAGAAGTATTAATAGAATTCTATTATTTTTTAAAAAAAATAACATGTACCTTGTACAACCTATAATTAAGGAATTTCGCTTATTACTACAATATTCTAAAATATACGTAGGTATGCTGGTATATGCTCAGAACATTAAAAAATATATATTTGCTTTCGAAGGGGGCAAGAGAATAATGGTCCGTAGAACATTCATTAGTAAAAGTGGTCCCCAGTTGAAAAAAGGTTTCAGAAGCGCTGCTATAGAGAATCAGAAAATAACTGCAAGGTATGTGGCGTAAAATCAGCAATTTTACATATTGTGCACTTCATTTTCAAAAAAAGGAAAAATCTTTCCCCTTTCCGATCTATTTTCGTGATCAAGGCTGTACTTTTCTGTTGAAGCGTTAACGAAATTACATTTCCCCCAATGAAAAGAACAAAGAAGGGTAAGATTGTTTTGTTGTTTTTGCGTCCTCTTTGCATATAACGAAGTCATGGATGAATTTCATGTAACTTGAGCTGCACATGTTTCAAGCGTTTCTTATAGACTTTTGAAAATTTACTACTTTGCTGCATGTTCTATTTTTAAGACATTTGTGAACAGTAGACTGAATCCGTATCACGTAACATTTAGAATCGTATTTAGGCTCAAACATATAAGGATGTATTTCTGATTAATAACCAAAAGAAACTGCCCCTCCATAAACTCATAGCACGCACCCAGTACTGCTTTGTTACAACATTTAGAAAAATGAAATGAAATTTTTAAGTTTTACGTCCCACGCTTATGCCAGTGAGGCTAAAGGAGACTGTGATGATGAGAAATGAGTGAAATGGTGGAAGGTAACAGGAGAACTCCGAGGAAACCCACGCGCACGGTGTTTGTCCACCACAAAGTTCGCTTGGCGGGGGCAGGGATCGAACCCGGGACCCCAAGCACCAGACGCGAACGCTCTGCCACTGAGCCACCGTGGCCCCCTTACAACATTTACGTTGAAAACGTGGAAAGGAAGTGCAATACAGAACTTCAAAAAGGTTATTTTTTGTCAAAACATTATAATCAAAAATAAAATAATACATTTTTAAAATCATACTTTCCCTTAAAATTAAACAAATTGTGCTAAAATAATAATAATAATAATAATAATAATAATAATAATAATAATAATAATAATACTATAAATCATAAGTAAAAGTAGTTGTGTGTGAAGAAAATTCCTTTTTAAAAATTATTTATGCATAATTAAAATGAGAAGCATGGAGAGCACTCTTATGCACTCAATTTATAAAATTTTCAACACTCGTTAATACTATATTCTATATTTTAAAATTCAAAGTCACTATGTTTGTGACTCAATCTCTTGAACCGCCCGACCGATCTCGATCAGTTTCAACATAGATGCGTTTCTGGACTGGGAGTGTTTTTAGCTATTTACTTTGACAGAAGAGTTGGGGGAGGCATAGAAAAAATAAATAAAACTTAATAACTCTTGAGCCATCAGACCGATCTTGATCAAATTTTCAATCTAGATGAGGTTTAAGACTGGAATGATTTTTATCATTTCATTTTGACGGAGCAACGTAGGGGAGGAGGTGGAAAGGGAAATATATAAAAATCAATAAATATAAAAATAAAAGTGACTATGTTTGTGAATTAATAACTCCTGAACCACCCGATCGATCTCAATCAAATTTTCAACACGTATGAAGTTCAAACCTAGCAAGTTTTCTATCATTTCATTTTGACAGTAGATTTTAAGGGAGAGGGAGGAGACGAGGGGAAGTATATAAAAATAAATAAAAATAACTCTTGAACCACCCGACCGATCTCGATCAAACTTTCAACATAGATAAAGTTCGGGCCTGGGATGTTTTCGTCATTTCACTTTTACGGTGCAACCTATGGACGGGGAGGGAGGAGATATATAAAAATCAATTTATATAAGACTGAAAGTGACTATTTTTCTAACTTAGTAACTCTTGAACTATCCGACCGATCTCAATCAAATTTTCAAGATGCATGAGGTTCGGATCTGAAAACATATTTGTAATTTCACTTTAACGGTAGATCCTAGGGGAGGAGGACGGGAATGTATAAATATTCTGCTGTTATGAGTTTAGACAACGATAATGTTGAGTCAATAACATTTTCGAAAGGCACGCGTTTCTAACACGAAAAATACAATTGTAGTAACTCAAAAATGCATAATCAAAGAAGAGAAATCAATGCAAAACAAAATATTATACATTTAAAGTTCAATTTATACTGAGTTCCTGAGAAAGCATGAAAACGCCAATGCTTTATATACTTCATGAAACTATTCCATAATTATATTTAAGAACTCGAAATACTTTTCTCTCAATGTGTGTAATTGAAACCGTTACATAAAAAACAAAATTAGCAGTGAATTTACTGTTATCAAAGACATTCACAGATATGAACACAAGAAATATAATACATCATTTGCTCGCAAAAGGTACTCTATTATTCAATCTACTTAAATCGTGTGTAAAAATCAGGTCTCTGTAAACAGCTTTACTGTCAACCTTAAAAGGTATTTGATAGAACAAAGCTTTTACCCTGTTGAAGAATATATTCAAAATAATTGGTAAGCGTAAAATTAAATGTATAATAAGGTAAATTAGTGAATCTGGAAAAATTCATATGTAATAACTGCATATATGTTAATGTATATATTTAAAACTGACATGTCCAATTTTGTTACATGACGATGAACGGATGCAATAAATTATGATGATGACTTCCAAATACGAGAAGACTTCCAAAACGAGTCTTGTAACAGTTATCAGAGCAAAACTGGTTAAAATATAACGAGAAATGGTTTCCCGATATGAGAACCATATCTCAAAAATAGCACCAACCTCCTCTTTTATCACTATCAAAATTACCTAGGTAGTACCATTTCTGGTTTCAATATTCATACAGATATATATATATATATATAAAAACAGGTTGTGCGAAAAATTTTCGATATGCATTTAGTATACCAAGAATACCCCTTTGTTGAAACCAAAAGTAGTTTACTTACGGTTTGAATTTGTATGAAGAACTTCGGAAATGCGCAGTACCCGACAAAGATGTGCAGTACTACTGTACTGTGATAATTAAACATTCTGTTTCCTTGTATGTTTTTTTTTTTTTTTTTTTTTTTTGTTTCCTATACAAAATACCATCTTTCATTGTGAAATATGTTTGATGTTCTATTTTGGGATTTCTTTCTTCTTTTTGTTTTAACCAAGAGAAAATATCCTTGTAAAAAGGGTCTTCGCGTTGTTCGGTTCGCAAACTCGATCCATTCTGAATTGAAAATATCTTTAAGTTTACTTTTTCATGACTTTTTTCCTGCGTTCAACCTGGTGGCCCGCATCTACACAGAAGTCTACCACAACGTAAAACTGAACTCATTATATAAACTAAGAGACTACAAATGTAAGTATGGGATCGTCCTAAAGTATACGGGGAACACATTAGCAACACCATTCCTGGCGAGGAACACAAACGAATGAGGTGTTAAAAACAGTGGGCGACCAAAAAAAAAGATAATTTTGCATGTAATTGAAGAGAGAAACTGATTGAGTCATTGGCTGAGGAAGAACTGTATCGTGAGGGATGTGCTAGATGGTGTCTCGGCAGGAAAGAGAGGGAAGGGGAGAAGGGGGCTACAGTTGGTGGAATTGGTGGAGAGTATAACTAAAGAGAAAAATCGTACGTGAAGACCAAGAGGTTAGCTGAAGACCGTAGAGCATGGCAGCCTCTTACTTGCCGCAAGTGACCTGACAATAGTGGCATAATTATTTAATATTATTTACATTTACAGTACAGAAAAAGTATCACAAGCTTTCAAGTGATACATGTCTAAAGTACTGATTACCACTGCATTTAGTGAAACAGAAGTTGGAAAGGATTTCGCAGTATTTGTTGTTTGTACCGTGACGGAATAAGTAAACTTTCATTGACATATCTCACCAGCCCTTGTCTTTATACTCTGAACATGCGATGTTAACAGAAAGAATACATTCTCTGTTGTGCTTGTGGAAGTATCATAGAGAAAATATCTCGTGCAACATGCAAAAATCAATACTGTATTTCGTTTATATGACACTAGAAAAAAGTGCATGAGAGTACTCAAAGACGTATGTGTGAAATTTTGTGTATGTCTAACGTTTTTCATTTTGATAATTAAGTTCAAGAAAATATTCTTCAATTGTTACAGATCAGTTTCTTTTGTTATTCTGGTAGAAATAAATACAGCACAAATCTATTCATGATTAATGCAGTATACTACAATTCTCCAAACATCATAAGAATTTTGCACTTGTTGTGGGACCATATAAGGAATTAAAGATGTTCGCGTTTTCCCTGGCTGTTCTAAATTGTGGTTGAAATCCGTCTTTCTACGAGAGAACACAGAAGACTCGCCCGATCACGATTTCTCACCTGAGATAAACATACTCCGTTTCTCATGTTATTCCAAGCTACGTGACAAAATGTGGACATGAAAAGATAATTTTGATGAAGACATAAAGAAGCAGATACTGTATTTATTATATTAAATCGTGCTTAAATTTTGATGAGCTTATTTGGGACTGGAAATGCACCGCACGTGATTGCACTGATTGTTACTTGTGAAGGCTGGAAATAATGCTGGCGTTTTTTTTAATGCACCTTGGATTAAATTTTGATGAATTTGATTTAGTTTAGCTTGAAAAATCCTAAGTGTATATATAAAACTACATGAACTTACACAAAATAAAAGAGTACTTCCGGTTGAAGTGGACAGTTGAAATTTGGCATGACTGTAGCTTTCCGGGACTAACCCACAGAAAAATTACCAAAAGTGAACATTTTCAAGTTTTAGGTGGGTCTAAAGGGGGCATGAAGAAATTCTCCATGTTATTTAAATGGGTCTTCATTGAACCTTTAATCTCAAGTTTAAGTACTTGGAATTGGAATAAAAACTTGAAATTTGTTATGGTTGTAAGTTTTCGTTAGCGTTACCAAATTAAATCATCAAAAATAAAAATTCTAAACTGTAGAGTGGTTTTATAGGGAACTGAAAATTCTTCCCCATGTTATTTATATGGGACACCTTTTACACCCCAAAATTATTGGGCATTTCCTGTAGGGCTACAATGATTAAATTTGACATGATTGTAGCTTTTCAGGACTAACTGAGGAAAATTGCCAAAAGTGAATATTTTTAGTTTTTAAGGTGTCTAAAGGGGGGATGAAGTAATTCCCATGATATTTAAATGGTATTTTCTTGGGACACAAAATCTTATCTTTTAGACAGTTCCTATCTTTCTACAAAAAGAAACTTGAAATTTGGTAAAATTGTGGGTTTAAGAGGTGCGAGGCCGAGAAAACTCGGGGGTCAGGGGGCGAAGAACCCAGCTGGAACAAATTCAGGAAATGTTAAACAGCAAATGCACGAAATTCATTCTTGATGCAAAAGCTAATACATAACAGACATGCTAGCCAAAGGCTAGTCCTATGTAGTATATAAAATGCTACTGTCACAGTGCGTGACGCTAATTCCTAATAACATTCACGCCAATAGATGGGACTACCTACGCTATCGCTTGCCTGCTTGAGGCTAATAGATGTCGTTGGCGTAGAGATAGTTTGCAAATTTAAAACTATTGTGACGATTTGAGTGACACCTAAATACTGCAGTCTCAATTTTTAGTCTTTTCTCGGGTTATCCGCGATTTTCGCTATCCGCGGTACCCTTGCCACCGAATTCCGCGGATAATCATGGCTTTACTGTATGTAATAACTACAATTATACTTTGAACACGTGAGTTGTTTATTTCACACTACCAGAATAACCTACCAAAGTGGATTGTCGAAGTAAAACACTGGCTCTTTAGAGTATTTGAACCATCGGTGTCAGTGGCGTAACTAAAGGCCTGGGGGCCTTCCCGCAGACAGCATGGGGTGGGGCCCCTACCCTACGCCCACTTCACAATTTGGGCCCCCTGATGGCTTGGGGCCCCCCCGCAATGCGGGGTCTGCGGGGCCCTTATTTATGCCCCTGATCGGTGTTTAAGTAAAAGAAATACTGAGAGGATTTCTATCATCCCTGTTTAAAGAAAAAAAATGTTCAGAGAACTTGCATCATCCTTGTTTAAGGAAAGAATAGTATGAAACACTACGACTTGGGCACGGATTTGCTTTTGGTCAGGAACAATATTATATATATATATATATATATATATATATATATATATATATATATATATATATATATATATATATATATATATATATATACAGTGGCGGATCCAGGATATGATCAAGGGAGGGGCTAAACCCTAATTTGCCGTTTTATCCAGTGTAAAGCTGAATTGAAGCCCATTTTATCCAGTGTAAACCTGAGCGTCAAGGGGGGGGCTATAGCCCCGTAGCCCCCCCCTTAGATCCGCCCTTGTATATATATATATATATATATATATATATATATATATATATATATATATATATATATATATATATATGTCTGCATTATTCATATATCTCAGTGAAATGCATAAGTGCACGAAATAAACACAGCCTTCTACTACTACACAGAATATGTCATTCACATTTCCAGTTATCAGGGCGAACACTTACTAGATTTCATGCATAGTAACTAAAAATAGTATTATGTTCATTTTTAAAGGCTACTAATAATGTCAGTATTTTCATGTATAGTTATGATTAAATATTTACATATTTCCTTAATGTAAAGGCGGAAAATATCGTACACGGTATGATATAAAAGAGAAACTAAACTGTGAAAGATTCCTGTGTACGCCACTGCATGAGCGAATGCAAGAGCACATAATTACGAAAAGGAGGAGTGAACAGCGAAAAGGTTATTTAGTCCTTGAGAAAATGGTAAGGTACTCAAGTGAGGTAAAAATTTTGTACTTAAGAGAAAATGTTGGATAAAAACTGCTCCTTTTCTCCAGCACAGAAAAGACAGCGCTCTGATCATAAAAGGGGTCGAAGTGGGAGGGAAACAGAGATGTTCCCGCAGCCATCCCTGTGGCACTTGGGTCCGAAGCGAGGCGAGGCGAGGCGAGAGAGAGAACGCGAGCGGACGGATCGGAACCGTAGAGAGAGCGAACCTAATGGACAGGGCCTCCAGAAATGGGGTAATCACATTAGCGGCCATAATTACAAACCCCTTTGAGAACGGAAATGCATCCATATCCTGCGCATCAGGATTTTTTCACCTCCCGGACTGCTTCATGCATTTCCGTGTTTAATGTAATTCGATTAATTTATTTCAAATTGCCTGATGTGTTGTTGGACCGGTGTTTGGCGGACATGGAAGTAAGTGAGAGAGAGGCGCGGAGACAGGGGACACGCTGATGGCTTGGGGAAGGGGGAAAGGGATGTGCGCAAAAGACCAGATTTACTCTATGTCCTCTTAGCTTCTATGTGCCCTGATGTGCCCTTCCGTTGAGAGTAAATTTTATTTCGTAAACACAGCATATTCGTAGCACCCAAGGAAATGTTGCCACGATATAAAATGTGTAATAATCGACATTAAGAGATACATTTGTGGACGCTTTCAAATTAAAAATAAATCTCATGTTCGTAGTATCACCAAGCTCTCCTAGAATATATCAACAAATCAATTCAAGTATGTAATGAAGAGCTTTTATGAACACAGTTGTAATGCAACTTTGTTGACATGTTAATAATGGTATATATTAATTATGTATTTCGTTTGTTATCGCCATTTCTCCTGCAACACATCTTGCTTGGTTATTCTTTGCATTAGCTAACACTCAGGATATTAACATTTTGAACTGAAAAATTAAATGAAATCTAGGTTTTACGTCCCACGGTTATGCGGATACGCTAAAGGAGACGGTGATGAGAAATGAAAGAACGGGTGGAATGAAGAAAGTGGGAGGAAATGGGAGAACCCCGAGAAAACTCACATAAAAATGGAACAACCTTCTTTCACAGAGATGTGGGTTATTGTCAGAACAGTAGGTACTTATAGTGTGAATTTTTATTAATTGGAACCCGCGTACTGTTATTTACTTTTAAGTATTGCACTTGCGCAATAAACATCCTCCTCGGGACTGCAAGTCTTTGAAACAAACATGAGAATGTAGGGATCCTCAAATAATAGTGTAACCCATAAGTATTATGTAAGACGAACATAGCATATTCGTAAAAACAGATGTTGTACGCATCTTGTATATATTGATGGCTGGCTGCCTTCATATTCAAAATAAGTCAAATTTGATTGAAGGTTTATTTTAATCTCTGAGAATGTATAATATTGAAGCTGTTGTTTACAATGGAATCCAAAGCATTTGTCTGCTTTACCCTCGAGAAAAGGATATTTTCAAAATGCGGCAACGTGTTGCAATTCTATTAATCACTGACATTTGTATTTTTCTTTCAAATATATTTAATTAAGAAGTAAAGTAGATATACTACATGGATCCTTCCCCAACCACCCCAAAATAAACTTAACATAATGGCACCAAAACAATTATATTTTGGAGAAAAGTAGTTTTTTTTCGAGATCTCAAAACGATGGGAATTGCTTCTTCAAGTTGTTGTTTGTTTGTTTTTTTCATTGATGCTATATGGACCGTGGATTTACTATTTAAGGTGAATCCGCCGTAATGTGCTGAAGAATGTTCTGCACCACGGGGACCGAACCAGAAGCCACGTGTAACAAAGTCGCGCAAGCTAGCTAGCTACACGCATTACACCGTAGAAATTATATATATATATGAAAGTGACTATGTTCGTGGCTTAATAACTCTTGAGCCAACCCGCCGATCTCTATCAAATTTTGAACATAAATGAGGTTCGGGATTAGAATGGCTTATCATTTCACTTTGACGGTGCAACTTAGGGGAGGGGGAAGATATATAAATGATCGAAGATGACCGATATTAATGTCGAATCCATAGTTTTCTAGGTCGACTCCCGAAATTCAGCCCCCAATAGTAACACTTATTTTTTTTTTTTATTTATATAGATTACTTGTTATTTTCTGATTTTCCGTTATTTTCAATTTGTTTCTATCAATTTGAGAATGCTTTACTAACAGTAAAAAGTGACTGACTAACGGAACATATTACTAATTTTTCTTATTTTAATCCAGTGAAGCAGGTTATATATATGTATCAAGAGATAGGTGATCAGATGGTGATCCCATACCAGTTCATTTATTATTTATAGATTTATTTATTTATTTATTTTGAAGCCCGAAGTGAGTGTGACACTCACTCTGAAAACAAACGAATTTATGGATAACCATAATGAGAAGTTAATCTATCAACAACCTGTATCTACACACAATGAAGCAAGCCTTGCAGCAGGTTCCGAGGCACTCTAAAAACAAGGTGAGCAATTGGAAAGTGTGAAAGTGACAGGCAATGTAAAATATGCTATTGTAAAATCAATAATTAGAGAACTCATAATGATATGTAAATCAAGGATAACAATACATATTCCACAAAAGAAAAAAAATAAAGTCAAATTGAACATGTGGCAAATATTAGTGTATTCCCATCTCTACTTTTTTTTTTATTTACGTAAAATGTTAACGTGCTCTTCTAAAAATATAGCTATGGTCGTCAGTTTATATCAGAAGCATCCTACATGTATTAAACTGGTAGGAAAAACATTTTATTGATCTCTACTCAGTAAGTGGAGACCTATGCACTCGATAAAAAGACAACTTCAAATACTATTACGACACCTTGTATCCTTAAAGTATGCTACACGCATCGCTTATATGCAATAGAAGTGTTTACTCCCTAACGTTGGCTCCCGCACAAGGAAAAGTGTGGGTGGTGATGAGGTTGATGATACGCGGGGAAACTCTTTTTGTGGCTCACGTCTCTTGGGCCAAAATAACATTTCGTGCAGAATGGGAAGCTTTTAATTGCGAGATTAGAGAAGAGAAGAGATAAATAAGCGAGATCGTAGATAAATGGAGAAGTCACATGTGCAGGTGCCTTCGTTCAGGAATTATTATCACGCCAGCGCCCCCACACAAGCATCGTTGTGCATAATAATACTTTCTACTTTTATATTATCTCTATGTTGTTACATCAAGTTGCTGGATGCGGTCATAATGATATAAAATCTCTTCAAAATACTTCGCATGCACTAGCGGTATTTTATTCTTTAAGAAGAATGGTTTCATAATTATACACTACGAAGGGTTGTTTTAGCTTACCTAACAGTTCAGTTCAAATGTAATGGAGCTCTCAATTCTGTCCTTCAGGAATTTAATCCTTGAAATGCACTCAATTCTAGTAGACCCTGATTCTCTAAGAATGTACTTCTTTAAATGCATCTCAATTCTAATAAACCTGCTCTAAAGAATTCAACCCTTCAAAAGAACTAGATTCTAACGGCACTTGAATCTCTAAAGAATCCAATCCTCCAAAAACACTCGATTTAATAGTACCTGAATCCCTAAAGAATCCAATCCTTCAAATGAACTCAATTCTAATAGATCTTGATTTTCCAAGAAATTTCTTCAAACGTACCTCAATTCTAATAAACCTGATCCTCTAAAGAAGTCAATCTTTCAAATAAACTCGATTCTAAAGGATTCTGATTCCTTAAAGAATCTTATCCTTCAAAAACACTCGATTCTTATAGCACCTGACTCTCTAAAGAATGCAATCCTTTAAAAGCACTTGATTCTAGTAGCACCTGACTCTCCAAAGTATCCACTCCTTCAGAAGTATTCAATTCTAATAGCACCGGACTGCCTAAAGAACCATATCTTTTAAAAACCTACAAATTCCATGGTTCAATTGGTTGCGTGGAGTTAAACATCGCTTTTAAACACCGAAGGAACATGAGTCTTAAGAGTTTAAAGAAAGATTCGAACTACCGGAAGTATTCACATTTCAAGCATCTCCCACCGGGAACCAAACCCCGTGAACCAAAGGTACACGCACTACCAATTAGATCAACGACGAGGACTAAATTACACAGTTCAAATATACACTCAATTATAACGTTATTATAATAGGAAACTTTTGAAAGAATTGTGTTGAAATTACATTATCAACTGTGGACTATCCATTGTTTTTAGGATAGTTTACACAACGAAATCTCTGCTGAAATAAAATAAAAACCGTAACTCGACTAGCCGCTGTAGTCAGGGTATACAACGGTACTTCTATTGGAGTAAAACGGGAACTGCAACTCAGGTTCATTTATGTTTACTATCAATATTATAGACACCATACAACGTAACAATGATCTATCCATTATTGTTAGAATACACAATGATACCTCTGAATTAAAAGAGGAACAGTAACTCTGGATTATCCACTATTTATAGGATATAAAACGATACGTCTATCGGAATAGAACGGTAACTAAGTCTGGTTCATTTACATTTACTATCGACATTAGTGCCACCATGCGACGCAGCTGTAAAGCTTTTGCTCCCACTTGAGTCGATGGAGACATTCTCAGTATTTCGCCGATTAATATATAGATTACTTTAACTTCGTACAATACTAGGTGCATGGATCAATGTAGGAAGTAGTAGAAAATCCACAGGGTCTACAAAATAATTGGCAGATTAAGTCTGACTATGAAGAATTCAAGGAGAGAACATAAATACAAAAAACTGGACATGTCACTGTACCGTTTTGTTTTTAACGAGACTGTACATGAAAAAGTGAAGTTTGAACCTCAATTACCTTCTTGGCAGGCAAATACTCTAGCTCTGAGATATCAACAACATAGTCAGTTGCATATTCTACATCAGTTGAATCAATCTACAAATTATTTTACGTAATTACCGGTAATCAATTATTGTATGCATATTTTGGATAAATTATTTTCTACGTACACATACAGTACGTAAACCGTAATTAACATTCGTTGTGGGGTTCTGATGGCTTATTATATTTTCGTGTGAAGTCCTGAGCATAGTTCCACACAAATTTCACTCACGGAAATTTTAATTACGGTGAGGTGCGAAAAGGAAATCTAACAAACTTTAGATCAGAACAAAACAAGGTATTTCGCCAAGAAATCTTTTTTTCCGAGTATAAAACAATACCACCTCAGAAGAACTAATTAAAAGATGTGATTAATAAGTTTAAAACTCGGTCCGAAACTCATCTTCATGAGAAGAAGAATACTACATCAGGCTTCTAAGTAATTTTTCGTGTATAATTAATATACTAGAATATCATTTCAGTGTCCTTGTCTCCTGGCTCTTTAATACATGTAATGAAAACTTTTTGTACCTTCTCATCCGCCTTACTAATATTTGGAGGCTAATTTCAGAACACCTTACGCGAGGTAACTATATCATGACAACGATGTAATGATAGCTACTCTTACGATTTTATATTATATATATATATATATATATATATATATATATATATATATATACTAATTTTCTTCTTACCGCCATCTTTCCGAAAGGACAGATGGTGAGATACTAATTCCTCATTTCCTTACCACATTAAAAAATTAGCGGCATCGCCGTCTTCGTTAGCTGGAGCTCATTTCAAATGAGAAAAATGAAGTATTATAAAACCCTCATCCCACCAGGCACCTGGAGACACAGCACCGGTGTCCATTAGACTAGCTTGTTTACAAGCCCTGCGCCGTATGATAAGTGAGGCTGGACAGGGATTGTGCATTAGGAGTCTCACATTGCTATATTATGGCCTTCTGGACGGGAACAAAAAAAGAACAACGGCGACGCTTACAGACCTTTTTTAAAAAACTCTTCTTCTTCTTCTTAATACGCTGATTAACTGGCAGTGCACAACCCCTGAACATAAAGTAACCCTTGTGTGAGGTGAGAGGTTTGCTTTTCATTTCATTAAAAAAAAAAAAAAAAAAAAAAGTCTCTTGTGTGATCTCGCTAACGGTTTGTCCTATGTGATGAGAAGATGACACGGTTTAGAGGCCTTGAAGGACTTGACATTACGTTTGAAAATACTTAAGCGCAACACTTTCTTTTCTTCCCTATCCAGAAAGCACTAAGCGTAACTCCATAAATGTATTCTAACATACAATTATGAAGTCGTCTCCGCCGCCTCCTTGGCAAGTCTTACAATTACGCAAGAAGACGTAATCTCGTAAAATTCAGTTCAGTTTACAGGAATTCCCAAACATACTACTGGAAAATTATATCCAAGCATTAATTAAGTATTCATATTATATAGAGAGAGTGGACCATTTATTTTGATACGCCCTTGTAACTTTTAAACAAATGGACAAAATATCGGTGAGGCACCTGTGATACCACAAGGTTACAAGAGTTGCCAATCCAATAGAGGTCTAATTTTGTTTCTTTATCGACATTTATTCCGAAGTTACATAGTTTTAAACAGTGTTGGAAACACCTTTTATCATGTCTCCAGAACGATTTGAGATACCAAATTGCTGCAAACGAAATTATAATCTTCACATCTATTGAAAAACATCTATGCAGTTTGTCGAAATAGAGGCTTTTGAAAACAGTCATATTTTCAATCTCTTGTAATTTTCTTTGTATTCATTCGAAATCCGTCATATCATGCGCATAGTATTAGACAATACTTTTGATATGCATTACCTCGTCTGTCTCACTTGCGTCCTTAGTTTGCAACACTGAATAATAAATGTATCACAGTAAGTTTTCGTTTAATATGCAAATTTGAAATGTGTAATAAGTAATAATCTAACAAAACTTTGTTAAAAAATACACTTTATGTTGGGTTGGAAACACTGTTAACCTCGTGGTTTCGCAGACTATGGCAAACGATATCGCCCTGCTGATATTTGCATGGTACAAAATTTCAACGTATTTTGTTCATTTGTTTAAAAATTTACAACAGCGTACTAAGATAAATAGTCCATCCTGTATATATGAAGCCCCTATTATCCGCGGAATTGGGTGGCAAGAGCACCGCGGTTAGCGAAAATCACGGATAACCCGAGAAAAGACTAAAAATGAGGTGCAGACACGGAAAAAACGTTTTATTGTACAAAAAAACTTTTAAAATATGTACAATACAACAGAAACTTTTGCTCTATGTCTAAATCGCTAAAATAAATAACAGCAAACAAAATGACAATACTGTACTCGACTCAACAAAAAGTGTACAGTTATATCTTTTTAGTAAACTTACTCATCTTACTTATTTGCATGCGAAGTGTCAATTGGATAATCGGTACTTTACTGTATATGATAAAATAGTTATTAAACGACTTTTCTAACTTCCGGTGCATAAAAATTACAATAGATGTTTTTATTCTTTAACTTATACTTCAGCAATTGCACATACACATGACTATCTATCCTTCTCAATCTTCTAATATATTTATAATGTAATACATAGAAAATTCCAATGTTATTTGAATTACGGAGAACAAGCGAAGACTTTAGGTGCTGTACCCCAGGCAAATAATAAGTTATGTTGCACCCCAAAACGGTAAATCGAATTATTTCACAGAAATAGTTCCGAGTTCTCTAAATGACTGTGCCTACCTACACTGAGAAAAATCCGTTCTCCAGACAGCGGTACATTGTTGAGTTGAGTTGATTTTAGTTTAGCGTCCCTTTCAGCAGCGAGGCTATATGAGACGTGGACCTACTGATTAACCTGGAATCCGAACCACATGAACTCCCGCCGGGAATCGAACCAGGGTCTCCCATGCCAAAGGCGCGTACGCTAACCACTTAGCCACGAAGGAGCTCCAGTGGTATATTGTACAAATATAAGGAATCTCCTTGCTTACTATAGAAATCAGTATGGAACATACGTTATACATATGCTTCATAGACACTGCCCTTAAATGTTACACCATCCGTCACAGGATGTCTGATATCTAACAGTCTTCCTTATATTACATGTTACCTTCGTCAGCTATATGTTATATACGTCCATTTGTATGTGAGATCCTGACCGCCTATATTGTTTCATACGGAAAGTACGTACAGATGGAATACTTATACAGAAAGTATTACAAAACATGCGTTTTTAGCTATACGTTAAGTCAAAAAAAAAAAGAACTACAGTATTTACAAACGTAACATATGCTTTTACGTACGCCACATACCTTTTTTTTTTAATACTGATTTTCAGTTACAAATTCTCACTTTCAGTAATCGTTATCAGCAATCAATGTTTGGTGGTCAGTTTCTGCGTTAACTCAAAAAATCGAGAAGCAACCGAATAAGCATCGCTTACGTCCAACACAATTAAGTGAAGTCCAGTTTTAAAGTCTAAATCCAAAATTTAATTAACCATACCTATGGAGCAGAAAAGTATTTCACAAGCGTTCTAAGGAAGGCAAGACCTATCTTCATGGTATGCAGTTTTCAAATGTGGCTCTGCGTATTGTAGCTGCTCATGCTCTCGTCTTTAATGCGAGCGGTCCCGGGTTCGATTCCGGTGGAGACACTTGGTCGAAAAAGTGTAAAAGCTTTTTGAGGCCCGCCATCCTGAGAGAGATTTTCCTGGATTTTTTCTCATTCACACTAGGCAAATACCGGAATGGTATCTAACATATAGGTCCCAGGCCGCTTGCTTCCTTCCCCGATCCTTTGCTCCTTTTCTTTCCTCCGATAGTTTGATCGCCGAGGAACATCATCCCTTGTGTGTGTTTCGGGCTAACATTAGCATTCATGGCAAAAGACCAGAAATCAAATTCCTAAGCTCTTGTAATGGTATAATAATAATAATAATAATAATAATAATAATAATAATAATAATAATAATAATAATAACTAAAGAAAAAAGCTGGACAAGGGAGATAAAAGTAGAATAAATATAAAGTTAGCCTTTAATTCTTCTTTCTTTAAATGACAAACTAAAATACAAAAGATGGAAAGCGGTATGAACCAACAAAATAAAATTTATACCAGGACGTTTGTCTCCCATAACAGTTTCATGTCCAGAATCCAACAAATTCAGTGTGCATAGTTTCAAGAGGTATTGCAGGTATACTTACATTAAAAAAAAAGTTATCACAAACCCAATCATTATATGCGAATTTTATTATTTTACTAAAAGGGAAACGAATCTATTAAGAATATTCACACACACACACACACAAAAAAAAAAATCATGCTGACGCTTAAAAGATTCTGTTCCAGTCCACCTGACCTATCCCAACATTTTGTTACTCTTGTCTACAGAACTGGTAATTCCGGTAGTAGTCTGAAAACCACACGCAAAGCTCAGTTCCTGCAGCTACACACTTCAAATACAGAACGCTACGTTACTTACTCTTTAAAAAAATAAATAAAAATGAGGGGAAAAAAACATAATACGAAAAAACTGTTTCACATTTCAATTGCTTTATATATACAAATTACCTTGGTTAAAACCAAACCTAGTGTACAGTCAGTGACAAAAGTTATTTCCTTTTGATCAAATTAGTTTCGTAAATAACTTCAGACTGGAAGGATAATTTGAATACAGTTTTCAGTAAATTTAAAGAATGTATTTTTCTGTACGTTCCATCCCTACCACTGTTATTCGCCAAATAAATTTTACCAAATGAAAAGAATTTTTGTCGTTGACTGTACAATGGTATGGTCTAGTGTCACTCAACTTTGCCAACTTATTCGTTAAGTAGTACTAAGTAAATAAAAGTAATTGTCTTAACAATTGAATGATTTTTTAGTGTTTTATGTTAAAGATATTGTTATGCTTTTACCACGTATGTTCAAAGTGTTCATCAGACCACTCCCCATAATTTTATTTTTTTTTAAATGTATTTTTAAATGGGTAATTTACGTCCATTGCTTGTTTTTTCTCTTTATTCTACAAAATAATCACAAGGCTCCATCATACCGACTGATGAAGCTCACTTGATCTTGACCAAACATATGTAACATAGTAGTAAATATTGGTAAGTTAATAGGGATCGCAAGGAGTCGTGAAGCTTGACGTAGATCTACCAATTTCAGCACCCAATAGAATTTGAGGATGTGTCCCGGTCGACAACTCCCATGGATGAAATTTTGCCAGTGTCGTCTCTCGCGTTATATGGAGAGCATATTCTGAGGGTACAGTGTTGCCAGATTGCCGCTGAGTTTGGTTTTGGTGCTATTGTTGTTTTATATTTTTGATATTATTACTATTTAATTCGAATAATTGTTAGGACTCGTGTCATATTTCTTTAAGTGCTGCTTTTGTATCTCACGTTTGCCTTGTCTCCTAAGTTTGCAACAATGTAGGTGAATTTCTGTTGTTTCAAGTTTTCTCGCGTGTACGTTTGAAAGGCAGCTCCACGAATCGTGCCGAATTCTTCCGATGCATCACACGTGAGGGAAAGCAATTCTGCGATTGGTGTAGAACTCAGGTTTAAGAAGTCGTCGCAGTCACTATACTATATATTAGAAATATTGTGGTGTGGAAGTCTTTGGTTCACGAGTTGAGGTCTGGATTGAATCAAATTTTAGCACAGCAATTCTCTAACTGCTACTTAGAAAAGAAATGTACGTGAAACAAACATGTTACTAAAATGTTCATTTGATGTATAAGTAAGAAAATTATAATACAGTTGACAAGATATGCTATAAATAAAGTGTTTATCTATCAAAGGTTTGCTAACCAAGAAGAAAATCATGGACAACTTTTCCGGAATACAAAAACATTTTAGTAAGTTTAGAACACTAACCAGCATCAAGGTGTTCAGGATTTTTCGCAGGATGGGTAAAGTTTGTCGTCTTTCTTTGTTTTCCGTAGTATTGTAATTTGTCTTTTTGGCATATAATGCTCATCTCTGGATAAGGAAGGAAAATGGCCTATCTCCGGATAGGGAAAGAAGTAGCTCAGAAGTTGATTTGTATAGTACTTAATTCTTAATAGCCTAAGTAGCTCGGCAACTTAATTGAAATTTCTGATTCACTTGAATCTCAGAGGAACCATTGCTCCACTGTTGCGGATATCTATGCTACTATGTAAACTGGACAACGGTTTTCAGTTTGTCTTCTTCCGTATCTAGTTCGTCATTGTACGTGTGCCACGTCTAATTAGTTTGAAGATGTATTCTTTGAGAATGGAAAACTTCTCGACAATACAAGATGCTTCATTAAACAGTATCTTCTAAAAATACTGTAATAAATCATCATCCTCATAGGTATTCTGCCATCATAGGCAGGTCACTTGCTGCAACTGAAAAGCGTCCATGCTCGACGGTCTTTCGCTAACCTCTTCGTCTTCACCTACGATTTCTGTGTTTTGATATCGTCCATTAATTGTAGTCTCCTTCGCCCTCTCCCTCCCTTTCCTGCCACCATACCCTCGAACACGTCCCACATGATACAATTTCTTCTTGCCCAATGTCAAAACCAGTTTTTCTTCCTCTTTTCAAAAATTTTCAACAATATCTATACTGTTTTTTCCTCCCTCACAATTTCTAACATCCTCTCGTTCGTTCTCCGCTCAATCCAGCTAATTCTTTCCATTCTTCGCCACACCCACGTCTCGAAAGGTTCCAGTCTTTTACCATCATTTTTGCGTAATGTCCATGTTTCTGACCATAAACCACAATACGCCACACGAAACATTTTAGGAGTCTTTTTCTCAACTCCTTATTCAAGGTCCCGCAAAACAGGCTTTCCTTCCTCCTAAAGGCTTCTTTCGCCATTTCTATCCTTGCTTTTATTTCACGTCCACAAAGAAACATATAAAAATAAATTGTGAGGAACTTGCAACAACTTTCCACACATTTTTTTTTTTTTTTTTTTTTGTTAAAATTGCAACTTTGTTTAACAAAACGTTTCATACTACTTAAACGAAAACTTAATCTTTAACCGATCGTTCATAAAACAAAGGTTTTCTTTCCCAATTCAGCCATTTCCACTAGTTCTGTTTGAACTGCGTGATTCTCAACGCAGAAACACGCGTTTTTCACTATCCCACAAAGCAGAGCAATGATTTCATGATGAAAATAAAGGTTGCAGGGACAAACACGAATAGGTTCATTGGTACTACATAATTCCCAATGTTATTAAACTTTCAAATTTCTGCTGATAGCAGATAGAAATGTAATCAGGCTTCCACACTGAAAAATTATCAATCAAAATTTCTGTTATTACTATTATTGATTTCATCCAGATGATGTCCATTCTTCTTCACCCCCGGCAGTTTAATCCATGAGCGCTGTAGAGAGAATGCGCTCGGCCTGTTTTATACACGCAATGTATTAATAATAAGTTTTTCCAGTGAAGAGCGGGAAAATTTTCATATGACCTCCAGCAACAAAAGCTCAAATAGTCCTATCTAGCTCTGAGGCACATTAAATACACCGCGCCGTTGCACCAATCTATCAAACTTGCAGAAGAATTAATTGTATACTTCAAATGCTCGAGTGAGAAATGAAAAATACCCTTCAAACGTTTATGGTTGTATTGGCTGGGCTTCGGAACAATGCCATGGCTCGGACAAACGAGGACTCTGCTGAATTCCCTGACAATGAATTAACAAAATCTATGATCGATGACTCAGTCCGAAACGAAGCCTTTTCAACTACTGGACCAACAGTTTACAACGATGAACAAACATTCCGTATTTGTTAACTGTTTGTTCTCGCGTCGCAATAGAAAGCTAATAGCAACTCCTTTCTACCTCTTTTTGTACTGTCAAAAGTCTTTTTATTATTATTACTATTATTATTATTATTATTACATGTGTGTATATGCGTCAACCATTGATGCTCTATTTGTGTTAGGGCTGTTCCCCATATATTGTTAGTCTAGTGATAATGTAGTTTAGAGATATGATCGGCAGGTTGGACGTGGGGGAGGGGGCCATGTGACGAGGGTCGTTTTCGTGTGGATACTGATAACATAGATACAACAAAAGATTTGAGCTTCTGTGTCCGCTCCCTAACAGCATTCACACACTCACACACTCTGTATGAGTGCATTCAGGCAAGTAAGTGCCTCACTTATTTTATAGAAATTACCGGAGTTTTATAAACAGGCCAACTTTTATTTGCGTTTATTGCCGAATACAATACGTTTCCGCACAAATGATATCTTTATTGTTCCCTGTCGTACAAAAAACAAAACCTTACAATGACCTGGGTCCCCGAAAAAAAAAAAAGCAAACAAAAAAGAATATGGATGGATTTACATAATTCTAAACTTTGAAATGGATGAATTTCATTGTGTCAAGTCACCCGTTTTATCTATCTTTTCAAACAGTCAATACAAACACCAGCAATCAATGAGGGTTTTTTTCCCCTTTCTATACGGCACATATAATAGCATCGCTGCTTTAGAATTCCTAGGTCAGGGTTCGATCCCAAAGTCATGCAAACTTAACTTGTATACTGCGTTTGTGTTTAAAAAAAAACATATATACACAAGCAAAAAAAAATAATAAAAAAAGATCTGTTAAAAATGTTTTTGTATCGTTGAGAAAACAACAACCTATATTAACTGAAAAAAGGTGTAAAACATATATTTCCACCCTTGATTTTTAAAACATTTTAAGAGCAGTGGTATTTGATTTTTTAAAGTTTTGTTTAGCTGGTTTTGTTTGTCTTTAGAGCGCTCTTTGTAATCGACAGCGTATACAAAAGCAGTAGCGAATACTCCATTGCTATGAGCTGAAAACAATGGGACAATGTACTTACAATAGGAGCACTGATGTTATTTCCTCTCGCAAAAACTAATACAAATACTGGATGAGTCGTTCTAGGTTTGTTACTGCAAACACTGTGTTATAATTCTTTGTAGCTGGTTATTTGTTTCAACTTCAATGGGAGGAAACGGAGGTCACACTAGTAAGATGACAAGAATTGCAATTGAACAAATAAATACATGGACTAGGTAATATTAATATTATTTGCAGTCCTCTAATCGTGATACGTGTCTTCTTTCGCGGAAATTGTCTACTCCTATATCTCATTGTAAGGGAAATCTATTTCCGTGAAACAAACAACGAACAACTAAAATTTCAGTTTACATTGACGTAATTCACAATCTTCAACCTCTGCACTACTGATTCCAACCTAGGCTGCAACTAATTGAACTCTGAATTTCATATTCTCTTCCCTCTAAAGATTGTCTGCATACTTACGGAATTATAATGTTATTGGTGTCAATTACCAGTTTCACTCAGTTAAAATAATAATAATAAAAAAATAGTAATATATTCCGTTAGTCAGTCACTTTTTACTATGAATTCGACACTGATAACGGTCATTTTCGATCATGATTATGTATCTTCCCTACCCAAAGTTGCACCGTCAAAGTGAAATGAAAAACCATTCCCGGCCCAAACCTCATCTATGTTGAAAACTTGATTGAGATCGGTCGCATGATCCAAGAGTTATTAAGTCACAAACACAGCCACTTTTATTTTTATTTCTATAAATGATGACGTGAGGCTTTCCAAGTATTAACTGCCAATTCTAAATGTCTTATTTCCAGAAAAATGCCTACAAAAGTTTGTGCTGGGTAATATGATCCGTTTATTTTCAAACGGTACGGCCATAGGAAAGACGATCTCAAAAAAACATACAAGTGCTGACTGCAACATAGTGTTAGGGTCGTCCATCTTTTGGCTTTTGAGATTTTTTTTTTTATTTGGATTCCATCACTAGGAAAACACGGTGGCTTGGTGGTAGAGTGCTGACCTCTGGCGCCCCTGGTTTTATCCGCAGCCAAGTAAGTTTGTGGTGGACAACATCTTGCTCGTGGTTTTTCTCGGGTACTTCCGCTTCCTTCTACTTTTTCATTCCACCATTTTTCCATTATCATTCACTTGCTTCAATCATCGTCTCCCTTAGCCTAACAGACATACTTGTGGAACGTTAAAAATCAATGATTTATGTTTTTTTCCTCACTAGTACCAAGGTATCTAGTGAGAAGTGTTTTATGCAAGAAATTCATAATTTAATCGCAAGGCCGCACAGATTGCTGCTATCTTGTAGCAAAATTCGAACATATTGATAAGTACGATCATACATTACAAGTAGGAACATATTCTAATGTTAAGTGTAATATATGGGACGGTTCGTCAGTCTCCGACCTTCTAAGACAATTCTTAAAATTTCGTCTTACGAACCTTCTTAAAAACCGTGACTAGGATCATTACTGAAAATGTCCCAGGAAAGTACTGTGATTCATAATAATAATAATAATAATAATAATAATAATAATAATAATAATAATAATAATAATAATAATAATGCGTAATATCACAATAAAGGGTTTATCTCATTCAGTTCAGTGATAATTTATACTGAAATGATACACATTAATAACGGGATAAATTATTTTATTATAATCACATTCCTCACACTGTCCTTTATTTAAATTAACAATTCCATGGGAGAACATTTGCCAGAGTCCCCTTGTAATTTTACTAACCGACCCTTTAGTAGGCGAAGTTCTCAAAAAAACGCCGAATAAGTTCTAATAATGCCTAAGTGTTTAAAATTTAGCACCATTTTTCTTTATTTCTTGCAAAATTCTACAAGATCTAAAGTTATAAGCGCACTGTACGCTCAGAGTTAGTCTTACAAATGATGTAAGGGACAAACTCACTGTATAGTAAGGAGGAATCATGTTACAATCATGCGTACGGGGTACCAAAAATAACACACCACTATGCTAATACACCATTGCAAACCAACAAATAGAAAAAAAATGAAACTACACATAAATCCTGGGAATTGAATGCTTGCCCATGCAGGGCAGGCGATTACAGCTCTCGGCGCAACACCTCTGTGTACATTCGAACAGTTACTGAGTAGAAACGCACACCGTGTTGGTTTACACGAATGACACCTGTCATTTGCAGCCCATCACCTCGTCAATGACAATCCCACATATCGCACGACAAGGGATAACGCCAACTGGAAGCATGTGTGGGAGCTACACAGCTTAGGGGAAGGGGGTTTATGGTATAGAGGAGTATTGCAAGGTAGCCATCTAACGGGGACTCCGGATTTACCACTTCCAGCTCGAAACAGAATTAAGGTGCACGAGAATAGGAAAAACAAATGTTACGGGTACACTCTGGGTGGAAAAATGAAGATCGTCGGAACTTTCAACTGTTGTTCGAACGTGAGAACTAGCTCAAGATCTTGAGCCACCTAAATCAGAAATAAAATAATCTAAAGATCGTAAAGATGACATATGTGAAGTAAGTTATTTCATTCCTTTCCCCCTTCCAAAAAGAAGAAAAAAAAACAATTACGCTACCGAATACCGGCGAGAGACAGTGGTTCAGCTCTGGAGCGTTCAAATAAACGTCTTGCAGGTTCGATTTCAACCCACGTGAATTTGTAGGGGCAATAATATGTTCATAGCTTTATCTCTGGTTTATTTCCTTCTATTCTTGGCATTGCATCATTTGTTCCCGTACCATTAACTCACCTTATACAGCCCATACCCCATTCGAAATCGGAAGCATTTGGCAATAGAGAACAGAGTGCGAAGAATCTTAATCTGTCTGGTTGCGAAAGCCTATATAATTACTTTGTAGATTTGACAAATCCAGCAGAAAGGGGTAAACTGTCTTTATGAAAAGGGCGGTAAGTACCTGTACAGATATTGAGTGCGCACCATACTAACTGATCATAGAGGGGGATTATGCCATTTACAGATTCTGTTGCTTTACACGTCTGACATTATGGTTTTAAAAACATGATTTTAACACAATTTTGAAATAAAGATACTTGAAACAAGAGTGTTGTTTCAGTTTGATGTTTGATTATGTGAATACGCAATATAGCTATAATTTAAGGTTAGCTAACTTTACACGCACCTTCGAAAATTATTACCGGCAAAATTTCAGAAGATATGCGAATCATTTAGTGCATTATCCCATCAAAATAACTTAAATATTTCACATTTTAATATTTTCGTTACTAAGTAATTTCGGGAGAGGGGTGTTATAAAAGAAAAGGTGCAGCGCGTATTTGCTCTGTTGTCCGACGAGTTAGTCCACTCTTGGCAGAAACCAGTGATGGATACATATGGATACCAGTGGCGCCAAAATACACATATGGATACATATGTAAAAATAAAAATACGGAATAAGTAACATATGTATGGTCGTAGAAAATCATTCATTTGATTTTTGTCTGTACAAAACTAACCTTAAATCATGATTTAAATACTATTTATTACGACTTTATATGCACAATGAATTGATTTAAAACTGTGTACGTTACTTAAGAAGCAAAACTCTGCAAAACTCAATACTTTAGACGCTTATGTAACAGATCAATGTCTAACGCCACATTTGATCTCGATTGGATGAGTTGGGTTGCCCTCGTACTGTGTATAGTCCTTAATTTTTAGGAAAAAAAAAATTAGAAAAACAAAAGGCTAATAACTACTTTCAAGGACAGTAATAAGTTTCTTTTTTTCAGAAATTCTTAATTTTTACGCCGTCTATCCCTCATGTGCTATTATTTTATATATGTATCCATACCAACCGTATCACTGTAGCCAAGACTTCAAAAACCATTTCTAAGGTATATTATATGACGTATATCAATGCTTTTGGTTTAATTCACTTTATGTTCTGCATATAGTGAGAGAGATGTTAATTTGATACACGAGTCACAAATTCGAATCCTATTAAGTACGTAAATTGTAATTCGGGTATGTTTCGTCACTTGAAGAAATTTTATTTCTAAAAAGTGCTTACTTGTAACATCCAGACAAAATGCAGACACATCGAAGTATTTTTTTTTTTTTTTTTTTTTTTTTTTTTTTTTTTTTTTTACAGTTCATTAAAGCAATCCCCTTCTCTTCCACAATAAAAGAACCACTCATACGGGTTATGGGGAGGCTGACGCAAGTGTAGGCCTCATCGCTGTAGGGTAGAAGATCTGCAGCTCTTGATGCTGGTGGGAGGCCACTGTGCCATGTGTTAAGTTTTGAGAGGCAGTCGAGCAGCATGGGCGAGGACGCATATCCGATGAATAAGCTCAAGAACGAATTTATATATTATGTAGCCGTCGCTTATTTCAAAATTACAAATGTTCTCATATGTATGAAGTTGTGTTCGACAGTGTCTGTCTATGTTTTATGTTTTAATATCTATGTTCATGTAATATACGTTTGCAGAAATTATGAGAAGTAGTATATGGGACGCTGTTAGGAGAATAGGTAACATCTGCTACGTAACACACAATTTTTCATACACAATACTTAATAAATAGAAAAGAAAATATATCTGAACAGAATAAAAACTAGTAACTGCATAAGGCTGGCACCAAACGACACTAACACCATAAACTGTTCATTTTCTCAATTTCTCGAAAATTATAAATGATATATTACCCCCAAAAATCTCAGTTTGTTCTATATGATCTATCGACTGAGTGTATCACTAGAAATATTACTAGCCTTTAGCCAGCAGGAAGCTTTGCCCCCCAGACCCACAGGTTTGCTCGGCCTACGACCTCGCACCTCAAACCCATAATTCTACCGAATTTCAGATTCCTTTGTGTGTTTCAACTACCTAAAAGGTAAGATTTTGTATCTCAAGAAAACGCCAATTTAAATAACATGGAGATTTTTCATTTTCCTTTCAGACCCCTAAAAGCTAAAAATATTCAGTTTTGGCAATTTTCCTGTGGGTTACTCCAGGAAGATATAAATCATGCCAAATTTCGTCATTGTAGCCTTACAAGAGGTGAATAAACAATTTGGGGTAGGAGAAATCCCATATAAATAGCATGGGAAAGATTTTTCAGTTGCCCATAAAGCCAGTTTAAATTTAGAAACTTTTACTTTTGGTCATTTACTTCGATAACGCTAACGAAAACATACAAGCATACCGCATTTCTAGTTTTTATTTCAAGTACCTAAAACATGAGATTATGTAGGTCGAAAACAGGCCCGTTTACTAAATAACATCGGAAATTTCTTCATTCTCCCTTTAGACCTCCTAAAACTTAAAAATATTCACTTTTGGCAATTTTCCTGTGGGTTAGTCCAGAAAGGCTACAATCACGCTAAATTTCAACTTTCCACGTCAAAAGGAAGTACCCTTAATTTTATGTCAGTGAGTGAATGAGTTCATGTTTTACATATAGTTTTATATATGAAGTTTTATATCACCTTTATATATACATAGAGAGAGAGAGAGAGAGTTTTCCTTTCAGAGTAGAGCTTAAAAATAGTAGACAGGAATTTTGGACTTTCTCAATCGTCTTTTATTATAAAAATCCGCCTATGCACAGTAATAATAATTACAGTCTCAAATACTAAGTTCGTCTTCGATATTTAGTGGTATGTTAGTGAGATTACAGGAACCCAGAGACCGAGGGTCCTAAGTTGAAAGGATTCAAGGCACTTGTGGTCAAGGAGTGTATGTAGTTACCTCTCAGAGAACGAAAGACCAGGCGTCATAGAGTGTGGTAGTGTTTGAAAAGATCATGCGTCCAAGTGAAGCTCTCAAACACCAGCCGTCCAGGAGAGGGAAGGTGACAACCAATCAGTGAAGACGGATCCCTTCTGCAGTGATGTGGCTCATTTTATCCAAAAATGTTGATGATTTTATTGCTCTTCCTTACTTGACGATGTCTGATTCATGGTTGCCGTCTGAAGTTTACAGTCAGCACGTGGTATTCCGACCACATGTAGATAATTACAATATAGTTATTTACTGAAATTCACTAGTCACTTTCAAAATTACTACTATTACTAATAATAATAATAATTGTTACAATAATTCTAATGGATTATAGCAAATATGTATTTATTGTAAGAGGAGGTTATCAGTTATTACTTTATGAAATTTTATGCGAATAGGGTTTGACCTCATATTTGATGGCTCATAACCTTGAACCAAAGAAATACAAAGAAAAAATATTTTAAGCTAGGTTGCCCTGCTGCAAGAACCTTGCAGCGGTCATTAAAAAATTCTTGCAACCCTATATTTCTCCATGTAAACATAGTGTTGAAAGGGGCATGCAAAAAGTTTTAAATCTTGTAAGGAGTCAAACCATGTGCAACTTTCTAGGTCGACTTGCTTGCTACCTGCTATCGCCCTCCCACTGACAAAGATAAAACCAGTTTTGCCGCTTCCGAAATGACGGACTCTTTTGGACGGGGAGAGAAAGCGCGCCAAAATACACGTTTTTAATGAGGAGGTTTACTATTTGTCGACTAGGGTGCCGTGCTGCACGGGTGAAGATATCTTTCTTGCTTTCAGAAAGTCGTAATGTGTAAATAATAATAGAAAAATTGGGTTGCAAGATTTTTTAATGACAGCTACAAGATTCTTGGAGCATGGTCAAATGAAGGGGAAAAGTTTTTGAAAAGCTGTGGAAAGTTTGGGAAAGAACCTAATATGTTTAAATAACAGGAGGCAATCTTTCCCATCTTGTGCGTTACATCCCTTGAATGAGCCATCTGTGGCACAATAGTAAATGTATTTCATAGCTTTTCTGTTGCCTAGATACGTCTCTTTAGCTTGATATTCAGTCGCAGTCGGTTGGTTGAAAAATGAAACTCACACTTTAAAAATGACAGAACAATGGCATTAGTGAAGATTTTCTTTCAAGGAAAGAAAAAAAAAGAAGAACAATCAACAGATTCAAGATATTGAAAGTTCTAGCACACTCAGTTCAAGCCGCTCAATTCTTTTAACATGATTGGAGGTACGAAAAACAAATGTGTGTAAATAGATTGAAGAAAACTCTTGCGGAACAGTTACTTGTACCATATAATGGACGATCGATGAGGATAGTTCACACTGATCAGAAGATCAAGATATCTCCCATCGTTCACAGTCGTACTTTTTAACATCAAGTGTTACGAATGGATTAGGAATGAACAGAATTGCTTTCGAATTCGTTTCGGTACACGATAACATGAAAATATAAAACACTACATTCTTTTCATCCTTCTGAGATAAACAAAAGATTTCTCCGTAATATCACGGGGAGTTAGATATAAACGCGATTCACTTTAGTGAGTTTAGGTAAGACATTTTCTACAACTGAATACAAGTCTTGTTTTGTTTGGAAAAGCAATTAACTTCTGAGAAAAGGAAAGATTGTTTACCATCAGGCTAAGTTATGAGTAGAACGTGTTTTTAAATACAAAATAATTATTCTTAAGAAGTGTTGAGATTTCAAGGACAGCAACAGATTTTAAAATATAATTTCAATGTTTGCATTGCTGAAAATGAAGCTATTTCACAGAAAGTGTTAAAATAGAACCATACCTAATCAACAATCGGTATGGTAAATGTATACCCTTGTTTTATTTTAGGTTCCTAAGGCGTGCACTCAGAACTTTTTGTTGGAAGGAGTTTTTTCTTCTTCGGGGAGTCGAATACTACAAGCCACTGCATCTATCTATTATTCTGTGCCCGAAAAGACGATAGGTGATTGTAAACTACTTGTACCTATATTTTCAAACCAAAACGATAGGAACTAGATTATTTTTGTAAGAGAAAGAGTGCAGATGAAGTATAAGATCAAATGTTCATGGTACATCAATCATTTCCCTGTTAAACAAGTGGAGTTTTATTGAGAAAGTGTAAAAATATATGTTGAATTAGGAACTTTGGGGTTGGGACCTCCCCTCGCAAGTGTGCCCCTGATTGGATTTTATTTTGTAGAAACTATCGGGAATTAAATTCAAAAATAAATATTTACCTCTCTAAATTGCCAGTATACCTGGTGCCTGAGAACTCACTTCAAGTCGTTATATTTGTACCAAATACTTTATTCAACGAACTTTACGATATAGATTGACAGGACTAGGCCTATATTGACTGGAATTATCATTCATTAACAACAATAACGACGACCGTGGAAAATAATGGTATTTAACCCGCCACGATGTATAGTTGACTGTACCACACTGGTATTATTCTGGTAGAACCAAGGATGTTATAAAATAAAGAATATGTCTATATATATCTTTATCCTATTAGCTCAATAAGCAGAAAAACCAGCATCGGCTCGTCTGATTGGCTACTCTCCTTCCCGCCATGAATGTTGGCTCAAACCATTGCGATCTTATTGGGCGAAGCGGGCAGAGTGGGAGTAGCAAAACTGTGACGAATGGCTTCACGATTTTGTTGTATAGGCAGATCCTCTATTTTATAACGTCCTTGGGTAGAACTAACGAAAAATCTTCGCCAGGGAAGGGCTTTCGATTACACCCTGATATTTCCCGATTGCCGAAAAAAAAAAGACGCTAACTGCTACCCCCATATGCAATTTTATATTTTCAATAGATACATAATTTATGTTTTAGGGAAAACAGCTTCACACTACGTATTATCTATTTTCCTCTTATAATCGACTCTGAAACCGAAAACATTGATTACTACTACCACTTTCGGTTTGAATTGAGGGCTAAAAGAGAAAATTCAATCTATTCTTGAGATAAAGAATTCATATTTAAACAAACACTTCTCGCTATGTCGTATCATTCTTACTCTGGTACCTGTCGACAGACAAACAGACGGACGAACAAGGCCATTCTCTAAAACTTCCTATACTTTTATACATTTGGTTCGTATAAAACATCTAATCTAGAAGTACAAGTGAGTGAGGCAAGTTTTACTGGTGACGGTTACTTCTAATGGCCGATAGTATTCAATTGTGATTTTTTTTTTCACGACAATATTCACATTCTCTACTCTGATTGGAATTTATTTCTTTTTCTTTTGAGTTTCTCGAGAGACTGGACTTCATTAACCCACAGCCGGGCGAGCAGTAAAGGAGCTGAAACAGGTTTGGGTACACACATGAGAACAACGAACACGTGAATGTTTGTTGTGTACAATTAAGATGATATGGTATGAAACACAGTACGGAGCTGTGCACTTGATCTGCGAGCGTTATTTTCCACACACTACTTCGTGGACGTGATGTTTGGCCAGCGGAACTCTTTACCTGTTGAAAGCAGTGAGAAATCAAGCTGCAAACCTTCAGCCAAAAGAAACCCAGGTGCCTGTTTCTCGCATTGTCCCTGATTCTACCCATGATGGAAGCTAATGCATGTGAAACAGTAAATTTTGCTTTCAGTATTTGAAGGCTGCACGGAACAAGAGCGAAGTTTATCCAGGTTAGCCAGTCGGTATATTGGCTATTGTTTTTGGTTAACTAGTTTTAGGCAACTATTATTGTTTACGACGAGCAGGGGTTAGAGGAAAATAGAGAAGCATTCGACCACTAATAACAAACCATTGGTAGGCAAGACATACACATACATATGCACATTTGTTCAAAAATCGGAGGGATATCATCACATGCCACACCATGTTATTATTCTGGATGAAATGAAATAAACTGGGAAATGTGTTGGGGGTGGTGGGAGGGTGTTTTTCATGACGCTTAACTAGTGTATTTGTTTCGATGCCATGGAGTAGTATTGTAAACGACGCAGTTGATTTTAATCCGTTAGCATCGCCAGTTGGGCGGACACGTTCGCATTTTCTGTTTTGCAATGAAATGTGAAATGGTCGTGCACAGGAGATCTCGTGAATAAGTGCAACTGGTGCATTGTTATTGTTATTATCATAATCCGTTCGCATCCCCCTTCCCCTTCCCCCCTCTCTGGATGTGGCAGCTGCTGTTGAACCTCCATCGCGTTCATTATCTGGGCTACGGGAAAACATTCGATTAATCGGGAGATCATAATATTATGTCAGCTCGGAGGATAATAACGTACCGATATAATTAATCGGGGTATTGCTGTGTTTACGATACGACTCGCAATCCGTTTAGCATAATGCTTCGAATATAACTCTCCAGTTAGGCCCATTCTGTTGGTGCAGTCGCCCGGTAAATGCTCTAAGGTATTTTTTCCTCTCTTCCTTTTGTGTCCTTTTTTTCGGGTGAAGTTTTCTTTTTGCTGCTGATTGTGTTTCTGCTAGTATTACTGTTGTTGCTCGTGCCATGATTGTTACACAGAGAGAGCTTTTGGTTCGTTTCTGGATGGGCTTTGCTGGGTTTTCGATGTCCCGGATTACAATCTGTGCGTAAACATGCCGAGGGATAACGTTTGGTTTTGTTCTGACCTGCTTTACTCTGGGTGTTCGAGTGGGAGTGTTGCAAACTAGTAGCCTTTGTGAGAAACCGAATAGAAATAACACAGTTTACTGCAGTACAAAATAAACTTCATCTGGACTTAAGAGCTAATGTTTGACACTTTCCCCGCATTTTGTCTCTAAAGTACACCAAATACAAAAGCAAATATCAAGCATCGTTATGCTGCTTGATGGAAAATTCAGAACTTTTCAAGATCTTTTTTTTTTTTTTCGTTCTGACTTGAAAATTAAGCATTAATCTTAATTCCTCTTCATTCCTGCAGCACGAAGTCCTGGGTTTGATTTCTGGTATAGATAGGTTTGAACATAGGACAAGACGAGACGAAAATTTTGTGACTAAATTCGAGACAAAACAGCTCTTCCATAGGAACAGATACATCACTTTTCCGGACAGAGGCACAGTGGTTCATTGCTGGTGTGTTGTAGCCAAGCGATCGCGAGTTCGAGTCTTTCTGTCCGCAATGTATTTATGTTCTTGTCCTTTTTGAGTGTTATAATAATGACACAATCCAATCCTCCTGCGGTTATGCAACCACGCATAACACTAAAACCCGCAATATGGAATCCGATAGTAATGAGAGCACAAAAAGTAACAACGTGGTAGAGCGCTCGCTTTTCTTGTGAGGGTTCCCAGGATCGATTTCTGGCTATGTGGTGGACAACGTGTCCGTGGGTTTTCTCGAGGTCCTTCAGTTTTGTTCTACCAATCATTTCATAATCATTATGATCCGACTCCTTTCGTCTAAAGAATATAAAACTAAAAATATGGAATTTTGTAAACTTGTGGTGGACAAACACCGTGTGGGTTTTTTCTCGGGTTCTCCCGTTTCTTCCTACTTTCTTCATTCCACAATTTCATTCATTTCTCATCATCACTCTCTCCTTTATCCTAGCCAGCATAATCGTGGGACGTGAAACTCAAAGATTTTGTTTCATTTTTTCCAGTCTCGCGCATCACTAGGTGTACGCTTGTCTTGGACAAAAAGCCGATTATTATTTCTAATTGCATTTTAAGCACTACGTCTGTCATTCGTAATACCTGTGCTGGGAACGAACGTTGAACTTCAATCAACAATTTATATTCCATCTCTAATGTATTACCAATTATTAGCACATGGGTTTATACAGGGTACTAATCACCTGGATGTCATAAATTTGGGAGGTGATTCCGCACACCAAAAATATAAACTTATGTCCTAAATCGCATAGTTTCTGAGAGTGAGGCTACCGAAATAAATTTTTAAAAAAGCAAATTTTAAAGCTGTTTTTCTTAGATTTATCATATTTCCGCCTTGTGACAAGACCCTATTTTGGACCACCTTTTTGTCACAGATATTAGAGGAATCCTTTGTGCAATCATTCAGCATGTTTGCTTTTCTTCCGTTTTCGGCAGCCTCTTGCTTGAAAACTAATCAGTTTAGAGTACGTTTTCATACAGAACTTTTTCATTTTGGTGTGCGATTCATTTTCAAAATTTATGAGATGATGCTCATTAACACCCTGTATAAATACAAGGAGGGATTAAAGTAATTATATATACACTGAGTAGGTTTTTTTTTTTTTATTCCAATGAGACGGAGATTTTTTTTTTTTTTTGTTTATATTTAAAGTCCACCAAAGCCAATATCGCCCAACTGCCACTGGAACCCAGAAGAGTCGTCAGTAAAGATGGTCGAGGGATTCGAAAGCGCCATCTCCAGATTACAAAGTTAGAAATCAAACTATTCACGATCGTATTTCCGAATCTTAGTCGAGTTGTGGTAGCTTTTCGTACATAATCTCCGTGTTTATATGCATATATTCTGAATTTATAGAACTTAGAGTTGGGAAAACTACCTAAGCAATGAACCTAAGCATATACCCTACAGAATGCAATATTCACACTAGAGTTAGTTAATACATCTGTTATAAGATAGCGAAGTTAATATTTCCCTCAAATGTTTCAGAAATAGTAAAATTAATTTATATTTACGCTCATTATCATTCAATAAGTATATATAACTACTAGAGTAATGCAGTACTAGTTACTTAATGCTAACAATTTAAAATGCTTGCCCCTCAAACTTCTCCCCAAAAACAACATATCTGTAATAAACTCAGTCTGTTTTGAACTTAAAACTTTGCCCCGTAAAAGTATTCAGGTTACTCGTGTGTGTGTGTTGTTGTTGTCCAGACAGTGAACCACAGAAGAAAGATGCTTTTACCCTTAGAGAAAATTGGTGAAATAAGATTTGATGCTTCTAAAGCCGGACATAACATTCATGTACTTTGGCAACAACGCATACACGTCACGCGTATCTAATGGCGCCAAAAGTCATACTTACTCTTACAAAAGTATATACTGCACTCACTATTAAGAGCCTGCCTTGCTAAAAATAATACAAATTTTATCATTTTTCTTTTGCTTTTTTATTCATAAGTGAAAGGAGATAATGAAATGAAAATTAGCACAATCATAGATAATGTTATTCTACAACAGAAAGTATGAACCTGAAGAATTTTCAGTGTTGCCATCCATAGAAATTACAGTGTTGCCAGAATAACAATTCCCGTAAAATCTAAGTTAAGGCAACGACTAGAAGAACGAACTCAACTGCATTTGATTACGTATCATGTTGTTTTGGTTCGCTGTGAACTACTTTTTAAATAATAGTTGTATTTGGTTTGTAATAAACAAAATAGTTTTAACATACAGTTATTAAACTAAATAATAATGCTATTTAATAAGTAGTTCACAGCAAACCAAAACAACATGATACGTAATCAAATGCAGTTGAGTTCGTTCTTCTAGTCACTGCCTTAACTTAGATTTTAGGGGAATTGTTATTCTGGCAACACTGTAATTTCTATAAATGGCAACACTGAACATTCTTCTGGTTCATATTTTATGTTGTAGAATAACATTATCTATGATTGTGGTAAGTTGCATTTTGTTATCTCCTTTCACTTATGAATAAACAAGGAAAAGAAAAGTGGTAAAATTTGTATTATTTTTAGTAAGGCAAGCTCTTAACTCTGATTCTTCCCGCATATCAAACATATCCAATGCATGTTGTATGAATACGATAATGTCCTTGAAAATGAAATGAAATCTTTCAGTTCAGTGTCCCACGATCGTACCCTTTAGGCTAAGGGAGATGATCAACGCACATGAGTGATGATAGAAGAATGAGTGAAATAAGAATATGGAAGGGAGCAGGAAATATCCCAAGAAAGCTCACGGGCACGATGATGTAGACCACAAATTTACTTGCCCGAGATCGAACTACAGACCTCACGCACCAAAGGTAAGCACCCTACTATTGTAGTTTCCTTGAGTTTATGCATTTGTAATTTTTTTTTTAAAAAAAAATGTTTTATCACCCTCTGAAGGAAACAAACTAACATGTTCAATCGATTTTGTGAACGAAAATATTTTTAAAAAATCGAAATCGGCAGATTTACAAAATAAAGGAAAAATCAAGAAATCTTATTGCGTGAAGGGATCCTGGTAGATCATACGATGCACAAAACTTTAGTACCAAGAACAACGAATAGTTACAGTTTCTAAATACAGTTTTCGGTACACACTGACAAACAAAATTTAAACACCCTTCAAACATCCAAATATTTACTTCATTTTGCATTAGCACGCTTATTCCCCAGAGTATACCTACATTTACTCGCTTTCATATTTGTTTCTTTTTTTTTTTTTTCATAACTTTTATTGCCAATACTTTACTTACGGTACACACAAGAAGTGCCGCAGATTTTGATATAATATAGACTTATTTGTTTTTTCGAACCACAAAAAAACGAGAGAAAGAAAAAAAAAAGAAGTGTACAGAAACAAACTAAAATATTCATGTTGTTTGAAAAACAGAAGTACAATCAACTTTGCTACTCTGCAAGAGTCTTCACAAAGTACGGGAAATCAATAAAATTGTATTATTCAATATACGACATTTCTCACATGGCGGAGATAGCAAATAAAAAAAATAACGGATAATAAAACTGTTCCGAGCCACAGGGAGGGGAACAGAGAGACGGAAAAAGAGAGGGGGGAATATAATAGTTTAAGAAAAAAATTGGCTAATACGAAATATTTGATTAGTGTTAGGGTGGATGACGTTTTAATGCGAGATCAGATGAAGAAAACAATGCCACTGACGTTTTGAAACATTACATAAAATAACAGTTATATACGAGAAAAGGTAAAAAGACATTTTTTTTCTTTTTTATTTATTGTCGGAACCACGTACACGGTCGTCCACTCATTGCACTACTCTCAACAGCAGAAACTATTTATCGCCATGAAAGCTACTAAGCGTTGAATTTGCGATCACAAAAAAGAAAAAAAAAGAAAGACAATTGTGTGTAAAGAAATGCGTTAAACATAGTTTTTCGTCCTAAAGTGTCATGTTGTGTGTTTTTAGCTACAGTTAACATATCGTGTTAAGTTTGGCCAAATTTTCTAGGACCAGAAATTAAGACGTCTAATCACTGCGAAATTAAAATACCGCTAATTTTACAGTAATTATGTGATATCTTCAAATAGGAAATGTGGAACAAGAGAGCGATAGAGAATATTATTTTGCATGAGGTACTGTTATCACGAGTCATCTAGTAACTTTCCGTTTGCAGGCATTTATAAACGCGAAAATAAATGCCGATTTTCTAAATAGCTTGGCCAAAAATAAGATGGTGGCTTATTTCTAATAAAGCAGATCTCAAAAATGTGCTATTGGAAGAGTGGAATCACATTTAAGGTTCGTGTAAAGGGACAAGTTTTGCCGGTAGATGTCACTATAGTCTTCGTATCTCTCTCATGAATTTTTTACCTTTCATGAAATTCAAGATTTCTCTTACAAATTTCGACCTAGAGGCTTCAACTTTTTACAGAAGAAACTTCATAACCTATTGAAGACAACAATCTGTGCCTATTTTTTATTTAGAATTTTGTTCATTGTCGAAATAGTTATATTGTTAAAGGTTTGGATATCCATTTCAAGCCATTTCAACAATAAAGAAAATGCTAAATAAAAAATCGGCACGGATTGTTGCCTTCGATAGGTTATGAAGTTCCTTCTCTAAAAATTTGATGTCTCTAGATTGAAATTTATAAGAGAAATCGTGAATTTTTGTGAAAGGTAAAAAATACATGAGAGATATACGAAGAATGTAGTGACATCTATCGGCAAAACTTGTCCCTTTAAACTAACCTTAACCTGTAAATTATAGCGAATTTGGTTCCTTCCATTCCGAGGAGGCTTCAGGATATTATAACTGATAAAGGAAACACCAAGGAGTGTTAATCAACTGAACAGTGATAATTTATTGTCATTTCTTTCATGAATATGTCAGCTGTACAAATACTTTTCTTCCAATACGCAATTTTAGAATTATTTTTATGTTTTGTTACAGAGAGAAAATAGCTTGTATTTTAAAATACTAACGTTAATATGTTCATACACATGTATAGCAAATACACGCAATTTAATTAACCACTTTACACCATCGATATTAATGGCAACGTTGAAATTGTACGAAGCTTGGTACTATACGCATAATTTTTCGAGTCACTGTATATTATAGGCCAGGTTTTGCAATGCTATAATATATATAAAAAGGTTATAATGGAATATGTTAAGGAATTTGTGGTCTGTAAAATCATCTTAAAAATCACTGTTATTTAACAATAAGTTGGAGTTTCTGAAACCGTGACAAACTACTTAAGTTAATCACAATTTGTGAAATTGTGTATTTTAAAATATAATGCTTCTGAAAAGTTACAGCAGATATCTCCACTATTTGAATTGATCACATTTTTGAAGAATCAAACCGGTTTTATTAGTCTGTAGTGTTGTCACACGTGTAAGATGAACAGTTTTATACAAAATGAATGGTAGATAAAGATGTGTACACTTACGTTTGTTTAACCATAATTCTACTGCATGTCCATATTCGTTACTGAAATCCGGGTAAGCTAGCGTGTAAAAGTCGAGGCAGCTATAAAAAATTTTAATGTTGAAACTTTACAAGATGAAAAGTTTTTATAATTAGGAGTATTAATCCGGGTTTGTGTTTGGTAAAAGATCATGTATGGGTGCTGTGTAGTGGCTGCACAATATATAAACACGAATATTGAAAAATGTGAATACGTCAATGATGCATATTGAAAACATGGTTTGAGGAAATGTCATGGGTAGATCATTAACTTCACCCATAAACCAAAAGAAACATAAAAATGCAACATTTGTAAATGTATAATTACAATTAGCCAATCTAACGCTCGATAAATTACTTCAACCTCACAGAACGTACTTCGTGTTTATCAGACAATTTGCGTTAAGGATTTACCCCATCCGAATCACTCTAAATAATAATAATAATAATAATAAATTTTCGAAGCTATTTTTCTTCCATTGGAATGTAAGCTAACTTGTTTTAAGAAAACGTGACGCTTCCACGGAAATAGAGTAAAACTGAAAATTAAAAAGTTTTAAAGCATATTTCCTTGCAATAACTCTGTTCAATAATATAAATAAAACTGCATTAGTAATTCATAAAAAAACATCTTTTCATGAGCGCAAACCTTGGATTTACTATAAATATTTACATTTGTGTTTGGAAAACAAAATAATTAGTTACTATCTTCACGAATCAGGGATTGGTTGCGAGTGAATGAATGTTGTAATATTATACATGTCCTTTTCTCTTTTTCATAAGAGCAGGTAAGGATAAAATTACTCCAGCAAATTAATACTATTATTCTTAATTGATGTAAGGGGAAAAAGTATCTAAAAATATTTCGAGTTTTATGATGCAAGACAGGATATTTTTCTCTTGCGTAATCGGACTGTAAAAACCAGTGATATTCTTCTCTCAGAAATTCTATTAAAGTGCATACTATGTGATACAATATAACAGATAAAAGGATGAAGAGAAGGTCAGACAACAAGTAGATTATTAGAGGATGCCTAGTAGTTTAAAAAAAAAAAAAGAAAATAAACCAGATCTCACAATTAGGTGTTACATGTTTACGTTACGCGTTTTCATTACTCCAAAAACACCAAATTTAAACATTATTCAAAAAATTCGTTTATTAAACATTAAGGAAACATGATTGGTTTCAGTTCATTTGAATCCCTTCTGTTTTATCATGCTGCAAGATTAGAATAAGCGCCAACTTTAATTATGGCAGTATAAATAAATATCAGTATCCCGCCTTTTCTGAATTTGGCGGTTAGTCTTATCCCGTGTACTAGAGACCTGCACGGGCCGAATTTTTCGGCCCGAGCCCAATCCAGCCCGAATGTACCTAGGGCCGGCCCAACCCGGGCCCGAAAAGTTTTGGAGATTTTCGGCCCGAGCCCAGCCCAGCCCGGCCCGATAAGTTTTTTTTTAAATTCTTGGCCCAAGCCCGGCCTGGGCCCGATAAATTTTAAGTTTCATTTTGTAACATTTTTCACCGGCACACTTCAACGTTTGTCTTTATTCTAATTATAGATTTAACGAAAGTCAATAATTATTAAAGAATTGCAATTAATCGGACCCAGCCCGGCCCGACGTGAAGAGAAATCAGTGTCGGCCCGCCCACGCCTGGCCCGGCCCAAAGAAATAACAGAGTCGGCCCGCGGGCTGGGCCGGGCTTCGGGCCGAGCACAGGCCGTGCAGGTCTCTACCGTGTAGGTTTTTTTTTTTTTTTTTTTTTTTGCGAGTTTCACGTTAGTGGGCACAAAGTACCCTCCCCCGTTGGTAGGAGATGTAACTGACATTTAAAAGTGTCACTCCTAGATGGCAGCATAATAAACAGCTGTTAAGTCTTCTTTTGTGAACAGTTCACTTCAGCCTCTGTAGATTTTTGTGAGAGGTTCTAATTTGTTTCTTTTGCGAGATATATTTAATCTTAACAGGTGGGCACAAAATACCATCTTCTTGGTAGTTTGAGTTACAAAAAACACCTAGGTAGTGTGACGGTTAATTAGAATATTAAATGCAATGTATCCACATAAATATAAATTGTTCTATTTTTAAATCAAAACAATTTGTATAACTGATCTCTTTTGAGCTTGGTTCTATTGCAGAACAATTATATTCACTGAATTGTGTAGTCTGGCATAAATAATGAGCAAAATGCATGTTGCGCATGAACGTTCGAAACTGGTCCCTAGAAGATAAAAGGTCTACTCAAAATTGTCAAAGGTCTACTGAGTGAGGCTCGCATGGGGACGAAGAGCATAAAAAACATTTATATTATGAAAGGAGAATACCTCAGAAGTAAGTTTTCTTCTTAAATAGATTTTAGGTAAACTTGATCGAAATACAGCTCTTCTAGTTTTTTTTTTTTTTCTTGTCTTTCAAGAAACCACATAACGCTCTTGACAAATACAACAAAAGTACCGAAGTATAATAAGTCTCCTAACAGCACTTTGAAAATTGAATTTCAAATAACTCGTACTCAAACGCTTAATAAAAATTACTCTGTATATACACACAAGAGTTTTAGCAATGATCCAAAAAATGAATCAAAAGATTGCGATCTTGGCCAATAATGAGTTTTTGGATAAGGGGTCTCAAAATATTTGAAATGCCTCAAAAAATATCTTTTTTGTTTACGGAATAAGCACATACTGAGTTAAGTGATAGTTTGGGTTTGGCTACACTATATGTAGTTCTCCAAATATAAAACCTGCAAGAAAATTTTTTGCCTGAAATATATTGGCTCTTTTGATCCAAAAATGTGGAAATTCTTTCGAACCTCTTTGAAATTTACTTTTCCACCGACATTCAAATTTACCTCAAATGAGATGTACGCCCGATATCTACACAGATTAAATCTAGCAAATTAAGGAAACGAATTTCGCGATTAGTTGTGGATATTCTGTTCAAAGTAATTACGTATTATATATAAGGATTCTCTTTTAATATATTCATATGTAAATATTTTAATATATTCAGGTTATGTTACTTTTGTAGGAAGATATCCATTGCTTTATCAACCAGTTTCTTTTGATCATGTTAAAACATTTGAGATTGGATGGGCTAATTTTACTAAATTTAAGCGATTTGAGACTACTCACAGTGACCAATGAATTAACATAGAAAAACAAATTTAATTTTAAAAAAATACGACTACTTAGTGAGTGTGACTTGGTATTGCAACCTGAATTGTACTATGAGAAATGTTATATATGGGTCATTCTATTTGAAATGGGACTTCTGATGTAACTGATATGCTGATAGGCAGGTAGATATCAAAATACGTTGAACTTGTGTAAGTACGTACATTGCAAAGTTAACTTAAAATTAATAATGAACTCTGTAATATTTTTATAATTTTATTTAAAAATATTGATGTCAAAATAGATGATATATCATCACCGTGTGTTGTAACCACTTACAGTTTTACTTGAATGATTTGAAATTACTAAAGTACTATCTTTTATTCGCCAAGTATTAGACGCCTTTTTTAACGTACGAATATCAATGAATAGATGAAAATAAATCTATAAGCTAAAGCTTCTTTATGCTATTAAAAGTAACATATTTTCTGTATTAATTTTTTTGTCACCTCCGTGTTAATGCATTTAAAAAAAAAAACATATATGTCCGCCATATTTCTCAACTTCATTTTCGTCGCAGTCTCAGGACTTGTTATTTTATGGAACTTTCCAAGGAAGGCGCCAGTTAAGCAAGGTAAGTTTGTATGTGGTGATTGTTCCTTTTTATTAGACTGAAATCGCACTTGTTATAATTTGGTTCAACACAAGCTGTCAACTCCGTTCTAAATTATAAGAAGATATTTATAGATGATAATTTAATTCAGTTGAATCATAATGTTACTTTTTAAGAATTAATGCTGATAATAATGGTAAACAGAATCTAACCTTAGGGTTATATCTTAATCGTGCCATAACGGCGGAATTTGTCACCTCCGTTCATTACTGCGTGCACGGAGGGGATGTGATCTGTAATATCCTCAGAATAGATAAAATTAATCGAAAAGTGGAAAAGCAGTATATTAGACAAGAATATTTTGTATGAGATACCGTTATCACGACTCACCTATCTGCTTTTGCTTTGCGAACATTTTATAGATACAACATTTATTTTCACGTTAAATAATGGCTGCAAAACGAAAGTACATAGGTGAGTCGTGATAACGGTATTTCATGCAAAATAATATTGTCTAGTACAATGAGTTTCCACTTTTTGATTAATTTAAACCATTTTGAAGATATTACACAAAATCTGTAAAATTAGCGAAAGTTTAATTTCGTGACAATGAGGCCTTTTAACTAGCTATATTTTTAATGCGCACACCGTATTATTTCTTCTTAATAATAAACAATTATTAAGGATAGCATATGTTAAACAAAATACTGTACTTCATTTGAATGCTAATGTCAACAATTGAGTTCTGGACATTGGCAATCATTTATGCACATGTGTAATACTAATGTTATATTATGTAATACTACCTTTTTCGAAATACGTTACAAATTTTTACTTTTCAGTTGGAAATAGATGGTTTTGTCACATTCGTTCTGATGTCACATCCATGCTGGTATAAAATCTTCTCCATTCAATTAGCTGTCACCTCCGTTCAGAGCATTTTTCAAATTTACCAATATTTCTAAAAATACTGGTTCTCGTGTTGAACCACTGTATTGATGTTAATGTAAGTCATTATAGCGAACAGAAAAATAAAGAAAATAATGATTTTGAACAGTTTGGAAATTTCGTTTTTCAAACCCTCAAAAAACCCCTTTTCAAATAGAAATGACCCGTATATATATTAAAGGAAGGGGGATAAACCAAAAACCCGCCACTGAGAATTGAAAAATCTTTACTCACAGTTCACCACTCAAACATTACTAGGCTTCTACTTACCTAGAAGAAAAACAGGAAAACAACATTATTAATTAATTAAACAAATTATATATTGCTTTCAAATACAGACGTCTTGTGCTACTTTAATAGTGGAAAATAATTTCTCCAATTTTGCTCGAATTTCGTCATTCATCATTTTGAGGAGAAAATACAAGTTAATACAATAACTACCAAAAGAATTATTTCGCAGAAAACTCTCTTTTGAAGAACGTAGTTCTGTTATAGTACAGTTCTTTCTTGAAAACCACTTTACCAATGTGTCCACGAATTTCAAATTCCTGAGAAAAGGAAAAAAACCTCCAACATATTCAAAACAAGATGATTAAACAATTAATGGATAAGAATCAAATTAACAGTTAAATAGATTTGGAAATAAAACTTAAGCATTCTTTTAAACTGTTCACATCTTATTGTTGAGCAAACACATTTGTACCCGCACGGAAGACGCTGAAAACAATTACTGCAGATGCTATTTTAATCACTTAGTACATTATTTTAATTTTTTCACTGTCTAAGTTATCCACTAAAATAAAATATGCTGAAGAGCAAAGGGAAGCGTCTTAATGATTTGGCTATGTGAATCCAATACTGAAATCGAATACACAATATTTTTTACCACTTCCGGTTTTATTAGAAAACTAGCCTTCGGCTAGCTGGGTGATACGCCCCAGACCCCCACGTTTATTCGGCTTAGGGTCTCCCATCTCTTAAACCCACAATTCTATCCCTATGTCAACTATCTAAAAGATAAGATTGTGTCCCAAGAAAACGCGAATTTAAATAACATGGAGACGACTTCATCCCGTCTTTAGACCTCTTAAAAAATAATAAGTTTTGGCAATTTTCTTGTCGGTTAATCCCACAAAGCTACAGTCATGCCAAATTTAATTCTAATCCAGCCAGAAGTGCCTAAACATTTTGGGGTGTAGAAGATGTCCCATAAAAATAACATGGGCAAGATGTTTCAGCTTCCCATAAAACCACCCTAAAATTGGAAATTTTTATTTTTGGTGATTTACTTACATAATGCTAACTAAAATGCATGCATCCATGCATGTGTGTATATACACACACACACCGAATTTCAAGTTATTATTCCAACTACATAAGACATATTATAGGTCCAAGAAAGGACCATTTAAGTAACATTGCGAAATTCATCATCATATATATATATTTATTCACTTTTAGCAATCTCCTTTTGGGTTAATCCAGGAAAGGTACATTCATGCCAAATTTCACTTTCCACGTGAAACGAAAGTATCAGTTTATGTCAGTAAGTTCATATAGTTTCACATATAGTAAAGATTACCATTAGGATGGCACACATGGAACATACTACTAACGCTGAATTCATATTTGGTAAGTTTTGTTTTACCTTCTCTGATACCTATCGACAGTTCTTATATTTCGCTCCGCACGTTTATTCTCAGAATAGTTCGGAAGCTAATACATAAATGAAAAATATATTCTTGTTGGTTTAATTCAGGTAAGGTTTATGTAATACACAGTTTCTATATAACTTAACGGTACCTGCTTTTCCGTATTTTTTTTTCCCTTAGCGAATTATTATAGAGAGATTACCTGCTTATCGAGACATTCATATATAAAACTTGTGAAACGTTTTGTAGCCTGCCACATGTAGAGTAAGTAGTTTACATTTCTATCTGCCTTCGCGATCGCCTTTATAAAGACACAAAACACAGTTTTCAGTTGCTCCGGCGGTTTTGAAAAGTAATCGTGACACCATTAGCAGCACGAACTTAAAAAACGATTATTTACGCCGAGAACACATCCATCTCATCAGACATGGGAACATGAGCGTCATAACGTCCGTGATAACGATCTTAGAACACGAAGCCACGTTGAAATATTTATTGAAATATATCGGACAGCTGATCTGCCGTGCCTAAAGTGCTGCCAGAACAATAAAAACTTACATTGAGAGTACACAGAAGGTTGCTTCAAATGATTAGATATTAGGAAATTATTCATAATAAATTGTAAATATGTGCTCATTAATTTTGTTGTTAATCATTGAGAAAGGCTACTACAATGTTCAAGTTTTCACATATAAAAATAAACTTATATATACATGTTGGTGTAAACAGGCTAAAAGTGCATTCAAGGAAATAAAAGCACTTCTCACACCTCCCCAAAAGGGTCTAAAACACTGTTTTGTCCCCTACATCATAGACTCATGATTTATGTACAAAGTCCATTCAATAAATAGCCGGAAAATTTTATTTAAAAAAAAAAAATACAAAATTTGTCCTGTGTTATTTCTTGGTGGTAGCCTAAAACTACTGAGATGGACCTAGAAAACCTGCCTCGCGAACGGAATGCTGGGAATCAGGGAAACAAGATGGCGGAACCCTTAGAGGTTTGCACCAACGTGGAGCAGCAGAGTGTCATTAGATTTCTGTTAGCTGAAGGGTTGAAATTCACCATCGGATGGCAGTGCAATATGATGAAAGTTGTTTTGAGTCGAACACAAGTGTACGAGTAAGTAGATAAGTTCAAATGGGTGTAACAAGTGTTGAAGATTCGCCACGCCGAAGACGCTCTATCTGTGCAGTCACGAAGAACAACAATACTAAAGTTCGAGTTGATACGGGAAAACGGGCGTATTACACTTGCGTTCGAGTCAAACAACCTTGACCACGTTGCACTACCACCCGATTTCGATTGGTTTCAACCCTTCAGCTAACAGAAATCTAATAGCACACTGCTGCTCGACGTTGATGCAAATCTGCAAGGGTACCACAACCTTGTTTCACTAATTCCTAGCATCCCGTTCGCGAGGCAGGCCCATCTGATAATAGTACTAGGACACACACACAAAACAAAAGCACAATCTTTGTCCAAGTTTTGTATTTTTCATAGAACTTTTCCGGTTATTTATTGAATGGACCTTGTATCATCGGTGCAAACGACGTCCTCTGTATCGGCAAGCATCAACTTTACAAATCGTTCACTTTGGTTGGTTACTTTCGAAGTGAAATATTTCACTGAATTTGCTTCGATTATGTCCTTTACACTATAAAAAAAGAAAAAAAATGCTCCACGTGAATAGACTTGGTTATTTCTCGTCTTGAACATCACGTGTTTCTATTGAGAGAGCTGGCGGAATGACAATCTTGAAGGAAATGAAGAATCCATGTAGATGATGTTAGGATTACGAATTAGATTTCTGGGCTTTTGGCATCTATGGCCATGTTAGCCTGTCACACATGACAGCCAACGTCCCTCGGCGAGTACACTAGCTGGTGAATTGGGAAGAAAGGCATGGTAAGAAAAGAGAAAGAGAAAGACTGGGGCCATTATGTGTAGTACTATCCCAGCATTTCCCTGGTGTGAATGACGAAAACTTCACTAAGCATGACTGCCCCCTCCCCCCAAAAAATCATTAATATCTATTATAATAAAGTCAAGTTATTGAGATGGGAAAATGGGAAGCTTATGAAACAATACCAGCGACCAAACTTCCAATATACAGAGTAAAAGCAATGAACTAGTTACACTCACTCATTCCATGGCTTAAGGACTCTGAATGTTTGTTGCCATAAGCTGATTCAATGAGTTCTATCCTATGCTATGATGATCGCGAGGACTCGTGAAGCCTGGACTTTACACCAAAGAACTACTTTGCCTCACGTGTGATGCATCGGAAGAATTCGGGATGTTTCGTGGAGCTGCCTTCCGGACTCACACTTGAGAAAAAATGAAACGGCAGAAATGCACCAAGAACGTTGCCAAGCTTAGAGGACATGCCAAACGAATCAAAAGAAACAGTACTTAAAGAACTATAACACGAACATTAACAATAATTCGAATTAACCCTTAAGAGTCTTCTTCCTGGCGAAATTAAAATACCGCTAATTTTACAGTAATTATGTGATATCTTCAAATAGATAAAAGATAATCGAAATGTGAAACAAGAGCGCCCTAGACAATATTATTTTACATAAGAAATCGTTATCATGACTCACTTATCTGCTTTCGATTTCGAGCCATTTTGAAAATCGGCATTTATTTTCGCGTTTCTAAACAGCTGAAAACGGAAAGCCACTAGGTGACTTGTGATAACGGTACCAAACGCAAAATAATATTGTCTAGGGCGCTTTTGTTCCGTATTTCAATTATATTTTATCTATTTGAAGATATCACATTTTTACTGTAAAATTAGCGGTATTTTAATTTCGCCGGGATGAAGACTTAACGGTTCACTACCTTTTCTGTCTGCTTTCGGCACTGCTTGCAAAACAACATATCCACAGACTACTTCCCGCGTAAAATTCACCAGATTTGTCACCAGGGGGCAATAGCTGCTGCTCTATCATCGCAGAAAGTATGTACACAAATAACCGCAATGAACAATACCTGAAAATAATACTCTTCAAATGCAATAGGCAAGATCAAAAAATGTGTAGCCAAATTGTAACGAAAACTCGTTAAGGGTTAAACAGTAATAATAACAGCAATAGTATAAACAATAACAACAACAACAACAAAAAGAAACTTAGAGGCAATACGAAAACACTGTGCCTTCAGGAGAAGTTCTCCGTACAGCGCAAGGAAAGACTAGCAAATTTTCATGGTGGGGGTTGACGACCAGAACACACCCACGCGTTATATTGGATATTGAAATTTGTAATCTAAGTCAAGCTTCACGACTCTTCGCGATCACTATTAGCCAGTCCAAGAGGACTAAAATAGTATACTATGAGGACCACTTGCAATCCGCAGACCACAGTTTGAGAAACTGTAGTATAGTGTATACTCACAGGAGGCCTCGAAGAAAGTTCCATAAACAATATACTCGGTAGCAGATCTTACAAAATGTTTTTAATTATATATTTTTTAAATCATATTTGCAAAAGAGGAGATTAAATCATAAAGGTGACACTAATATACACTAAATAAAGACGATGTTAACAAAAACAAATTCCAAAGTAGAATATACACAGTGTATTTGCAGAAAAAGTAAAATTCGAGAATTCAAATGTTCATGGTATATAAACATATTCACATCAAGGATTTTTTTATTCCATTAATTATATCCAAACAAAATTCAAACGATGCTTGCATTGCCTAACAACATATGAGATAACCACAGAAAACAAGTGTTCAAATTAATTCAAAACAACATATATTTATTTACTATAAATTTTAACTGTTGGAATATTTACATTTTCTCTTAGAAATCTTGCAGCAGTGGTTAAGTAAGCATATTACAAGGAAAAAAAAAATAATAGTCATGGCAGTCACATGTAAAATGGAAACTGTGAGAAATAAATTCAATCCCTTAGTAAGTTAATATGAACGGATGGAACGTCGCCTGAATTTATTTATATTACGAACGGTTTAAGGCCCGATTATTAATTAAACTACACAGTTCCGTTATTGTTATACGGAAATCTCATATACTCAACTGAAACATCTACAGAACTGTTTTCCTCCAATTTTATCCTGTTCCACTAATGTGATAAGTACAGCCTGGGTAAAAAAAAATACTCCCTATTATTTTATTTTATTTACAAACTGGAGGGTTTGAATATTATATATACTAGGGTAAGTAAAAATATCCGCAACTTTGACGTAACTTTTCTTATGTTGTTCAAACTTACCTCTGACTTCGTTTATTTTATTGTTATACTGTTTGTTATGAAGGTTTAATCCTAATATCTCCATTTGTCTTCTTTTTGTTGTAGACAGATCATGGCCGCTCCATTAGAAGTTTGTACCAAAGAGAAAAAACGAGAAGTGATCCGGTATTTTGTGATCAGAAGGTGTACGAGGGGCCACAATTCATCAAAGACTTTCGGCACAATAACAATTCATCAAATACTTTCGGCACAATACGGCAACAGTGTCTTGCCGCAACGGAGTGTCTACGAATAGATTGAAAACTTCAAACATGCTCACATAAGTGTTAGGGTAAAGACATACCGAAGATACCTCGAGGTGGAGGTTCAAGTCGCAGTCGCTATCTCGATGTCTGTCGCGATGGATGAAGGCGCACATAGCGAGGTGACACCCTCGCTGTAAGTTCTTAGTTTGACGAGAAACATTATTGTGGCGCGTGTGAAATTACTGCATAAAAATCTCTGCGGAACCACCGAACAGTTTATAAATAGAGATGGACGCGAGACGAGACGTGAGAAATGCTAAAGTCTCGTCTCTTGTTTCGCAAAAATATTTGAGTCTCATGTCTTGTCAGTCTCTATCAATAAGTCAAAGACTTTTACATTTTTTTCAATTTTCTATTAAGAAATGCCCTCTTTCAGCATTCAGGAGAGAAAAATAATTTTCTAGTAAACTTAGAAAGGAAAAAAAAAACAAACGTCTTCAGGTTTCGAGGTGGAGGGGGTATTAACTTCAGCAAATGAAGTTTCGTCACTGCAATTCCATTATTCGACGTTGCCTCCCCACGGATACCTGCCTGTCTTTACAGATATTTCTTTACTTTATATCAGTAACGAACCCTTTTCTATTAATCTCGGAATTGGGAGGGGGCGTGGAGTTTTTAAGCATAGATATGATTAACAGTAGCTTCTTTTTTTCTCCTTTAGAAATTCAACAACTTACGGACTTCAGGCTGAAAGCTTCCTCCCTGTAACCGCCACTGCCTTATATAATAATAAGCTGCAGTATTATTCTCAAATAAATATGACATTTCAATTTCAGTTGCTATTTTCTTCAATTCTCTATTTAAAACGTGCCTATGATGATGATTATGTTTCTTATCCCATATTGCTGGAACACTCCACACTAGTTCCATGTCTTTCATAATCAAATTTAATAGTAAAGCAACACCTCTCGAGCATAGACACACACAATCCTCTGCAGGCGAAACTCGAAACAAATGAAGACTTAATTCCATGCAGCGCTTCAGGGAGAACCAATGAGAACACGAGCCACAGCGATACCAATGAACATCGATAAAAAAAAAAAAAAAAAAAAAAACTCGTTTGTTTGTCATCGCGACCACTAATTAAGCCTCGTGGTCGACCTCTAGGCTGCGATGTAGCGTATATCTTCGGCATGCGCTTACCTATTTGAATCCATGTGTGTGTGCCAGTATCGAGGTAGCGACCGCGACTTAAACCTCGACCTCGATCGTGAGGTATCTTCGGTATATATTTCACCCTCCTGCACCAGGAAGAACCCGGACGAACATTGTGCCCCAAATGATAACACTGAGCGTGCACTGATGAAGTGGCATATGGTCTGGAAATTAGTAATGGTTCCTGATAGTCTGATACACCTTCCGACCACAAAAACCAGATCACTATGCAATGTTCCCATACCTCGAGCTTAAGCTGATGAGAAAACAGTCAAGAACTACCTTTTCAAACTAATTTTGCAGTGTGGTTCGCCATAATCTACAGTAAAATTACGGACCCATTCCTTATTTGTAACATTGAATGCGCACTAGAATGAGAAGTATTTTCGGCCTGTGACTGTTAATTTGGATTAATGCTAGACTCCACGCGGTCATTCTCTTGGCTTCCACGTACTCCAGATCTCAGCACGCCAAATAATGTGTAGTGAGGCTTTGTTAAGGAGAAATTTTCGGAAGACCCGAGACTTTCCAAAAGATGACGGTGATAATGCTTCTCAAAATGTGTAAGAGAACATGGAACTGTGATAGTGTCGTGATTAGTGTGGCCTGCGAGATGAGATTTGGAACTATGACGATGTCGTGAAAGTGCTGGCCTCTCAAAAAAGTACGTATATCTGCTTGCATTGGGAGTGTTTGTCTCGTCTCCTATATCATGAAAACTGTCACCATCTCGTGAGCAACAGTAGTTGCAACCATCGAAAAAGTCATACTAACGTACCAGATGAATAATAATAATAATAATATCAATAAATCAATACCATTTATCACTTTGCAACGTAGCTGTCAATTTGTAATTGTAAACCGAAAATTATTAATACTTCTCTTACCAAAGTATATACTTATTTATTAGAACTAAAATAGGTTGTAACAGTTTCAATGTTTTATTAGAACTAGCAGAAATATCTTCACAACATTAAATTAAAAAATAGTTGTATAATTTTATTGGTTTACTTTTAAAATTTTTAATTTTTAACATATAACAATCAGATATTGTTATAATTTCCTGTTTCATTTAAATTTTTTAGAATAATTTATTTTTATAACCATAATTATTTTCAATTTCTCTTTTACTATTATAACTTCAATAAGTGACTAGCAGAACACAAAATTTGGAATCGACAAGCGAAAACAGCACGTTTCTAGCACTTGTTTTCGAGATCTCATTGTCGAAAGGATTGGAGACAAACATATAAACTTTTTTTTGGAGACAAACACATAAACCTAGCATTTTAATATATAGATAAGTTATTTCAAATATCTTAATTTTGAAGTTTCTTCTCAATTCAATGTTCTATCATATAATTTTACTTTTAGTTGTTCTCTTAATAAATTTTTCATATCTCTGATTTTTATCCTTCCATTTGTTCTAACAATCTCTCATAATTCATGTATTTGAAGTCTGCTTGTCCAATTCATTAACCTTTCACTTCTCTCTCTCTTAATACTTCGCGCTTCTCCCCACATTGTCCCTATGTTGTTTTACTCTTTCTTTGAGCTTTTCCTCCGTTTCTCCAATTTCTGCTAGTTGTCTGATGAAGGTAACGTTAAGTTATTGAAACTTACGACTTATTTTAATTTTAATAAGTATATACACTACCGCTCAAAAGTTTTCGAACACCCCGGATCTTTGTAAGCATCTACTGTGATTCTGTTATTTTCGCACGAGAACTTTACCGCCCTGTATCAGATGTACACCTGCCTAAAACATAGAATTTGACGACAGACGAATCGAGGTCTGAAAGGTATTTAAGATGATATGTCGAATTATAATTCTTAAAATTGAAACTAAAAAAGACCATTCGATATAGATATTGCACAGTATAAACAAAACTGTGGAAGGTGAATGCAGTTACAAAAATTTGAAAAAAACAAATCAGTTTTCCAAATTTTGCAGTTATCTGTATCTTATAGATATGCTGACTTTATAAAAGCTAAAAACAGCATTCTTTGAAAAATGTTTACGACGATCAATATACATACTTCTCTGCTCAATTGTCGCTCAGTGGAAGTGTATATGTAATTCTCAGTTACTATTTTATTGAGCAACAATGGAGCGTACAAAACCATAGTAAACATTTTTCAAAATAGGGCCTATGGTATTTTTGGCGTTGTAAACGTTACCATACCAACAAGCAATAAAGGACTGCAAAATTTGGAAAACTATTTTCTCTTTCAAATTTTTGTCATTGCATTGACCCTCTATGCCTACACTTTCCAAACAAAACTATCTTGCCTCAACTTCCACACTTTTGTTTATACTATGCAATATATATATCAAATTATCTTTTTCAGTTTCAATTTTAAGAATTATAATTCGACATCATATCTGCAGTACCTCTCAGACCTCGACACATCTGTCGTCAAATTCGATGCTATAGGCAGGAGTACCTCTGATGCAGGGCGGTAAGGTTCTCGTGCCAAAATAATAGGATCACAGCAGATGCTTACACAAATCTGGCGTGTTCGAAAACTTTTAAGCGGTTATGTACAGTCTATTCTGGTCAGAAAAGTATTAATTATTTTAGTAATAGTTCCAGAGTCAAAATGGATGAAATAATTAAGTAGGAACAACAGCTGTATTGAGAGTTTTTGCCCACCCTGTCGTGTGAGAAGCTGTAGAATACTAAAGGCAATAATAGTCTTGTACAGAAAGGACAGTCTTTTAAAGCTGCTAAATAAGTGCTGAATGTGGCACGTATACACACTATTATATATTCTGGCATTCTGTCTTACCATATTTTATTCTTTGTTTCTGTTAATAGTGTCACATTACAGCAAGTAAACAACAGTAAAAACATCGTTGTCACGTTCAAAGTGCACATGTGAACTGAAATCCCCGCACCCCACTAGCCTAAGAAACATCGTACAGAAATAGCCAAACACGTTCACAAATGGATTGAAAAACACGTGTGTGTAAGGGGGCACAAGCAAGAGGAGAGTATGTTTTGGTAGCAGTTAGTTAACAAACAACTTCACAGAATATATTATACTCCACACATTGTTAGAACATTAACAAAATTCTGCACTAATATTATTTGCGTTGAACAGAAAAAAGAAATTGCCAAATTGATAGATCGCATTCATCTGAACAAAATGACATGAGTACGTGTAAATGACGTGTTTTTTTCGACGAAATTGAAACCTTTTCTTTTCGTAAATTCAAATTAAAAATTGAAGCTCTATGAAGAACCACACGATCTATTAAGATGCAACTAAAACATGAAATTCTTTCAATTTAAAGTTCCACAATTCTGCCCGTTAGGCTAAGGATGATGACTAGGGCAAGTAAATGATAAAGGAAGAATTAGTGGAATGATAATGTGGGATGAAACGGAAGTGCCCCGAGAACACAACGGATACGATGTAGTCCACCACAAACTTACTTGACCGGGGGTTGAACCAGAGACCCTACACACCTGTGGTAAGTACTCTACCACTGAGCCACTGTGCCTCTTCCAGGAATTTATGAGTCTTGAAACGTATGTGCACTTTTCTTGACTTCATGACTTTCTTCTTAAAGTACCACTTTTATTTTATGTACTACATTGTAAACTGAACTAAGTGCATTTACAACATTCAATACTTGCAAATTGTATGTTCAGTTCGTAGCAGTCTGTCTTGATTGGTTCTCAAAACTGGCATTTCAAATGTTTCCTGTAAGTGTATTTCATGCAACCCACACATCTCAAGTGTCGCTTTGGTTGCATAAACCAGTAAGTTCTACATAATTTCTTTTATTTGTTGCGTAAGTTCAATCTGACAGGTAACAATTATGGCGTTAGGCTAACTGAGACGATGATTAAGGCAAATTAATAATAATGAAAGCATTGGTGTGATAAGAATGTGGGAGGAAACAGCAGTACCCCGAAAAAACTCTCTGATATGATGATGTCCACCACAAACTTACTTGACCGGGCCCACTAAGATGCAACTAAGAGTGAAATATGCATTAATTAGACGTTTCATTATGACACTTCGAAGAGGTTAGTGTAGGCAGTATGGTTAATGAAATACTGTATCCCAAAAATATGATTAATTTTCGTTTGATTATAATGTGGTCCAAAGTCAGGACACATTTCATGGAACTAATCACTTAAACGGACCATTTAAACTGATTGTATGAAACTTGTTGTTTTCCCAGATACATCATCCAAATTTGTACCAGTTGTTTCTGGGGTTCCCCAGGGTAGTGTTCTAGAACCACTGCTAGTTCTTCTTTACATGGATGATCTCCCTTCCTTCCTGTCTTTATCATCTACGAACATTCCACTCTTTACTGACGATTGTAAAATTTTCCACAAAATCTCTTCCATAGATTATCCTTACAACTTTAACAAATACCTACTATATTGACTGGTGTGCGATTTGCAATGTAAAACTAAACCATCAAAAATGTTTCATTCTTTGTAGGCCCTATTTCTTTGAAGAAAAATAAAATTTAGCACAAATATTGTATTAATAATAGTCCTATCGAAAAAGTTGCGACACAAAGACCTCGGAGTATTAATCGATGAGAAACTTACATTCGCTGATCACATCACTCTTACAGTGAAGAGTGCTATGAGAATACTGGGTATTCTTTACACATTTACTGCAATTCGAGATCAAACCACTCCGTATTTTCCACAAAACTTTTGTATTTCCTAATACTGAATATTGCTCACCGATATGGAATACATCCTGTCCTTCAAACTTATCCCGTTTTAATTCTGTTATTTTTTCTTGTCATTGTTAAACAGAGTTCCTTTAGTGCGTATTCTTAATAAAAAAAAAAAGCTCCTAAACAATATTAATATAGAGACTCAATTTACTCGACGAATTGTTGCAGACTTGCTGCTTCTCCATAAAATTATCAATAATAAAAAAAAAAAAAAACTGATGATACCGAATTATTGGTTTGTGTTCTCAATGTTCGCCGTGTACCTTCTCGTCTTACCCGATGTCATACGTTACTAGCATATGTAACACCCAAACTATCAATTATACAACGTTGTTTATACTTTAGGCTGGCACCATTTTATAATAATGTATCGTCAGTTATTGACAATTTTGACTCTGCAAGTCGTTTTAGGAAAATCTAGTCTCTGTAAATGTGGTACATATTATATACTTTTATTTCTTATATATTTTTGTTACATTGTTTCAGTGTAAAATGCACATAGATCAATATCTGAAACATTTATAAATAAACAAATAAATAAAATGGCATCCAGGTAAATTAGCATGCGTAATTTTTAAGAAAATAGAGGGAAATATGGCGTGAAAAACTGTCATTCATTTCCATAGTCTAAAGTGGCGTGGGAGACCCAGGTTCCATTCCAACGGAAGCTCATGAGATTCGAATTCCGCTCGTTAAGCTGTAGGTCTACGCCTCCTATAGTCTCTCTGCTGAAAGGGACACTACACTAAACAAAATCTACCTCCAAACCCTTTAGTCTAAAGGGTGTCACACCAAGATGCTGTGCCGACATTTAATTTTATTCTTCTCTCTTGGAAAGTGCAAGATGAACCAATCCGGAGCAATTTACTACGATCAAATCATAAAAGAGTTGAAGGGACGGATACATTTTCCCTGTTTACGCATTCCGTAGAAGCTTAATAGTTCACAATGGGAAGAGATTGTTGAAAGGTGTTCGGCAAGATTTATGAAAGAACTCATCTCGGAAACAAGCAGGGTATTGATTCATTTCAGCAAGAACCAACACAAACAGTACTGCAAAAGCGTTAAAAAAAGAAAGAGAGAAAAATACAGTTTGAAAATGTATCGCTCTGGGGTTTTGTATGATGTTTTGTATTGCCATTGTTTCGTGTATTGAGAGTCAACGTGTTGAAGCGTGCTGCAACATCAGGCGGGGGCAAGCGGGATTTGAACCGCCTGTGTGGCAGTTCGGAATATTCAGACAACAGCGGTGACAACATTTTCTACCAGACGGGGGGAAGGGATTAAAATAGAACCATTGATTTCGAATCCGTTGTTGGTTTACCAGCTTCTGATGAGCATAACTCGCCATGAAAAGTCTCGTCATTACGAGAAGAGCCAGGCTTCATTCCGATTTATTTCCCTCTCATCCCCCGCAATCCCATCCGCCACTGGTCCTGTTGCATCAATGCTGCAATTGTACCCCCGTCCTCCTTCTACCGTCCCATATCTCTCTTTTAACAATCAGGCAGTTAACATTAAAATCCTTTGTTTTCGGAAAGCACACGGGGCCTAGGCAATAACCCATATTCCTCTATTGTCTTCCCGGATTGTACTAGTTTGGACTCAAAATCCTCGCCCCGCACCTCGCTTCCATAAGCCAAATCTGTTATACTCTTTATTCCTACCAATGAAACATTGTAATTCAAAAAAATAACAGGGCGTCGAGGTATGGGGAAACTTTTATAGAATCGGACCGATATCTGCCCGGGCGACAGCCATAGCTTTGCTAATATAAGCACAATTCTTATTTGGAAAGCCAAATAGCTCAGGTCATACTAATAACAATACGTACATACAAACAGAACCGTCAACAGAGGGCTCTGAAATCGTCAAAAGCTGCCTAGTTATATGCTTCCATCCAATTGTTTTGATTCTCATTTTGAATTTTGAGGTGCAAAGGGGAGGGAATGAGGCATGAGGATTCAGAAAATAGGACACAATGTGTATTGCTATTACCAAGCATTTGTTTCCCCAAAAGAAGAAAAATTGAGAGATTTTTAGACAGCGGGGACATTTTGCAAAAATGAGAAATTTTGTTGACGCGTTCTGACTTTTTTTTTCTATTTTTATAGTATGTATGACAATAGCAGGCATTTGAATGTTTTTCCAGATGGACACTCTACAGATTTTCATCTCGTACACGACAGTTTCTCCCTACTTTTTAATCTTTTATCTCGTACTTGTTTATGTAAAAAATTGCCAAGACCAGGAGACTTCGGGGGAGAGAAGCGCTCCCTCAGGTCACTTGTGTTTGATGCACGTCACTTAATGTCTATCGAGCGGGGGAGAACAAGTAACGATAGAAAGGGACAATTAAAACTTTTTTTTCGGCCAAATGCGAAGTTAGAATTGAAGCCGCTTCACTTTAATTTAGTACAATATATATACCACCCCTCATGTAGCTCCTGAGATAAATGCAGTAGTTTGTTTCTTCTATTTCAAACGATGCCGCAGCAATTCAACAGAATTCTGATAAATAATGTTACCCTGAAACTCAGTGACAAGAAGGGCACTTCCGGAGCTCACTGTTTTTTATTCACTTTCAAACTTAGAGTTTACATATTATATATACATATATATATAGATCGTTTATTGTTTCAAGTGGGAAAGCAAAAAACGAACGGTTTGGTTTTTTCAATCACTTCCGACGTACTTCGATTAAAAATATTACGTGCAAACAAAACTCTCCGGGCATAGAACAAGTTTGAAACGGACAGTTAAATCACGTTGGTTTGATGAACTGAAAACCTGATCTGTTCTAGAGATATGCTTGATTTCCATATAATGAAAAATTTCAAAAAAAAAAAGTGATAACAGTTTTAAACAGTGCCCAGACGCTGATAACACTGAAACCAGATATGCAAGTTCTGATCGATTATCAGAAAATTCTTTAAATTCCCAGTTATCCCTAGTTTACGAAAAAAAATCACAGAAACACAGTAGATAAGAAAAATTGGTCCGTTTTCACGGACTAAAACGTCCGGGCATTAAAAAAACTAAAAGTAGTAAACAAATGATTATATCATGGACTCCAAAACTCTTAACAGCTTTATTCTCGGAGTATGATTGCACAAAGAAATAAAGTGAAAACAAAACAATGTCCGGGCACTGATCAGACAAAGCAATCACATAAGTTTTAATCCTTTCTCATGCAAGAGAGTCTGGAACGCATGTGTACACAAGAAAAGGTTTTTAAAAGACAGTATCTAACATGTGCATAAGGTTTAAAAAAAAATACTTTTAGTCTAAGCTGAGAGAAACGAGGATAATGACGTATTTTGGTACAACGGAATTCGAAATACTATCGTTAATTTTATCTCTTCTTTTGTCTTTTTACCATTATCAAGATCAATGACCAACTAAATTTTCTGCTTCCTGTTAAGACACATTCTCCGTTTAAAAGCATCGAAGTAACATTTCCTAGACTTTCGGATATAAAGAAAGGGACACTGGACCCTCGTTGCTAATATTGTGTTATCGTAATATTGCTGAAGGAAAGCGCGTTTGCTATGTATCATATTGGAAGCTAGATTTCTGCCTCTTTACACAGGAGTAGCTAACGTGCGTGCTTTCATTCACGTGGTCCCGATTAAAGTCTCATCTAGTCTTGGTGCTGAAAAGGGAAGAACTCCAACCAAGCATTGAAAGTGAAATTCCTGTTCCTCCTAATGACATCCCTAAGGCTGGCAGCATATTGATCAGAGAAAGGACAACCAAGCCGAGGCAAACGGGACACGGACACGATGTAAAGAGGAAGACTTCAATGCACTGACCGTGTGTGTCTATCATAACGTTGGAGAGGCTTTTGTCCAGCACATGCCAAAGTGAATATGGAGCACGACACTTTGTTGCATTGCTCACAGTACTGAACTTCGGCTCGTCTGTCCTGTCCTCTTACCAATGTGTGGTCGGCCTAATGATCAAGACAGTTCCACGTAAAGAACAGCTGGACCGCGGTGCCTCGCTGGCAGAGCGTTCTCCTTGCGTGTGAGGGGTCCTTAATTCGGTTTCTGTTCTAGCCCAAATGGGCTGTGGTGGACAAATATCTTGTGCGTAGGTTTTCTTGTAGTTCTTCCGTCTTCTTCCACTTTCGTCATTTCACCAATAACATCCAATTTATCGTCACCGTCTCACTTAATCTCGGTGCATAATCAAGGATTTAAAACTCAAAGCTCCAATGTTGCTGAATGAAATGTAACTTCTGTCCACAACAGTGATGTTAAAATTCGAATATTGGTTCCAATAACTAAAATTACTGAATAATTGTTTTGAGTATTCGGATATTCAAACAACAGTAAAATTATTCGAACTACGAAGATTCAAATAATTTTAAGAGCACTAGTTTACAAATCTTTGCAACAAGTGATTAAAAAGAATCCTACATTACATACTATGCCTTCCATTAACATAGATATCACACGCAGAATTATTCAAACATGCGTTACTTAATGTAATATTTTTACTAGCTACCAAATTTCGAAAATTAAATCTCAATTTTACGTCCAACGATTATGCCGGCTAGGCTAAGATGGTGATGAGAAAAAATAAATACAAATGGTGGAAAGAATACCGTGGAAGAAAACGACAGATCCCCGAGAAAATCCACGCACTCGATGTTTGTCCATCACGAAGTCCACTTGATGCGAGCTGGGATCCAGCCAGGAACCCCACGCACCAGAAATGAACACTATCACTGAGCCACCGTGTCTCCTCTGCTACTAACTTCCGAATTTTTAACGAAAATCAGTGTTTTAAATTATTTAATGGAAAGCTCCTTGCTGTTTTCAAAATAAATAATTGAATTGTTTACTTACATGTTAATTACTTTTTCTACAAGAAATAAAGTTCGTGTTAAAATTATTCAATTATTGGTGAAGCAGGTTTTGTGTATACTGGTTTACAGCGATGAACCAATCACTGCCTGTCACCTTGTGACTGATGGAGTGACCGTGACGTAGAGCTGGAAATTTATTTAGCGTTAATTCTCTCTCACCCAACGGACATTCAAATTGGGTTTCGTACGCTGGACTGGGACACCTTCGTCAATGCTGGTCCTCGCTATCAATGCGCTAGAAATATATATATATATATCCACACACACACACACACACACACACACACACACACACACACAAAAAGCAAGTACGATTTTCATAATGAATTAAGAGGAAAAAACGCCAATAAGTTTGGAATAATTCTGGTTTGTCGTGATACTATACTTTTCCAAGAATTATGTCTAGCATTCAGGAACACCAGAGAGTTTGTTTCGACTCCCAAAATAATTAGATCGTATAAACGTAAAGGTAACTTTTATTCCTGGAAGAGAATGCTAGTGATGAACATCATCACCAGAATATATATTTTGACTGCTATATATAAAACATGAAAATAAATGCATATTAGGATTTTTCGGGGTTTGAAAAAATGCATAAAAGAGAAGTCAACAACATGTTCCTCTATCAGTTATTATCTATATATTAAAATATTATGTTTACATGTTTGTGGTCAAGAAAAGTTTGTGTGTTTGTGGCAAACCCTTTCGCCGGAGAGTTCCTGGGAACTATAGTCTACAGAAAGATACCTTTTTCACTGATCGATTGCAAATTTTGTTAGATTGTGGAGTTCTAATTGAATATTTAAAAAATGGTCGTTATTTCTTTATTACACTTTTCAGGGGGAAACTGGAAATGTTGAAATTAAAAAAGTATCATATCCTATGAGTTATACATATCACAACCACATGGATGTATACAAGGGTGGTATATCTCTCAGGAGTTTGTTTCATGACCAAATGATAATGGAAAACGAAGGATAACAAGTTTTCCAGGTTAAGATGAATCTTTATTTTGAAATGTTTTGCCCAAATATCACTGACATTATAATTAATTGTGTATGTAACGTACTTACTTATTACATACTGCATGCAAGAAGAAAGAAGACACTGATCATATATGAATTAGGAACTCGAACCTGAAGTAGGCTCAAATATTGCGAACTGTGAGAGATATTGAAAAATAATTTTAAAAAAATCTCCCCTTTATGGCACCCGTTGCCGATTTTTATTAAGACTTCTTTCATTTGTGTCTGTAAAGAGACATGTACAGATGTTGTAAGAAATGACAAGGAGATTCACGCTCATATGTGAATGATGCACTGTGTAGAGAGTGCAGGTTCAGTTCATTATTACAACTTCGGTTAAGTGAAAAATGACGTTACGTTCAGTTCGTCCTTACTACCGGAAACGCTTTACGTACATATCACATCCAGAAATCACGCTTTAGCCGGAATAATTTCTAGTAGATAATGTTTGGTGCGTCAAGGATTGATACCGTCAGACTATACTCTTCTATTTGACTTCAATACTTAAATATCATTTCTATTTTCATTGCAATGAATATTACTGTTAAAATATGCATTTTAATTTTATTCATCTTAAAAATTTCGAGCGTTTTGTAAAAAAAAGAATGCTAAAAATATGATTAAATTTAATGTTACTCACAAGGGTAGGCTACTGAACTCAAAAAGTGCAATCGCAATCTTAACCCATTTCTTTACAAAATAAGTTATTTTAATTTCCTTCCAGGAAATACCTTCACTTTTGCTTAGTATTGTCCATAGGACGAGGCGATATATAGTGTAGTCTTAATACTGGAATAATGAAAATCTTGATGTGAAAGTATATTTTAGGATCAGTTGATCTTCAATAGAATATACTGTACTTCAGTATCAGTTTGATTTTCAATAGAATATACTTCAATAGCAGTTTGATTTTCAATAGAGTTGAGTTGTTGATTTTGGGTTTAACGTTCCGTTCAGCACCGAGGCTACATAAGACGTGGACCTACTTATTAACGTGGAATCCGAACCACATGAGCTCCCGCCGGGAATAGAACCCGGATCTTCCACCCCTGATTTTCAATAGAATATACTTAATTATCAGTTTGATTTTCAATGGGATATGCTTCAGTATCAGTTTGATTTTCAATGGGATATACTTCAGTATTAGTTTGATTTTTAATGGGATAGGCTTCAGTACATAGTTTGATTTTCAATCGGATATGCTTCAGTACTAGTTTGATTTTCAATCGGATATGCTTCAGTACTAGTTTCATTTTCAATAAGTGGTGTGGTTGTCTTACAGGATCAAATTTAGGTTTACAAGAATACATTTTCTCGGCAGCTACACACGACCATTTACACGCACTCAAATCATTTTATTCAGCTTAACGGAATATACTGACGGTATACAATTCATGTTGAATAATTCTAAATGCTAACAATATTACAGAATTTAGTGAAATTGCTTTTATTTTCGGCAGATTTCGCCACTGTCAAAGAACATGTCTTCAAATCAGTTAGGAAGTTCAAAGCTGGGGTGATATAACTTTCAATTTCGAAGAACATCTCGACAACACTGGAGCTGCAAAAAGTTCTTAACAACCTAAAAAGTAAGTTATACACGCTGCATTTCTGGCATTTTGCATAAAAATTAACTTTACTCAAAAGACAGGAACTACGAGAAAGTTAAAACGCAAAAACGACTTTGTATACCATCTCTTGATTTGACTTCCTTTCATTCTGTCAACCAGAATTCAGTCGTTGGAGAGTACTAGTAACTTGTCATAGAAATACATAAAATAATTTACGCATTTCAAACAAAGAAAAAATATACAATTTCATACAATAGAACAATTCTACTACAAAAAAATACAATAACATATAAAAATACAATTACCGCTATAGAAAATACAATAGGATATATATATATATATATATATATATATATATATATATATATATATATATATATATATATACAAACACACAAACACAAATATAATTGTATTTGTTATATTAGTCTCATTTCCATCATCTGATTTTTTTTTGTTTATTTATTGAGAATTTATGTAACACATTATTTAATTCCTATGGCACATTATTATTATTATTTTCAGAACTTCACGTTTTCTTTAATCCGTGCAATAAAACATACAATTTAAAAAAAAACAACTTATTTTGTGTTGTTGAAATACAACACCATGCAGAGAACTGAAAAGACTTCAACAAGTAACTTTTCTTGTATCTATCGGAGATATTCTTTCTGTGCTCGGAAGTAGGCCTACGTAACAGAAACTGCAGTACATTCCTTTTCTCTTGTTTCCAAGCGAGAAAACTATGGAAAAATGTTAAGAGTCTTCATCCCGACGAAATTAAAATACCGCTAATTTTACAGTAATTATGTGATATCTTCAAATAGATAAAAGATAATTGAAATATGGAAAAAGAGCGCCCTAGACAATATTATTTTGCGTGAGGTACCGTTATCACAAGTCACCTAGTGGCTTTATGTTTTCAGCTGTTTAGAAACGCGAAAATAAATGCCGATTTTCAAAATGGCTCGAAATCGAAAGCAGATAAGTAAGTCGTGATAACGGTATATCATGTAAAATAATATTGTCTAGGGCGCTCTTGTTCCAGATTTCGATTATCTTTTATCTATTTGAAGATATCACACAATTACTGTAAAGTTAGCGGTATTTTAATTTCGCCGGGATGAAGACTTAAGATATTATTACATTGGTTCAGAGGTGCACCCACGGGAGAGTCCACCGTATCCAGAGCCGCCAAATCTTCCTAACATACTTTCTCAATAAAACTACACTTATTTCACAGAGAAATGATTGGTGTAGCATAAAAATTTGATCTTAAGGTTAGTGTAAAGAGACAAGTTTTGCCGATAGATGTCACAACAGTCTTTGTATCTCTTTCATGTATTTTTTTACCTTTCACGAAAATTTACAATTTCTTTTACAAATTTTAACGTAGAGACTTCAAATGTTCAGAGAAGTAATTTCATAACCTATTAAAGGGAAAAATCCGTGCCGATTTTTTATTTAGAATTTTCTTCATTCTTGAAACAGTTCCATTGTTGAAGGTTTGGATATCCATTTTGACAATCAAGCCATTTCAACAATGAAGAGTATTCTAAATAAAAAAAATCAGCACGGATTATTGCCTTCGATAGATTATGAAGTTACTTTTCTAAAAATTTGAAGTCTGTGGGTTGAAATGTGTAACGGAAATCGTGAATTTTCGTGAAAGGTAAAAAAAAAAAAAAAAAAAAAAAAATACATGAAAGAGTTATCAAGATTGTACTGCCATCTATCGACAAAACTTGTCCCTTTAAATCAACCTTAAATTTCATCTGTACTCTTTCTCTTATATATATATAAAAAAAAAACAATATAGTTTCTTTTTTTCCTGAAAATATAGATGAATGTATTTTAGAATTACTTATCGCCTTTTCGGCTGCAGAATAGTACCCATTGAATACTACACAGACGTAGCGGCTTGTAGTTCCCCCCCCCCCCCCAAGCTTGGACCCCTACCAATAAATAATTCTCGATACGAGCCTGGACTGTTTCAGCGTCCGCAAACCGGCAAAAAGTACAGAACAGGTTGAGATACACAACAGTCAGAAATGTGATATAACCAACCAGTCGGTTTGCAGACATGGGACATTGTACAGTTAGTGGCGAACGTTCTTTCAGTTTGATGAAATTAGTTTCGTGAATACCTTCAGAATGGAAGGACAATTTGATACAGTTTTCAGTAAATTAAAGACAAAGTAATTTTCTGTACGTTCCAGCCATACCATTGTTATTCCCGAAATAAATTTTACCAAACGTAAATAACTTTTGTAGCCGACTGTGCAATGAATTACGGTAGATAATAAAAAAGATTGTGCAGTAGAAGTTTCGTTTCAAATAGATATCAACCGCTGGAGGATATCTGCTGCCATCTAACTGACAGATGTATAACCTACTATCCTTGTTTCAATAGTAGAAAATGGGATATGGATAGCCACGGTTAAAGTCACCGTTATTACTTACTCTAGCAGACAGTACAAAGGATCACGCGCTGCAAGTTTCAATTTCTTCCGGTATAAGTCAACAACTTGAGAAGTTTGCTGCCATCTAGCGGCGCGATGTGTAACTTCTACTACCTTTGTTTCAATAGTAAATATTAACAGACTTACGAACTTATCGGGATAATCGTGTTAGCTACCCACTTAAAAAATATATTAGAATTTCCCTTTCGTTCAAGAGTTGTTGTGTAGAATAAAGGACGGACTGAAGTCACCGTTAACCGTTATGATTGTAACGAATTGACTCCAGTATATTATATATATATATATATATATATATATATATATATATATATATATATATATATATATATATATATATATATATATATATATATATATATATATATATAAAACTTGACAGAGATAATCACTGCAGCTATTTCAAAAAACAATTTAAAAGACAAATCGCTTTCGTGCAGAGTAACGGATCCACTAGCAACTCATTTGCATGATCCTAACATAAGGGGGGACACCGTAGTCTAGTGGTTTGAGGTCACGTGGTCTCGGGTTCGATTCCCGGCAGATGCTTCCCAATTTTCTACATCCACCCAGCACTGTGAGGCAAATTGCGGAGCCATGTGAAAGACGTGACGGCCACTGGGTCTAGAAAGCTCCCGATCTCTCTCGTGCTCGTCTCTAGGCTCGACGTAGTTCAGCTGTCGCTGACAGATGGCGTTGCAGCCGCTCAGACCCTCAAATGGGCTACTACGCAAAGTGGTTTTATTTTCTTTTTGGGCTAACAACAAAAGATACGGGCCACTATACTAAACTAACTAACCTTCTAACTTTCTTTCTTTCTTTCTTTCTCTCTCTCTCTCTCTCTCTCTCTCTCTCTCTCTCTCTTTCTAAAATTTGCAGTTATTACTAAAATATTTACTAACGAAATAGAGACAATTATTAAGAGGGTTTCGGAAAGCTTCATCCGAGGAAAACTCACCACAAAATTGCCTGTTAAGTTTCTGTAGTGATTTCTCATGATACATGCGGGAAACAAACACGAAGCATCTTGCCCGGAAAGCAAGTGACATCTTCGATAGGAAAGCAATTAGTATTACATAGGTCTACGTGATAAATTATTCAAACAAGCTTTTTAAATTTATAAGTGTTTTTATGAATGAACAATTACCGTTTATGAACAAAACTATGATGTAGAAACAGCGGAATATTGTTTCTGTTTTTCACACACACACAGGGTTTTGAAGAAATCATTATTTCCAACAATTTACCGAGGTCTGCCACCGAAATAATTTAAACAATCAAGGCCGGAATAACGCAAAACATGAGAAGCTCTGGCGTTCTAACAGATTACCTGCCCCAGGAGAGGTGCAATGTGACAGACTAGAGATGGTATTGACACAATACATTTTGCCAGCAGCACCCTCTCTGCAGTAGTTTTCATGTTATCGCTTACAGCTAGGTTAGTATATCACTTTTTTGCTTTTTTTGTGTATTAAATGAAGTTAACACTGAGAGTGTGTGTTTCTTTTCTGTTGTTTGTGCAAACAACATGTAATGTACATAGATAAGCAAATGTACACACCGATCGCTTGATATTTGCTGCATTGTAACATGTTCATGTGCGCGCTCGCTCACACACACACAGACAGACACACATGCTCTGAGAGGGAAAGAGAGCGAAGCAATCATGGCTGGTCCACATCGTGTATTTTAGTAATGCGGCAGGACCTCTAAGTGACAACCATGCTTTTCCTATTCATACTATATGAGTCTGACACGTCTGTGATTGTATGCTGTGTCCCTAGTCAGCAAATTTGCTTTTGCCGCAAACGTAATTGTCCAATAATATTGCATTTTCGACCTCCCCCAACGGAATATGTTTAATCATTCCTCTCGTATATATTATTTCCCTGGACGAACGGACTCTGGGTATTGTTTGGCTCGTAAGTTAAACATAATGTGTAAATGCGGGACGACCATATTAATGTGTACGGGGGTTCAAATTATCGCGTCATTTCTCGTGTGCTCTGTGTTGAATTTGAACTCGTATAGGAGCGGGGAGCCGTGCAATAGTAGTTGTGTTGGAACGCTTACCAACGAAAATCAATAAATAAAATAGAGAAAAAAAATACATATATACAAAAAACAGAAGAGTTTAGCGCAGTTTGAATACATTGTCGTATTTTTTATTATTTTTAACCCCTCCGCACACATCCGACAAATACACAAATATTTCACAATATTCGCCGTTTCGTGGAGGTACGGGTGCTGGACATATAATGGATATGGTTAATCCCCGAAGGCAAATTTGCGGTGTTTGCCGTACCGCTGACATTACTGATGTACTCATTCGGTACTCAAATACTGTGTGCGTCGGGGTGCTCGATTGCCCTCGCTGCTTATATTGTATTGTGCCTGAATACAACATGTGTGTGTATTTCTCTCTCTGTGTGTGTGCTGTAGATTGGTGCATGGAAAGTGTGACCCTAGCAAACTTTATTGGCTTCCCGATTCTGAATGCATAAATTGACATGCATAGCGCTGAGCCCTCTGGGTATTATACGCAAACTGCCCATCACCTAGGCTGTTGGATTCGCATTACTGTTAAATAAGAAGGACGGAAAAAGTGAACAGCGCTCGATGTATTTTCCGACCCTTTTTTTCATCTTTTTTTCCCGTAACAAAATGTACAACTACGTGAGTTTATTATGTTTGGTGGCTATTTAGAAAATAATTTTTAAACTTTCATGAGACGATTTTTCGCACAAAGAATTTCCTGCTAAATGCTCAATTACTTCATTTTAATCAGGCAAACAAGGAGAAAAAATCGTCTCGCTATTTGACAAACAGTCTATGAAAATAAGCTAATATACAAACCTCTTTATTTTAAAAAGGAACGTTTCTTTCTATAGGAAAACTATATATAACTAATATAGAATCCTAAGTTCTAATTTGTTAACGGCATTTTGCGGTCTTCAAATATACAGAAAACAATATTCAATAAAAATTTGGTATTACATCTTTCAGAGAAAGCACGTTGTAGGGTCTGAGGGACTGCCAAGAATACACGAATTTTCGACCTGATTACTACTTGTGAATCATTGTCTCCCGACGCTGGCCTATTAGTTCCCGTAAAATTACTAAAATCAAGCAGTGAGGAACATTAGATGGGATGCTTGGTAGTGCCGCGTTTACCCAGTGCTGTGAGAACAACGGGGTAAACGGCTTGAATGAAAGAAAGAAATTTTGGTATAAGGTCTATATATAAAAGTAACGGCGCTGAGACTCCATATATAATAACGAGCGATGCCACGGATAACTTGAGGTCCAATTGTTGTTTGGATCTTGCTTCTCAAACGCGGTCTGACCCGCCTACCCAATGGTGCACAAGCAGCCAAGGTATCAGCTCTAGTACATTGCCACAGAGTTTAAAAGTGGATTAATTTTGTCCATTATTAGAACTAGAATATTCATATGCTTAACTCTAGGCATGGCATTTATTAATCAAGGTATCGTGTCTTGACTATTTAAAATATAATTTCACCCTTATTCGTCTTCCCACACTGAAAAATGATGCAGCAGTTTTGATCACAGATTATGCAAAAATAAATAACTTAACACTGGTTTCGGCGGCATCTCTTATGTTGAACACAATAAAATTTACACTCATTTGATTAAATTCTGACAATTCCAGTAACAAAAACATATAGACGGTTCTCACGCGTTTATACTTTGATAGTCCTTGTAGTTATCGTTGAGTGCAATGGTTTCACATACAATGCCTTAAGTGGAATGCTAAAGAAGGCCCTGGAGGGCATACCGTTATAGCATTTTCACTTTATTTTGACTTCCGTCGACGACATTTTTTTTAGAACACCTGAATAAATATTTTATATACAAAATGTGTCTAGAACAGCTTTGCAATTTAAACTATATTTCGTTTTTCTTATATCCAGTACATAACTTGGAAACCAAATGCCTCCATATCGTTTCATTTCACACGCTTGCGTAACAGGTCTCGGTGCACCATCATGACAAGGTTAATCCTGAATAGATGAGTTCGTTGTATGATTTTTTTGTTATTGAAAATATGTGTGTTAAAACTTGTGAAGACTCGTCCCAGCAATTAATATACATGTTCTACCACACGTGATGGCTATATGAAACTTCTTTTCTTGTTCAACGTGATCCTTTCCTTGAAGTAATGTGATATGTATGTTGCATATACGGCGCGACTAATGTCTTATTCCAAAATTGCTTTTCTTTAACCAATTCAAAATTTGAAAGTGCCTTTGTTCTTTAGCGGAAAACAATACTGATACATATATCAAGAATCCCTATGTAAAAACAAAAAAGTATAGACCAATCTGGGTGCACAAATGCTTCCTTTCGGAGTCATAGGCTGACTAAAACATGAAAAAAACTTTAAAAGGTCCATAGCTCCAAAACTATGAGACCTACCGAAGTCGGGTCAAGACTTTACTTAGGAATTAGTATGTGCCCTATCCAAATATCTACGTTTCAGAATCCTAACGTACTCACTCAACAATTTTTGTAGGGGGAGTTTGGCTACAGGCATGTAATTTTAAGTACTCACCAACTACCTCTATAAAAATTGTTGCGGAAGTACCCCAGGATTCTGAAACATGGATATCTGGATAGGGCACACACTAGTTCCTAAATGAAGTCTTGAACCGACTTCGGCTGGTTCCACAGTTTTGGAGCTATGAGCCTTTAAAGTTTATTTTTTCACGTTTTCGTCAGCCTATAACTCCGAAAGGAAGCATTTGTGCACCCAGGTTTGTTTACACTTTTCGTCTTATCTTGGTGTCAGGAATCACCTCCCAAACATTGTCGGTGTTGTTTTGAAACACCCTGTATACAAAAAAAATCCCTAGTTTCGAAAGTTAACAACAACAGAATTTGTACACATATATATCCAATTCATTTCACATATGCTATTCTGAGCTGTGTAGAATATAGAATAAAGAACTGCAATGTAACTATCACACATGTCACTTATCACAAGGAAATTTATCAAATTTACTACAGGTTATAATCTTTTAAAAAGGAAAAAGCTATCACGAAAAAATGCCAATTCCTTCGTTGGATATAATATATTCTACATACTACAAATCGTTATGCTTATACCTCGATCGAAAGAATTTATACATTTTATGTCTTTCCATTGTATATCCAAAACTTGAGAAACAGACAAACAAAAACATGATTAAAAAAACAAAAAGTAAAAATGATTCCGTCAGAACTATTAACATCCATCATGGAAAAGCTACGAAAGGTTAAATTCCAAACATGAAACAAGTACTTATTAGCCTAGGAGCACAAAGGCACATATCAAAATCAAGATCTATTATTATACGCCAAGCGATTCGAGCAAAACATATTCTTAAACAAGATCACAAAATGCCAACTCACAGGCAAAAGAATTGTTGGGTAGAGAGAATTAAGGTGGGTGGGGGAGTAGGCCACACTCCATACAGATACGAAACTGGTTCTTCTACATTCATAGTCCATCTGATTTGTGCACGAAAATTTTCTCTATTATTTATGAACTTGAAAATAATTGCTATGATTTCATACGTGACTTATTTTAATAAGGACACACATTTATCAAAACTTCTTTTTCTTTCTTTCGTTCCTTCAGTTAAACATATCAATAAATACCTCAACATATATATTTTTATAAACTTACGTCTGCGTGTTCTTTTGTAGATTTGTGTAGAAAAACCCAGACAGCTCCGATGAGAAAATAACCTCTTGGATTCTGAAATTTCGTAGGCAGATGGAGTGCAGGGAAATTTATGGCTCAGCCACGGAACAATTTTCGAGGGTCTTTCGTATTTGATTCTACCAACTTCAAAAGTAACCACATATGATTATTATATAACCAAAAGCACTCGTATATGTGAATAAAGACGCCCACAAATGATGGAGTACATACAGAGGTTACAAGGATCGACACAAGTCACAAAGTCATGTCCTCGACTCAATGTGCCTCCAATATTAGTATTAATAATACTAACATGTTTTAAATCTAACGTCTATGGTTTGATTAAGGATAGTTCTTAGTTCTGTTTGTATTTCATACGAATTCTGTGAGACTAAATGATTTACTTGGTTTCACAATCAAAAATATTTCTATCATCATTAATTCCCCAACGCGATTCGTGACGGAATATCAGTTCAAACCAAGGGAAGAAAAGCTACCTAATGTTAAATTTTTGTATGCACCGATTAGATCATTAGATTGTTTATCGTACCTTAGCTTGAAGCGATAAAGAAAATCTATCGATGTGACTTCCCTCACGAACCGCTTCTGCACACGACACTTTAACCCTTCAAAAAGAACATTAATTTCCCGATTGCTAACTACTTTCTAGTTAGTTTTTCTTCTTCTGCTCACCTATTTATAAGCAAGGCAACTCCATATAAAAGGTATCCCGTAAAGAAAGCAAATTTTGAAATGCCCGCCATTTCATCTCTAGTAAGTTGACAACACTGAATGTTACACGATTTTCACCTGTTTTCCTTGTGGTTAGTAGTCACGGAGCGCCGAATAGCGTATGATCGCCATCTGTTTTCTGTATGGGTAGGAATGGAGTTATTATAGTGAAAACTTATTAAAAATGTGATGAGTGCCTGCAGACAACAAATGAAAATCATGTAACGTTCAGTGTTGCCAACTTACTAAAGCAAAAATGGCGGGCATTTTAAAAGTTGCGTTCTTTACGGGACACCTTTTATGTTCAAAACAATAAAGCTGACAATTTTACGGACATAACGCTAAAGCTATTCAGTATGCATATACAAATGCAACAATGAATGATAAATTTCAAAGCAAGAGATAATACACATACCTCTGTTTAATTCTTCTCACATATACCTGACACCTGAAGCTGAAGAGTGTAGATAAAAGGATATCGGAATTTGAAAGCTGTGTATTTAAAACTATGTAATATCTCTGGAACTTTGACTTACAAGAATATATCTATTAAATGCCACAACAGAAATAAAAGCGCCTGAGCTCCAACCTATAACTTATGATTTCAAACCATTGATTTACGGGTATTTGTAATTTCAAGTTTAACAAAGAAACATTTTAAAGATGTGTATTTTAAATAAATTATTTATTAAATAGATCTTTTTCCCATAAAGTTTATTTCCTAAAATTATTGTTCAAAGCCTTTGTATTTTAATCAGCCTTCTCCAAAATCAAAGCAAATGAATTGTGCTGTCATCTTTGGAGTTCTTTTAAATTACGTTAATGGGGCTTCGTATGTGGCCAATCCTTTCGACACCGAGATCTCGGAAACTACAGGCTCTAGAAACATGAAGTTTTCACTGATCGATTGCAAATTTTGCGTAGATTGTCAAGTTCTAATGAATATTTAAAAAAAATACAGCCATTATTTCTTTATTACATTTTTACGACTGGAAGTGTTGAAATAAAAAAAAGCACGATATCCTACGCATTATACATTCCAACACCACATAATTGTATACGGGGGTTGCATATCTCATGAGTTTGTTTCATGGCTAAATGACAATGAAACACGAAGGATAACTATTTCTTCCGTCTAACGAGTAAAAAGAATCTATTGTTTGGAGTGTTTTGCCCAATGAGCACCACATATCACTGACATAATTAATTGTGTATGTAATGTTTTTTCTTATTACATACTGCATGCAAGAAGAAAGAAAACACTGATCATACATGAGGTAAAAACTCTAACCGGAAGTAGGCTCATATCTTGCAAACGGTGCGAGATATTGAAAAAGTAATCGAAAAAAATCTCTAATTTACGGTATCTCTTGCCGATTATTATCAAGACGTCTTTTACGTGTGTCTGCAAAGAACATGTACAGATGTGAAGAATAACAAGGAGATTCATGCTCATATGTGAATGATGCGCTGTGTAGAGAGAGCAGGTTCAAGTACTGAATCACATAAAATAAAGAGTTAACACTTACAGTTTTGCCCTAAAAATGTTCAATGTGACTACATTTTGTCGTGCAGCACACATCTGACCAATAGATGAGTCCTTTCTATACTTCTACCAGCATGTTAAAAAAAAATGGAAACGAGAACAGCTTAAATCCTGTAGCGCAAATCGGGTAGGTGAATTGGAAGCGGAGGCACATACACCAACTAGAATTTACGTCTTTGCTCTTTGATTCTAGCTGTGAATGGAAATTGTGCCTCATCTACGAGATATAACAAATTGAAACCTTGATATTGTTTATGTACGTGTTGTACGAAACGTACATACACGTTCATACCACAACAGATTGGGCTAGCTATTGACGTATATATACGTTGTTACCCGAGAAAGGGTTAATGAGAAAAAAAGTATCAATAATAATAGGTACGCTCTTGTATAAAAAATGAGATTCCACGTTTTACTAAAAACCCTCGCATTATTGTTCACAGGTGGAATTAAGCCAAATAATTGTGATTCTTCTTTGGCCAATCAAAACCTTTCTTCGAAAGTCAAATATAAAAATTTCGTACGGATGCAAGAATATATAACATTTTAAGGAAAGATGGCTTTTTGAAGATGTGTTTTCCCTCTAGCGTTACAGCCAACAAAGTTGTTTTTCAATAGGATGATTGTGGTCAGGGCTTCAGGTCCCATCCCCGTAATTTCAGGGTTTAAAGTTGGAATTAGTTATTGCTGAATTCAGATACATCTACCCAATTTATTTGATGTTGAGCGAACACTGAAATATGTCGTTTCCGGGAATCCAACCCTGAGCCACGCGCTCTAAGCATTTCACTACGTGAGACACGCTAATCAATCAAAATATGCAATTCACCATATACGAGGTGGGGTGCTTCTAGTATGTCATTTATTAGTAAAAGAAAACATTTTATAGCCAATATAATAATTTTCTCCGTGCATATACTAATGGTGAAGGAGAATGTCGGCACCGAATCCGGTGAAAAAAAGAACTGGCAATGAGTGTTGCTATTGCTAATGTCGACGGTCAATTTGTATGCTCCAGAGTCATAATTCCAGGTTTTTTTTCTAATAGAGGTGACATTGTATATCCTAACAACAATGGAAATATATCCTTCTTTTTGGTGTACTTGCTAGTGTTAGGGTTGCGAACTCTGGAAAATAAAATTACCGGCACCCACTCAAAATTACCTAAGTGTGAAGTATCACTTTTCGGATCCATCTATGGGAAGGAAATGTACTATTTTAGACAATCGTGCACTAGCACCTGTATTCTGCATATCCTTAGTACATTCACTAATAAGCTTAAGAGATACGTGGTCGAGGCCCGTTTCAGGAATTCATGATTTTCTTCTAAATGAAAGTTGACCTAAGCAGCAATTAGGGACGTGAAACTAAACCATGCAGCAAACATTGTACTAACAAAAATACCTAAGAGATATTTGCCAACAATCGATGGACAATTTAATTTATTGCCATATTTATGCCACGCAATTATGACAAATTATACACTTCTGTCTCTATTGTTGAATATGAATCACAAGAAAATCTAATTATCAAATTTCTTATGTTAAATAAATGAAAAAAACTTTAAAAAAATTATCGCTTAATGTATAAACAACGGAAATTTGTATTTGTAAAGGCATCGTTGAAGAATTTCGATGTTCCATGTTTTATTCTGGATTACAAATTTCAAAATACCGGTCATAAAGGGGCTGGTAAGAAATTTGTACCTTTCACCGGTCGTAATCAAAATAACATCAATATTTCCAGCCAGGCCGGTGAAACACCGGTCACTTAGTAACCTAGCTGATGTACGCGTCTTTGGTACACGAAGTCCCTCATTCGATTCCCGGCGAAAGAATTTTGAATGAACTACGATGGTTCGGATTCTGCCTTAAACTGTAGATCCACGTCTTATACAGTATCGGTGCTGAAGGAGACTTTAACTGTAATCCTACCAATAAATAAATGGAAAGAAATATTTGTGTTTTACGTCCCACGGTTATGCTGGTTAGGCTAAAGGAGACTGTGATGATGAGTAATGAATGAAATGGTGGAAATAAGATAATGGGAGGAAACGGGAGAACCCCGAGAAAACCCACGCACATGGTGTTTGTCCACCACAAAGTTCACTTGGCGGGGGCTGGGATCGAACCCGGGACCCCAAGCACCAGAGGTGAACGCTCTACCACTGAGCCACCGTGGCCCCAACCAATAAATAAATAAATAAATAAATAAATAAATAAATAAATAAACAGCAACACTTCACGAGTTTTCTATTATAATGACATTAAAATTGAGTGCATATTTGACCAATGGGATTTGTGGCTTTGCATTCGCTTGAAAATAAAGCTTAGAAAATTTTGGTCAGGTTTTTTTTTTGAGTACCCTATATTAAATATATACTTTCATCACGTAATGCAATGAACTCAACATGTTGAAAAGCATTTTCCTTTGAGATAAGCTCCATTACGAATAATTCTCATATCATATACATGTATTTGTGCAAACACCATAAAATTATTTCCCCGTACTTAAGTAAATATCTCCAACATAGCAACCAGAGCTAGGCTTGTTTGCTCGGCACGTTTTTTAAATAACAAAAGTCACTGAGTAAGTGTATATTTTTCCTGTAATTTATAACCTACTCTTTTATATTGTAAATTTCTTAAGTAATATCTACAATTAGTCAACAACCAAATTGGGTAAAGGCAGAAGATATAAAAGTGCCTTGTTCGCATTTTTCTAGAAACTTTTAGTGTATAATAATAATAATAATAATAATAATAATAATAATAATAATAATAATAATAATAATAATAATAATAATAATAATAATAATAATAATACATTAAGCATATGAGTTACACAATTTTATATACTAGGAAGTTAATGAAAATAATCAAAGAATATAATATAGAAACAACTGACAAGTATTTTCCGATTATATAACGGGTTCAATATTGAGAATACCTTCGTCGACTGGATCTATATGAGTGCTCCACTGTAGTACTTATTTACAGCACGTAGGCCAGGATTCGGTTCGCGGTCAGGAAACAAAATTTTCGATTTTGTGCACCATCGTACGGTAATTAGAGAGCTACTTCAATAAAGTGGTAGGTAACTCAAATTTAGAAGCGCAAAATTATGGCATCACTACCCACACATTACTTGCTTAAGATTGTTTTAGTTAAGAATAGCTCGCGATAGTACCAGGAAGTTAAATTTACGTATTTTCTTCTTCCCCTAAACTTTTTCTCCAGTTAGCTGAGGTCCGTTCAACCGCTGCTAATTGTGTGTTTATATCTGCTTCTATTACTGCATTTTCCAGCAAAACTGACCCCATGTACCTGAATGTCTTAGTCATTACAACCAATTTTTTCGTTTAGTCGTATTCTGCTCGTGTATTAATAGTAGTAGTAGTAGCAGCAGCATTAGTAGCAGCATAACTGAAGTTACTATTTATAATCGCAAATAAAAATTAACATTTTGGACACGTATGCTTAGTGGGTTTGAAGTTCAGTCTCCCTTTCCGCAGGGAGACTAAAGGAAGACGTGTGGCTACTGCTTAATGCAGGATTGGAATCATGTTAGCTTCCACCGGGAATTAAACCCAGGTCGTCTTTGTCGAAGTAGCATGTGCTCACCGTAAAATGAAATCAAAGTTTTGCGTCCCACGATTACGCTGGCTAGGCTAAAGGAGACTGTGATGATGAGCAATGGATGAAATGGTGGAATGAAGAAAGTGGGAGGAAACAGAAGAACCCCGAGAAAACCCACCCACACAGTGTTCGTCCACCACAAAACTTACTCGGCGCGAGACCAAGGACTCCATGCACCAGAGGTGAACGCTCTACCACTGAGCCACCATGGATCTGTGCTAACGAGGAATCTCACGTCTTAAGTTGATGAATTCACTTAAATGGTGAAAAAACAATCTGCCATTTACACTCTTTGAAACTAGTGTAATTATTCGTAGTACGTTGCCTTGCGTTAATGCGGCTTACAGTTTCCCCAAAGCTTGATCAGTGCTATAACGACCTTTGATCACCTATCACCTTTCACGTGGGTCTCGCAAACTAACGAGTGGTTCAATTATTATTACTCTGAAGACATTCATGTTTTGGCGTTGACCAATAAACAGTGATGATGATCTTCATCAACTATATTTAACATTATCTAAAGAAACAGTAAATGAGGGTGTAGGTAGGGACTCCATTTCGGTAAAAGTAAAAGAATTACAAAATTGGAAGATAGGTTTTATTCGAGTTTAGCGTCCCTTTTGGCGCCCATTGAATGCACAGTTTAACATGGCGTCCCGACTACCGTAATGAGTTCAAATTTTAAGGATCTTACAGAGCTCATTCGTGGCTAAGCGGTTAGCGTACGCGCCTTTGGCGTGGGAGACCCAGGTTAAATTCCCGGCGGGGCTCATGTGGTTCCGATTCCACGTTAATCAGTAGGTCCAAGTCTCATATAAGGCCCTTACAACAAATGTCGTTGTCGATACTTGGGACTTGAGAAAAAGACTCATAAATGTATTCGTGTGGAGTATTGTGCTGTATGGAGCAGAACCATGGACACTACGTAAAAATGATGAAAAACGACTGGAAGCTTTCGAAATGTGGGTATGAAGAAGACTGGAGAGAACTGGTTGGGTCGAGCGGAAAACGAATGAGAGGTATTAGATGGTGAAAAATAGAACAATTTTAGATATTATTAAGAATAGAAAAAGAAACTGGTTGGGACATTGGTTAAGAAGGAACTGTATCATGAGGGACGCTTTAGAGTGTATGGTGCCAGGAAAGAGAGGAAGAGGGTGAAGGAGACTACAATTTATGGAAGATATCAAAACATAAAAATCGTACGTGAAGACGAAGAGGTTACCGGAAGACCGTGGAACATGGAAGCTTCTCAGTTGCGGCAAGTGACTTGCCAATAATTTTAGAATACCTATGATGATGATGGTCCACGGGAAAACTTATCTGGGACCCCGTGTAGACAAATTACAAACTTTGTAAATGTAATGGCTTTTGTTGCGAAATCTAAAGAAAAGAAAGTAATACATCAGAAAACTTGGGAGAACTCAAATAATGGTGAACGAATAAAAATGTTAAGACAAAACGAACGGTGGCTGGAAATAGCAGTGTTTAGAATATGGAAGTAAAGGGAAAGAATGTAGAATAGGTAATAAATTTTCAGTACGTAGGCAGTATTACTAGTGACGACAAAGGAGTGCAACCGTAAATTAAGGGGAATGTTAATGATGAAAGAAACGTTATGGAAGGTGAGTATTCTGACAGGTTTTGAAAAAAAAAAACTTTTAGTTTTACGTCCCGCATTTATGGAAATTTTTCGCTAAACCCTAATAATATTTAAAAAAACGAAATAACTTAAAAGTATTTCGTCGAAAAATGAGAACAGAACGACGTGCATCGCCAGTTTTAAAATCTCTCCCTTAAAGCTTCCCTCTCAAAGGGTTTCCCCGTTTATGTTGAATACTCTTCATATAAACAGGAACATCCGGCGAGGGCCCACCTTATTGGCTTATTGCGCATATCCACTGTTGTTAAGTTTACAATTTTCACAAATGGAAACAACTCATCGACCACGCTGGTTTTTATAAACACCGGGAGATCTACCATTCTTCTAGAAGTTAGTCTATTTCATTTGGATTTCGGTGAGCAGAGAGACGTAGTAATCTCCATTCTTCGTATTGTTAGTAAATATTTTGTTGAGTTTCCTGTTTTATGTACTGTCAAGTGATCTTCTGAAGTTCATTCCATCCAATTCCACGTACAGTATTGCATTTATTATCTTCTATTTTTGTTTCCAAAATACAGTGAAATTCCAATTATCCGGATGACTAATGTTTCATATGAGACGAGGTCTTGTCTTGATTCTCATCTTGTAGACGAGATTAGAGTTGAGACAAAAAAATACCTTTCAAATTCCAGTCAGGAGAACACGACAATTCTAGTCTCGTTTCCCAGATAAGAAATTTCACGAATCAAGAACCGAGACGTTAGATTTCGCGAGTTAAGAATTGAGACGTTAGATTTCGCGAGTCAAGAATTGAGACGTTAGGTTTCGCGAGTCAAGAATTGAGACGTTAGGTTTCGCGAGTCAAGAATTCAGACGTTAAATGTCGCGAGTCAAAAATCGAAACGCAAAATTTCACGAGTCAAGAATCGAAACGAGAATTTTCACTAGTTAAGAATCGAGACGCGAAGTTTCCCAAGCCAAGAATCGAGACGACAGATTTCCCGAGCCAAGAATCGAAACAAGAATAGACTAAACAAACTGTACAATATTATTAAGCAAAATGAGGATGTTAGTATGTAAATTTACTGCTGAAATTGTATATTAGCTTTTACTTCCGTATCTTTTATTTTTCTGTACTTCTGCGCTATAGGAGAGAGACCGCCGGATATGACCTCGGTAATTTCTTCATCTTTCAAAGAACGAACGTTAAAAATGGGAGCAATGAATTAATGCTGACATGCTGTTTAAATACCCTCAAACATACAACAAAAACAAACCATACAAATAAATAAATACAATAAATGTAGTCTTGTAATTAAAAGGATTATTAAAATTAACGTAAAGTGGTTTACGACACTGTTTATAATATTCGTGATATACAAATATATATGTATACATTAAAATAATGCAAAGTTCAAACTCCCTGCATGCGTGAATTTACAATTCACGATTTTTAAGCCTCAAATTTACAACTTTTGACCGTCTAATTTCGTGGCCTTCACAGTTTCTGTTACTGAAATAAGAAGCACTCAAGCACGGTAAATAAATAAATAAAAAAGGAACATAAATTATACAAGAAAAGAATAGCTTACATACTCTTTCCATCTCAAGGCGTCCTTTTGTTGAATAAGATTAAAGCATTATGTACACTCATGCCCAAAATTATTGTCGCATGTCTATAAATGTTGTTGTTGTAAGAATATAATTTGATAACGAATTCTCCCGGTATTTCTTATAATGTTAGTATGTGTATAATAGGCAAAGACATGCATGTGGCAAATTTAATGTCAAAAGAGTAGTAAATAAGAACAATAAAACAAAAATAGAACTTTCTTGTCAATTTACCAACATTTTGTTTTACTCATTCTAATTTTCGTATTTATAATTCTTTTCCTACGAAATTTACCACAAATATACATTTCCTGATTATACACATAGTATCAGTATTAAAAGTACCCTGCAAAATCATTATCAAATTATATTCTTCTAAGAAGACAGTTATAGATATGCGACAATAATTTTGGACATGTGTAAATATTTCACCATCTTACTCAGAATTGGCGGAAACTACTGTTATTAGATGCTCTTGTATTAATGATTTAATTCCAGCTTGTAAATTGCCTATAAGCTACTTGATAAGAGAACAGTAAATGTATTTCTCTACAGTAGTATTGAGAACTAAAACAACCATTCTTAAGAGAAATAGAATATTATCAAAAAGGATATGAAAACCTCGTGCGGACTGTCAATGAGTTAAATGTTACAAAAGCAACTTCCCATTGTTACTAGGAAGCTCAAGAGTATTGACCGTCTCCACCCTTGATTGCCACGTAAGTTTTCATCTTCAACGTAAAAAAAGTTGGTTTTGTTTGTGTGTAAACTATAATTACATTCCCGGTAGAACATAATAGCATCAAGTTTCAACAATAAATACTTTTACATAACAAAACATTTTAGACTGCTATGCTACGCACAAATATATATTGTTTATGTTTGTTCGTGGACAGGTACCAGAGCTAGAATGGAAAGAGACTCTAAGAACAGCTTCGATCTTCTCTCTTTACCTTAAAATTCAAACCAGAAGTGGTAAAAATTACCGCTTTCGGTTTCGACATTTATCATCACAAAGATAATCGGCAATAGATAACGAGAAGCAGTTTCCTGATACGGATTCGGCGATTTAAGAATAGACTATATCTGCCTATCTGTCCACTAAAACCAAAAGTGGTAGAAATTACTACAACTTTTGGTTTCAATATTGATTCGCATACAGAAAGAACTGTGTAAGTGATATTGAGAAACTGTTTTCAAGTGTCTATTCAGCCGGCCAAGAACACGTTCCATCCTCCTATTACAAAGCAGGAGTGCTACATTTATTTCCAGTTTCAATATTAAATCTTTACACTTTGAAAGTCAAGTTTACTTTTACAATATGAAACGAAACCCCTGATCCTGATTAAAATAAAGTTTTCATTTGAAATATCTCTACAGTTTCCGCTGGGAGTGAACTATTAACTTGCATTCATGCTTGACAATGTGAGTGATTCATCTGTCAAGGAATTGATACGTTTTACTCAAACTAATACATCTTTGCCAGACAAGATAGTCTCAACTTTTGTTTAACACGGAATCCTACCTTTTAATACAAGACAGGCCCAGAAGTAGAGTTTCTGTCACAACAGAGCAAACAAATTTGCGCCCCTATACGTATACCCTTTTGGGCGCCCCCTAACTACGCGGCAGAGCCACGTGACCCGCTTGCTTCCTCTAGTGAAGGCCCTGAACATAAACAGTGAACAGCTTTCCCCACTCTTACTGTTAGTGTTGATCTTTCCTAATTCCAGTGTAGATTGGTCTCGCAGTGTGATTTCGAAATGTTTCAAAAAATTGGTAGAAGTAGGAAAGAATTAGGGCCAGAGTAAATATAGGTTTCAAAAATCAAGTCTTGGAAAGCAGTATTACTGTCTATTACGTGGAAATGATCGTTCTTCGAATTTCACGACTGATTCAATCATTCGATCTAGAAAGCCACTTTTAGTGTTCAGAAGTTTAAAAGTTTTTGACTATTTCTGCAGAGAAAAATTCAATTAAAAAAAACACCATTATTATTATTATTATTATTATTATTATTATTATTATTATTATTATTATTATTATTATTATTATTTCATGTTCCCTCTGATGGACAGAATTCTACTAACGGATTGATGTGTACCGTACGACATCAACAGTGGACATACAATCTTCGTAAGATGTAGGAACATAATTCGGTCAGTGCACCTTTCATTTGATAGTCATTCAAGCGCATGGTTATGTCTCTCTGAGAAAATACAGCCTTTTGTAATGTTTCACGGACTTATACTGCTTTCTTTCTTCTTTTTTGTTTCTCTCTCTCTCTCTCTCTCTCTCTCTCTCTCATTCACTGACACACACACACACATTATGTAATATCTGAGAAGAGTAGCCGTAGATGTTTTGACCAACTTGCTTAAGGTGAGTCTAAAACCTACAGTTTCACCAACTGATGGGAGGACATTCCCCCATCTTCTGTAATGCATTTTGTGAGGATTGGCAAAATGCACAAGTTAATCAAATTCAAGAGATTAATATTCAAACTTTGTTTATTAGACCACTTGTAGATTTTTATTTTTTATATTGTATATGCAGAATAATTCCTGAGTTTTAAAATAATTTTGTTTTATTTTATTGTAATACTACCTAATTATACTCTTCAGACGCATGCTCTCAATCGAGAAACTCTCAACAATGAACGAACAAGATAACAAATGAATTACACGGATTATAATCCGATTACTGATTCACTTTGTTTTGGGGCAAAGTATCGAAATCAATATCTTCAACTTGACTAAATCTTTCAAAAGTAAATAATTGGAAGTAGTAAGATGAAACCGCCCTATCAAAATGGAATATTTCAACCTGATATGTGATGATGTGTACGTCTGTTTATTGCACTCAAGTACGACAAAAAGAGTCATTATATTATATATGCTCCTGGGTTTGCTTCTTGGTGCAGAAGCAGGACCCAACTAGCACTGTGAGGTAATTCGGCTACTACCGAAATTAAGATATGTCGGGCTCTTCTGAAAACCAGGAATCAATTGAACCTGCGCCATCTGCCCTGATCGACCATGGTTCCTATGGGTTGTAGTGCTTGATGCATTTAAGACGTACCATTGGATCCAGCACGAGATATGGAAATATGTCTAGATACACGCGGTACCCCTACGCGGAAAGCGGTAGATATCGAACGATAGAGGTAGGCACGGCCGGGAAAGAACAAGCCCCCTCGGGCATGTCTGAAGATTCCAGAATTGAGTTGGATTCTGCCGCGCTGTGGTCAACCGTGGAATTCTGTAGCCTGTGGGAACTCATTCCAGCAATCTGGGCAACGGTGACCACGGGCGGGAGGTGAGCTTGCTTTACAACGCTCGGGCACAACGCCTGCAGGGCATGGGAGGCCTTGACTCGCTAGCAAGGCCGCCTCCACCAGTAGGCTACTGGTAGGCATGGAGGATTTCTGTCTAGCCGTGGAGTGGGCTTATCCCACTCCCATAGGGAATAAGGGTTATATTGCATCTTGCGAACTGAAGCTAGGGGACACATCTTAAAGATGCACTCTGATAGTGGCTATGTTTGTAACTAAATAATTCTTAAACCACCCGACCGATCTCGATCAAATTTCCAACATAGATGAGGTTTGGGCCTGAAATGGTTATCATTCCACTTGACGATGTAACTTAGGGGAAGGGGAGGTATTTAAAATGATCGAAAATGACATTTTCGTGTCGAATCCATAGTTTCCTGGGTCGGTGAGATGAACAATGACATTTCTGATGTAGTTTAAATCCAAATTCAACCCCCTTGAGTACTCTTAACACGGATGGTGACATGTAAAAATAATTGAAAATGATATATATTAGTGTCGAATCCATAGTTTACGAGGTCCCTAAGTTTATGAGTTCCACACTTTATGAGTTTTGGTGCCCTTTATGTCCAAAATGAAACGTATTCTCCCCGTGCGACAAACGGGTATTCTACTCTTTCAAAATATCAATGAACACGTAACACGAATAATAGTAAGTCATACTGGAATGTATAATTGAAAATATTCCACTTAATCAAAACTACTATGACCTTTCAAAGACAAACTTAATTTTTCCCATTTTTGCATGCGAAAAACACTGCTGTGCCAAAAGGGATGACTTTTTCTTTTAAACATTGAAAAAATCAATGAAGTTCATATTTATGTAATTCAGTTTTGTACAAACCACGATATGGCACAGCTCAAATAATTTGATTAAATACAAACAAGAATTATTGCAAGTATTATCTAAACTACTAACATTTATTTCAATTCTCAGACAACTTGAGACGCATCAGACAAACAGAGAGAGAAAGAGGGAAAAGAAATATCCTACTAAATATTCAGTTAACAAATATCTAATTTATACATAATTCCACATCTCGCGCCCTGAACATATTAAAACTTATTCATGTCACGTCGCAACAAAAATTATACGTTAAGAAAAATGGACTGAGGTCATATCACAACAAAAGCATGCAAATTGAACCATTCAAATGACGTCATTAAGTAGTACACATTCCTGCGCAGTCTTGACTTGTATTTTCCGGCGCTCACGTCAAAAAGAATAACCATGCCTTAATTTTGTATGAATGTCACAGGAATATTTTTCTAAACACCATCCCTAAAATACAGCGAAATGTGATGACATCTTATCACCTCATGATTCGCGGAAAGAATTTTGAAATTTATATTAACAAATGCAGCTTTCTAAGCTTCTCAAATTTGCTTTTATTGCGGCTGGAGGTAAAAATTTATGTAGCACGAATTTCCCTATTTATTTATTTATTTATTTATTTATTTAAGAAGACGACAATAATATATTCAATTATAATTTCAAGGTTTATAAATTTCATTATTTCCACAAGGATATTTACATAAACAAAAGTGAAGTAGAATTTGTTTGTGTCGTAACAAACCCCACACAATAGATTTCTTGCATAAAGATAATCCTTAGGCAGGGGCAAGATCTTATTATATCACTTTGGTGATAAAACTGTCATGTTTGTGATAAGTGATCATCAAAATGTTCACCAAGTTTCAATGGAAAGAGGGAGTACGATCTGGTTGATGTAAGATTTTTTTTCTTCATTCTCTACAAACTTTCTTTTTAAGAATGATGTAGTAGCAACTTATAGTATGATGTAGTATGTATGGCTTCGGAACCGGAGATTTAAACGTTATCTTTATCAAGAAACAAGCATAAACGAATATTTGCTTCGGGAGTTTTCGATTATTAATACAATAAATTACAACCTTAACAGGAACACGAAGCTTCCATTACTATAGCTGTATTTGGCGTATCAATAGTTTATATTGAAATAATGTGATTCTTTCCTTTACTTTTTTTTTTAAATAATGGATCATATATATAATGAAAAGCTCTTGATCCGTACATAGTAAACTCCTATTTCCACTTAAAAACACACGCTGGCTCAGTGGTAAAGCGCTTTTCTCTGGTGTGTGGGGTTCCTGGTTCGATCCTCGTTCAAGTGAGTGAGTGTGGTGAACAACATCGTGTATGTGGGTTTCTTCGGGGTACTCTCGTTTCCTCCCACTTCCTCATTCTACCAGTTCTTGCATCATTCACTTGCTTTAATCATCCCCTCCCTTTGCGTAAAGGGCACAATCGTGGGACGTTAAACTCAAAGATTTCATTTCATTTTCTCCCAAAATAGAACTAACTCCCGCCATGCCATGCGGAACAAGTAAGACAAACTTGAGCAAATTCAGTTAATAGGTGGTAGATCTTCAGAAATTTTTGCAAAACAACTACTGGAGAAGGAAAACATTAAATGTAGTAAGATATTGGAAATAAATCTTACACGAAAAAAAAAAGTGCTATTCTGTTCAAGGCATCCAATAACTGAAATATCATTAAAGAAACCAATAGTTCAATTAATTATTCGAGAGTAACATTATTGGTCCTCAAATAAATTTCTTTACATGCTATATAAAACTTCATTGTACTGTCCTTCGTAGCGAGTATTTGCTGTTCGTATTATATAATAATGAATTTAGATACAAGATAGCAAAGAGCAGATCATTTTAATTAAGATACACGATACCACAAAAAATATTTTAAAAAATCAGACTTTTAAAGTAATTCTCGCTAGTCTAGTGGCTACTGCATGTGCACGGTGTCCCGGTTTTGATTTCCAGTGAGAGTCTTCTTGCTGAGAAAGGCTGTAAACATAACCAACAACAATCAGATTTCCAAATTAGTCTTGATACGCTCAAAATTCTTGCATTGCTTTTATTTCATGGGTAGCATAAATTAAAATGATTTTCTTGCAACATAAAATTAGATGTGTGCATTATTCTAAACAGGAGACACTTCTAAGGCATTTGCACTTCAAGATCCTTAAAAAAACTTGACTACATTCAATCACACTGATGTTTCAATTTATATGACAAAGAAAACCCATATTACGTTTGCGAATATATTAGTGATTTGAGTGCTGAAATGTTTTTGCTTTCCAAGTTAAGAATTATTCAGTTTCTATTTGCAACGAATAGTCAAACCTAAATTGTCTACGTGAAAACCTTTCAGGAATACAACGGTCTACTTTATTTTAAAGTTTCACTTCATGCATAAATAAAATATCTAACAGTTCTGAGTACTGAGGTGAAGTGTGACTTCATTTCCAAACATGACTTTAATATTTCTGAGGCAATGCACTACTTACGAAACGCAACAAACGTATTCTACAACGTGCATAACATAAAAGCGTGATAGGGTACAAACAGTTAGCTCTATGTGAATAAGTCTCTCTAAATCAGGCATGCCAAACTCGCACATACGGTCCTAGAAGAATGTTGTTGTGCCCCACTGTTCATATCAAAACTTACAGTGATACCTTTTCTCACTTAAGAAAAGAAACAAGTCTTTAGCGAGATCCAGATTAACAAACGTTCATCTCTGTTCTGAAAATCGCTAGTGCGAACACCAATTTTCAGGCATCCGAAAGTTAGTTGCAGAAGGAGTTGAGTTTAACGTCCCGTTCAGTAGCGAGGCTATATGAGACGTGGACCTACTGATTAACGTGGAATCCGAACCACATGAGCTCCCGTCGGGAATCTAGCTGCAGAAGGAAAATGCCAGGTGTAGGCAAAGAATTACTCGATGTCAGGTACCTATCGGATACTCGGATTTCCTAATGTTCCTTCTATTCTTTAGAGAATTTTCTTGTGGGTTGCACTATTGTACACTGATGACATTTTTGACCCACTTGTGGTAGTCAGTTTGACTTTCCGAAACTTGATGAAAATCGATTTAAAAAAAAAAATGCTTGATAGATATACAATCCATCATACTACCGTAATTTGGAGGTTGACTGCCTTATAGGGTAAAATTACACAAAATATTCAAAAGCGTGATTAAATTAAATCGGTAAAGACTCAGTAACATGCCCTTTGGACATGAATGAGTAATGAAATTTAATGATTGTGAAATAATTGGTGGAATTAAAATGTGGGAGGAAATGGGAGATTCCGAGAAAACGCACGGATTCACATGGCCTGGTATGAAACCATGGTCCTGTTACACTACAGGTGATCGCTGTATACCTGAGCTACTGTGCATCTTAATTCATAAACTATCTGCAATATTTGTAATACATTCTTGATATTTAAAAATTATACGTCAAATACTGTGCAGTAAGGAATACAGGTATATTTACTCCGTTACCAGTAAACAGGTTAATTACAAAGTAAGTACGTTTCAGAGAGAATTGAACTCGGAACGATATTACCTTTTCATGCTATTCAGTAAATTTGGAATATTTGAGTACTACAGGTTGGAATATTGAAAAGGATGAAAACATGACGTCAAGTTACTTTACTTTGAACACACTCGGTCGAAACAGTGTAACAGCTTTTTCAGGCCAGCCACCCTGAATGAGGTTTTTCCTGGGTTTTCCTCATTCACACCAGACAAATGTCGGGGTGGTACCTAACATATTGGTTAAAGGTTGCTTTCTTCCTTTCTTTTTCCTCGGATAGTGTAATCGCCAAGGGACGTCATCCCTCATACGTGACAGGCTAATATAGGCACAGAAGATGCAGAAAGCCCAGAAATCTAATTCCTAATCCTACTCCTAACAAATATAAACAGGTACTATACCAACATTATTCTTTACAAAGTTAGGAAAGAACACATAAAGAAACCTCGCATCGATATTCAGACATTTGAAAGGGAAAGACTAAAGACTCATAGGAAAAGCAATGTTATAAACGTAGGAATGGTAGTCTCTAAGCTACTGTTGCGACAATTATACAACAAAAAGACGTTAAAGAATAATCGTAAGCATAATATAAAAAGAAATAAAAAAAGAAAAGAAAACGAAACACCCTACATATTATAACATGAGCGCTTCAAAAGATTTCAAACAGGATACGATTTGATTATAGAGTCGATAGGAAGCTAAAGAACAAGGCATTTTCTGTTCTTGAGTTGCACAGAATCGTGACCAGCCTAACTACTACCTTACTGTTTAATTCTTCAGTTCAAAACGGGGGGAAAAGAGAACATTATCATAAATAATTTTAAGATTCCACGTTATATTAAAGGGTTTGTAATACTAAAAAACATGAGCCCACTGATGGCAATTTAGTTTTGTTATTACGGCAGACACGCTGTTATTATTATCCAAACAAAAGACAGACTCTCACGTTACATCAGAAAGAAATTATATATTACTAACAATTATTATTCTACTTGGATTCTCACAAAACCCTTACCACAAGCAATTTACTGCGAGAATTATAAAATTGCAATTGCATAGGCACAAAAAATTGTTGTGGTTAAATTACCATGTGTGTGTATTAAAAAAAAAACTCTTTATGCATGGCAAAACGTACAATAAACTTAAAAACATTATAACAGATACATATATATATATATATATATATATATATTTAATTTCATAACATATGTGATGTAAATATATATATTATGATTCTTTGTGAAGAAGTTTCGTAAAATAGACGAAAAGTAATGTTGTGGATGTTTTTAACTGTCAACGTTACAATCATACTAGTTAAACCAATGAACGAAATAAGAATAATCAAAGCTCCGCTTATGTCGATGGGACTGAGGTTCCATCAAAAGAGTACAAAAGGATTTCCTTTTGGTACACTCAAACAAAAGTGTTATTAACTGACAAGCTTCTAAATTCATTTCATATAAATTTAACGTTGATTATATATATATATATATATATATATAAAGGAAATACGTACATATGTATTATTTTGTTTGTACGAAAACTTGTTTCTAAATAACAAAGCAATTCTAGGAAGTAAACTCCATATAAACTCAGATTAAATTACAAGTACTTCAAATATTTTAAATTCTGATCTTTACTCCAAATTCTGACAAAATTCCAACATTTCGCTCCAAGTTTTGAGTCTAATATTATTTCTATCAAGTGCCAGTCACATGAAATAAATTTTCGCAATTAATGGAGATTAAACCGGTTGTTTCTAATCGGATCTCATCGAGAGGATGATTGATGTTTACCAACACCGCAACTTAAGACTAGCTCATAGAGTTTCCCCACAGTTTGCACAACAACCAGAGAAACAAAGCAATGAGGCAGGAGGTTTCTAACACAGTGTACTGTCCTGAACTTTCTCAATATTGTAAAACAACTACTCTACTCTATTTTAATTGTTACTGCAGAAACAATTACGTGCTACTCACCACAATATACACGTTTATTTTGGCTAATGTGACTCAAAAGTTGATTATTTATACATATTGAGGAATGCGTTCTGAACCCCGCGATTTTATTAAGCAATTTCACTTCTTAGGACACTATTTACCTACAACTAGAAAGTAAAACTACATTAACTGAGAGAGTCTGTGTTTGTCTCTTAGATAGCTCGTCCACAATGACTTGACGTCCATGACACTGAAATAATTTGAATTTAGAAGCCAATACAATACTGCATTAGCATCTAATCACAATAATTTATTTGCAATGATTTATCTTAATTTAATATCTTCTGCAACTGACTGCGAAATGACTTACTATGCCATTTTAACTATAGTCGCAAATCCAGACAGGGAACAAGTCATGGTGACTGAGCTATACATTACCTGTCAAACTAGGACCGATTTCTGGAAAGCAAAACTGGCCAACATCAGGCAACATTTTGGAATCACCAATACATTTCAATATTCAGAAAACTAACGAGAACTCTTGTTAAAAACTGTCATCCCTAAATCTAACTACCTAGAAAGATAAGATGACACCGGGTTAGAAAAATAAAGAAATTGGTTTGTAAATATGTACAGTGAACTCTAATTATCAGCACTAACTGGTTCTGGAGGTAATCCCGATAATTGGGACAATAATAAACTAAAGGCTATGTTATGAAATGAAAAATGCCATTAAAATTGCTTTTGTTTAATAAAAATGTCTAATGTTATGTAAATAAAGAACAATTTTTAAAAATACAGTGAAGTAGTCGTCCAGTCATTTCTTTAAAAAAAATGAAAGTATTGATTGGAGTTTCTTAGAATATGGAAACAGGGAAATACATGATATTTTAAAAATGGTAAATAGATACTTAGAATAATGCAAATAAAAGCTTAGAAAATTCCAATTAATTTTAAGATTAGTTTGAATGGGAATTCCAAAGAATTTACATTTTTACGAACGAATCCATACATTTCCTATTTCAGTAAGCTTTGTTTTTAATGTAATTTTTATTTCCTGATACCGATTATCGATTTGGATGATTGAAGTCCAGATAACTGGAGTTATACTGTATTGTTTTGTTTGGAGTTTCTGGCTTTTAAGCAAGAAAACAACATGTAACGAAGACCAATCATTGAGGCATGATCCAAACCGTATGCACTCCAAGAACCGAAGCAGGATCTTTCGAACCACACGCGAAAATGCATTATGCATGCGTCGGATTAAACATACAGAAACAAACCCAAATAGGCAACTCACTGACTTACCTAGGTAATAATATACTTTGTTTTGTACTGACAATGAACGGAAAAACGCAAGAAATACTAACACTGCGACCTAACGCTCTACAAGGAATCGACACAATTGCTGTCGACCAATATTAAAAGAAAATTGACCATCCGAAGCCAGTACTCAATTTTCTTTTCCAACCATTATGTAGCAGGCTACAACAAATCTATCCGCTACAATAATTGACGGTCCGAAACGACTCCCCTCACCAACACTACATTCGATTGCTTCGTGAAAGCGGCGATTATCCAGTGTCATCAGAATAAAACGCCAAGGACGAGAATCCACACGCAAAAGAAATTAAGGAGGGGGACAGGTAACACGTGGCTACGATAATTATCAACGTCAGAAGAAAAATAACAACGCTTAAAAATGTATGGATTATATTACGGCGTCCAAGAAAAAAACACTGAATTGAGTTCATTTTTGTTAATTGCTGTACCAACATCCGAAACCGGCCGCTCATCTAAACTGTTATTTAAAAATAACTTTAAAACAAACATTGGAACTCCCGAATACGACAGAATTACAGAATTATGCCAACAAAATGAGGTGGTATTCAGCAAGCTTAAAGAAAACGTGTCACAACAGAAATAAAATACACGGTTTGAGAAAAGTAAGACAACCCAATTGAAAATTAGAATATGACTCGACGGCTAAACAGATTATAAAAGCTCGACAGCAGTAGATTAGTCACTGTTTCATACCAGTGGTGAGTTGTGTACAGAGATCTGGCAACGCTGAAAGATGACGCTAGCTGTTACGAGTTGTAGGAAAACTAGTAGCCCCACCTTCAGAAGCTTTAAACCTGTCCCTAAATATAATTAACTGGAAACAGTGTAAAATTTCTTGGAATGTTATCAATCGCATCAGTTGCTTGCGCTTCACACTAGTAAGGAGCTCTATAGTAAAGCTTAAATAATAATAATGAAAAAAAAAGTTGCCAGGTCAACGAATTGGTTCCTTATGCCATCAACCAAACCAACAAAATGGCAATGTTTGGAAATGGACTCGACGTATTCTATAGGTTCTTTCACATAACAATGTGGACGTTCTCAGTTTCATTTTTTGTGCCTTTACATTCCGTTCGGAAAGATTCCTGAACTTGAGTAGTTGCTTGTTCATTTAACACAAGCGCCTTACAAGTGTGTACCCAGTATAATTTTAATATTTAATAGTCGCCTTTAATTCCAATAATATTAATTTATTGATATAACACAAATTAATTCTGGAAAAGAAATTTTAATCACACACGAAGAAGAAAATCAATAAAATCACATTTTTAAATTCCCTGTTTATTTCAAGGAAATAAATTAAATAAAGCCTCATTTAAATCAATAATTAAAAAAAATTAATGATAGTGTGGGTAGCTACCGCCATTGAGGTGGGAGTGTCAAAAATGAGGTAAATTTGATCCTAACTTGCAGGATTCCACATATTAAATGCAAAATTTGATTACTGTTACCTAATAAAATTCGTCAAATTCCCTTATTTTTTTTAAATATGGTGTTTTTTTTCTTCTAGACTTACATTTAATCCCTATTGCAAGAAACTAAAATGAGTGAAAAATAATGGTTGAATTCAATTCAAAGTTAGAAGTTTGCATATTCTGAGATAACGGAATTATTTTCTTCCTATGTGCACGGTAAAATAAAAAGCTTTACACAATTACCTTAAAATAGAGTTTCTCTAAACATTTTTTTTCACGTAAGGACAACTTAGGCTTTCAAACTATGCCATGCGTAAGGGTCGAAAGTCTTAAAGGACGGCTATGTCCGTCCTTTTGTTTGTCTGCCAACATGTAGAGCAAAAACGGAAAGGGAGATCGAAGAGAGTTTTGAAATCAATTCCGCGTTCCAAGAATAGGTTCCGTCTTTTCCGTTAATCCTCTACTCAAGCCAAGAGTGGTATAGATCAACAGTTTCCGGTTTTAATCATGATCGCCATAAAACAAAAGTGGTAAGAGATAGGAACGAGCGTCCTATTGCAATCGGTTCAACATCAAGATAATACACCACCATCATGTGAAAAACACCACCAAAACAAGTAGTGGTCGAAATTTACTAGTACTTCCGGTTTCAATAGTAATTTTAATAGAGCACAAGTGGTACGGGATATCGAAATTATATTTAGAGACTTGCCTCGACTTGGTCTGTTGAAAGCACAAATGATGAGAATCACAGTTTTCCGGTTACAATAGATAAAACGGAAATATTGAGCGACAAACCGTTTTCTATACGGATTCAGTATCAACAATATGTTTCACCTCAGATTTTACTTTTTTATTGCAACCGGAAGTGAATCAATTACCATTTCCGCTTTTAGTCCTAATCGTCGTAGAGCAAAACAAGAAGAGCAAGCGAGCAAATGGCTTTCTGATATGGATCCAGCGTCCGTGGAACACGTTCTATCTTTGATTTGATCACTTTTCTACCGAAAGCAAACAAAAGTAAAAAAACGTTGTTAAAGAGTTCCCTAGTTCATCAATCATCAATACACTAAAAGTTAATTCCACAGCTGTTTCGATAGTCATGCATGTTAAGTTGTCTCTGTTTTTGGGATGCAATACTTTTGAACGTGGTTCGAATCCCCCTGCGTAATGTTATCCATTTCTTTTTTTTTTTTTTTTTTAAATTTTCAACTGGTCTTGGTTTGAATCTCTGATTTTATGATTTCCTTCCTTTTTTGTTTCTTCAGAAGTAGTCATGGAATAGAATATTACTAACTGATCATTAGAGACCGGATGTTAGGCAAAATGCCTATTCTTTAAAGATATGGTCAAAAATAACGTTTTAAAGATTTTATAGGTTGTTATAGTTTCAATTTAAGCCAATTTTATTTTGCCTATTTTGCCTATTTGGCCCCTTCTTGCCTAAATAATTGCTTTAGTGCCTAATGTTGCCTATTCTATGCATTTTCTTCGAAATAAGGCTTTATTGGTAAGAATATATAATTTAGTATCTCAAGAAAGGATTCTGCCTCTTCGAGAAATAAGTGCTGTTTGTAGTAATAAGATGCAATAAAACTTTGGACTGCTATGTGTACTAATAAAGTGCTGTAAAACTTTGGACTGCTGTGTGTACTGATTAAAATGTATAGAATTTGACTGTTATATGTAGTGATAAAGCGCTGTATAGAATGTATTTACAAAATACACATGGAATACATTGCAACCTTCGTTTTTATATATACATTAAAAATATTAACAAACAGGTATGTTTCTACATTCTTTGAACAATATCTATGACTTGAATTTATTTTTTTAATTGTATTGAGTATTTATCTTCGTTATTTCGAGTTACACTTTAGTGCCTATTTTACTGCCTATTTTTTTTTTAAATTTTAAGTGCCTATTTGCCTGCCTATTTTCTAGGTTTTTAATGACCAAACATCCGATCTCCACTGATCATTATTTGTATCCGACAGGTTTCCAAACACCGAGGAAACGAATAATCTCCCTTTTTTTTTCTTTTTATTATTTAAGGGTACATATATATGTTACTAAATTACTAAAACCGATTAAATCTTTTATTCTTTCCAGTGTGCGAATTGACAGGACAATGGCAGATATTTCCCCTCTTGACAAATTTTATCTTCCTTGGAGAAGAAAACTTTCATTCCTCGCAAGAATAACTTTTATCCTCAAGATTTGTTTTCGTATGTTCACGAGGATAGAAACTTCTACCTTGTAGACAAAAGTATTACAATAGGAAACAATCTTGTTAAGGAAATTGGTTTATCAAAACTCCTTTAATATATTTATTGTTCGTGCCTCTCTCCGTCCAGAATACACAAAAGACTCAAGGAGTACTTGATGAAAAACTATGAAATTTGGTTAGAATACAGAGGATCTTAAGTTAAAAATTAAGTTCTTTTACGGAAGGGATATACAAAACGGAAGTGATAAAGTATTGTCGGCTTTTACGTTGACTACTATAGAGCAAAAACTAATAGCGGAAAGTGGTTTCCTGTGATGGATTAAGCGTCCCAAGAAGAGATTTCATCTCCATCTTTAACTCTCTAGTAAAAACGGAACTGACAGCAATTTACTACTACATTCGGTTCCAATATTGATAGACACTACATCAAAAGCGGCCCTGTGAATAGGCATTGCTAAGGAGAAGCGTGTGAAAAACCAAACAGTTATCTGGTACCTACATAGGCAGGGAATGATTCCAAAGAACCCATCCTGGCTTGTGACAATCATTGAGGCACCTTGTAACGCTTCCAAAAGTGCCAGATGATCTCTGAGGATGAACTTCGCTGTGATGCATCATCATCAATGCTGACCCAGAAAACACTGGTGTCATCCATGACATGGTATTGAAGAATCGAAGATATTTTATGTATTACAGAAACTATTGAAATTTCGCACAAGATGTTGCAACACACACTGAAGAAATAAGAGCACATAGGTGTGTGGCTGAACATGAGAAAAATATCAGCCAGACATGTTCCGAAATTTCTGAAAAATATCAGCCGACAACAAATGCAATATTCTTTCCAGATATATTTTCCCCTTCCCCTTGGAGTAGACCGATTGCCCTGTTGTGGAGATAAGATACGTATAATAGTGTCCCGGGACAGCGCCAACATATTTTGATTTCTAAGCTGGACAGACTTTTCCGGAAGAAAACCTGAGCGGATGTTCGCTTGTGAGCTCTCATTTATTTTTATAATGAGGAACAAAAAAATTTTGGTAAAAATTCTTAGAACTGGATATGAATTACATCACAACTTTAAACATACTACAAAATAGGTTTCCAAATAGTGGGAATCACCTCATCCTCACACCAAAATGCTTTATGTTAGACTATTCCGGATAAGGTGATGACCAGTCTTTTAAAGAACTCTGAGGGTAATCTTATGGTGGATTTTTTTTTACCAAACTGCTACGGAACCTGAGTATATTTATTACTGCGAACTATTAGTGTTTATTTATTTACTTATTTATTTATTTAAGTGACATCGCCGAGAAAAGGAATCTCAAATCGCTTTGATGCACCAAAGCAACAGAAAAGTTATAGTTGTAACAGCAATTGCAAAGAAAGAATATCTCACATCAAATTTATTACGATACAATAAAGTTTTCTTTCTGCTCCCTAGTATAACCTTCGGACTAGCAACGGGGGGGGGGGGGAGGAGGTACTCTGTACAAACTTTTTTTTTTGTTTTTTTTTTGTAATTGAAGGGTAAAGGAAAAGGGAGGAATGTCACAAAACTGCGTTTTTATATTTTCAACCGCGTAAAATAGTCAAAATAATTTTTTCGCTCCTTTTTACATGGGCATTTCGACATCTACGCATGCATGGCATATACTGTCAAATAGTACCAAGAGTCACCGACAGACAAAGCACCCGATAAAGCACACACATGAACATTCCTTGTTTTTTCCCCCCTTACCATTCAATTACTCTTTTAATAGTTTCTTTAAAATTGTAGGAAAATATGTTATTGCTCAAGATGTTTAGCTAAAGCGTATACCTTACGGTCGTTCAAAGTGAACGTATGTGTGCCTCATAAAGTTTGATTTTTTTTTTAAATTGGTGGACACAAAGTACCCTTCCCATATTGGTAGAGACATTTACTAATCTCCCTCCTAGATGGTAGTATAATAAATAGCAATATCCAGCCTTTTCTGAATTTGGCGGTTAGTCTTCTCCCGTGTACTGTTAATTTTGTGAGTATCATGTTAGTGTGTCTCATAAATTTGCTAGTTTAGGTTGGTGGGCACGAAGTAAGTCAGTGGTAGATGTAACTCCTAGATGGCAACATAATAGATAGCTGTTCGTCTCATCCAGTGTACTGTTCACTTCAGTCCCTCTAGATTTATGAGAGCTTTTGATTAGTTGCTTTTGCGAGATATACACTATGTAATCGAAATTATCCGGACACCTGGCTGAAAATGACTTACAAGTTCGTGGCGCCTTCCATCGGTATTGCTGGAATTCAATATGTTGGCTCACCCTTAGTCTTGATGACAGTTTGCACTCTCGCAAGCATACTTTCAATCAGGTGCTGGAAGGTTTCTTGGGGAATGGCAGCCCATTCTTCACGAAGTGCTGAACTGAGGAGAAGTATCGATGTAGGTCGGTGATGCCTGGCACGAAGTCGGCGTTCCAAAACATCCCAAAGGTGTTCTATAGGATTCAAATTAGGACTCTGTGCAGGCCAGTCCATTACAGGGATGTTATGGTCGTGTAACCATTCCACCACAGGCCGTGCAGTATAAACAGGTGCTCGATCGTGTTGAAAGATGTAATCGCCATTCCCGAATTGCTCTTCAAGAGTGGGAAGCAAGAAGGTGTTTAAAACATCAATGTAGGCCTGCGCTGTGTGAGTACCACGCGAAACAAGGGGTGCAAGCCCCCTCCAAGAAAAACACGACCATATCATAACACCACCACCTCCGAATTTTACTGTTTGCACTACACACGTTGTCAGATGATGTTCACCGGGCATTCGCCATACCCACACCCTGCCATCGGATCGCCATATTGTTTACCGTGATTCGTCACTCCACACAACGTTTTTCCACTGTTCAATCGTCCAGTGTTTACGCTCCTTATACCAAGCGAGGCGACGTTTGGCATTTACCTGAGTGATGTGTGGCTTATGAGCAGCCGCTCTACCATGAAATCCAAGTTTTCTCACCTCATGCCTAACTGTCATAGTACTTGGAGTGGATCCTGATGCAATTTTTAATTCCTGTGTGATGGTCTGGATAGATAGATGTCTGCCTATTACACTTTACGACTCTCTTCAACTGTCGGCAGTTTCTGTTAGTCAACCAACGAGGTCGACCTGTACGCTTTTGTGCTGTACGTGTCCCTTCACGTTTCTACTTCACTATCACACCAGACGCAGTGGACCTAGGGATGTTTAGGAGTGTGGAAATCTCGCGTACAGACTTCTGACACAAGTGACACCCAATCACCTGACCACGTTCGAAGTCCGTGAGTTCCGCGGAGCGCCCCATTCTGCTTTCTCACGATGTCTAATGACTACTGATGTCGCTGATAACGAGTACCTGGCAGTAGGTGGCAGCACAATGCACCTAATATGAAAAACGTGTGTTTTGGTGGTGTCCGGATGCTTTTGATCACATAGCGTACTTAAGCTTAACAGGTGACGCAAAATACCCCCTTGGTAGTCTTTACAAAAACTACCTAGGTAGTGCGAGGGATAATAATAATATCACCCAGTGGGATTCGAACCAGGTTTAAAAGTACCGATCTCCACAAAACCAAACTACTTCACACGCATACCTACTGAAAAACTACACAGTATTCCTCCAGTTGTATTGATAAAGAACTATTTCCTTCAAACCCTTATATTTTTAAAGATTTGTGTGGGCGTTTTTTTTTTTTTTTTAAACTACAACATTTTTCATTTTCCAAGGTACTGTTTTATTTTCAAAGAATCATGATACCGTATTAAGTAACAAAAGAGGAGCTGAGTATTTCAAACAGCAAACTGTGACCTATGCTTGGAAGTCTCGTTATTCTCCTATTACTTCGAAGGCGTTGTTGCCAAACGGACAATTTTAAAGGACTTAGAAAATGTTACACGAGCAATTATCTTTTGGAGAAAGTATGCATATTGTGATTCTGAACTATAGTGTATGATGGGGCCGTATGGCTCATTGATCGAATGCTCATTAGGTGGGCCGAATTTCAACTTTTTTCGAAAATCGGTTCGGCGAAGCGGTTACAGGGTGTCTTTTAGTGGGCAAAGTATGCCAGATTTTTTTTTTTTTTTTTTTTCAGAATTTTTAGTCAACGCCTTCATGTGCAGCATCGAGGTTTTATGGAAAATGTATGCAACCCTCACTACACGATACAATATTCCACGTTTTCGGCCATGTAAAATACAAATATTCTCGTCTTTTGTAGATTCAGCCTTAGGGGCAGCTTGAACTATACCCAATGCATCTTTTTTCCAGAGCCCACTTATGTGCAGTTCTTTGTTTAAATTGGCCAGATTTCAACGCTTAAGGCAAGAAGATAGCGGTTTTTTTATTTGTATGTATAAAAAGCTGATTTATTTTGTTTAGCCTAAGAGTAGTTTATTTACTTATTTATTTATTTAATTATTTATGCTGTAATGCAATTCCTTATCAACATTCTCGATCATTTATTCTTTGTCCAAAATAACCCAGAACTCACCACGAGGAGGTGACTGCACTTCGAGTTCAACCACATTTAGTTCCACCCTGTCTAATTTTCTGCCATGGCCTTACTTGCTTGCGTCCTCATATACTTCCTTTACTTTTCTAGATGGCATAGTCTTTTTCTCGATCCGAGTGTTGGCATTTCCTTGCTAGAAATCAAGACACAGCATATGAATCCATCGCGACTTGCCGGCCAATATGTGGATTGAGAAGCTTGCGTCATCAAACGCACCATTCGCTCTACTGCTTGGTTATGGCATGGAAACGCAGTTATTTCTTCTCTGGGCAGTTTCACTAATCGCTAGTGCAGCAATTAAAGATGCAGGAGACATTTAAACGGAGCACAAAAACCTTGTTATTGATAAAAATATGATTAGGAGGGAAAAGAGTAAATTCAGCACAGCTGTTCAAAAAAGTAACGACATAGCCGGAAAATGTTAGAAGAGTCTTCTTCGGTGGAAGAAAAGACCAGACTCTAACGGAAGTGAAAAAAGGAAAACATTGGTATCGACGGCAGATCGAAGAAGAACACTTAACAATAGTGGAAGAACCAGGTTCAACGTATTTTGGCAACGTCGTGCCGAAGTCTGGTAATGGAGAGGACATCGCCGCGTCTGCGTATGAATTTCTGGAGGAAAACGGAACTGATCTGTCAACGGTGGTAGCAGCTGGCTATGACGGTACACCAATCAACACGGGAAGATCTAAAGGGGCTCTATATTGTTTAAAAAAATCGAGAACTTCAATGGACCGTTTTTCTTCACGGAAATGAACTACCGCTTCGTTACTTAATGACATCTCGACGGGGGAGGATCAGATAAAAAAAAAAAAAAAAAACTTTCGGGATCCATCCGAAGAAAGCTCAACAAGTGCGAGGAAATGTCCTTGGTAAAATACCAAGCAATAACTGTTGATTAGTTGGATGCATTCACAAAAGTTAAAGACCTCAGTGCGGACCAAAAATATTTACTAGCAATCTGCAGAGCAATTCACTCAGGATACTGGTCTTCAAATTTGGCGAACAAGAAACCCGGTCCAGTGGTCCAGTCACGTTGGCTCAACAAGGCATGTCGCATTCTTCGTTTGTACATTAGCACAGTGAGACCTTGCGAGGCATTCATGTGTCTTGTACAATACATGACATTGTGTATCCCCGGGTCTGGTTTGCCATCCAGCAAAAGCCATCATGCTGTGAACGACCGCGGCATTCATGGAATTTGGGAATCTAGCCCAATTTCTACCAACGGAATCTAAGCAGATAGTATTCTCTGTATTTTCCAATCATTCGCAGTTCTTTGACGCGGACGATTATTATGACAGGGTGGAGTGGATGACCTTGTCCCCCGCAGAACCTCCTCTCACCAATATGCTCTCCGACGACGAATTTGAAGAAAATATTTACTTAGTTGCAATGCTCGGAGAAGAAATACCTATGTTACCGTGCCATACCCAAGCAGTAGAGTGAATGGTGCGTTTGGTGACGCAAGCTTCTCAATTCGTGTGTGGGTCGGCAGGTTGTGATGGATTCATACGCTGTGCCTAGGTTTCTAGCAAGAAAATGGCAACACTCGGATCGAGAAAAAGACTGACATCTAGAAAAGTAAAGCAAGTAAGTGAGGACGTAAGCAAGTAAGGCCATGGCAGAAAATTAGATAGGATTTAACTACAGTAAAAGTGAGTGGAACTCGAAGTGCTGTCACCTCCTCGTGGTGAGTTCTGGGTTATTTTGGACAAAGAATAAATGATCGTGAATGTTGATAATGAATTGCATTACAGCAAAAAATAAGTAAATACATAAATAAATAAGTAAATGAAGTCCATTCTTAGCCTAAACAAAAACAAATCAATTTTTTGTGCATAAAAATAAAAAAAAACGCAATCTTCTTGCCTTAAGCGTTAAAATTTGGCCAATTTAAGCGAACAACTGCACTGCGAAAAACTAAGTGAGCTTTGGGAAGGTGAATTAGGTATAGTTCAAGATGCCCCTAAGGCTGAATCAAAAAACGAGAAAATATGTTTTACACAGCCAAAAACATGAAATATTGTACATTGTAGTGCGGGTTGCATACTTTTTTCATAAAACCTCGATGCGGCACATGAAGGCGTTGACTAAAAATTCTGAAAAAATATCTAGCACACTTTGCCCACTAAAAGACATCCTTTAACCGCTTCGCCGAATCGATTTTCGAAAAAAAAGTTGAAATTCGGCCCACGCTAATACTCATCCTTTGTGAATGGGTACTTGGTTAGATCCCAGACGGCGCCAAGTAAACTTCATGCTGGACAAACACTATGTGCATGGCTTTTCTTGTGGTTTTCCCGTTTCTCCTGATTTCCTTCATTCCACCATTATCACTCATCATTATTTTCCTTAGTCTCGGTGCATAATTGTAGGGTGTAAAACTAAAAAAGTACGACATGCGCTTCACTTGATTTTTATATTTTCTGTCTTTGAATAATGTTCAATTAAGTCCACTAAAGACATACCTTGAGGACCACAGGTTGAGAAACTGTCTCTTAAGTTATGTGCAAGTGTATACCAACAGTGTGTGCTCTTCAAATAAACGAAATAACAAAAAACACGGTATTTGTTGCGTTATTAGTCGGTTACGAATCAGAAAATCTAGGGAATCCCCTTTCCTAGTTTCAGTCTCATGCTCATAAGCGTAAACCACCGTATTTTCAATGCATTTTGTCTTAAAAAAGTCGAGGATACAATAACATTGACACCATAATGCGATTACGAAAGAATAATCGTATTTTTATATATAGAAAAAAAAACAGATGTGAACGTGTTACTTCCTCTAATATAATAATTACGAATCTACTTCACCCCATATCCCCTAAAAATAATAATAAAAAAAGTTATCAATACACAATGTACAACAAGACAATATCTTTTTTTTTCAGACAGCATGCACGTACAAAAATAATCTATTTTCATCGTTTGTTAAAATAACAAAAGGTAGACAAAACAAAAAAAAAGTTAAATTAATGTTTGGCACACGCACACACATTTCACATATATATTCTCTTTCAATATATATATATATATATATATATATATATATATATATATATATATATATAGCAAATTATCCATTGCCATATGGATGCCATCGATTCAAATTAGGTTGAGAGAATTCGCTAAAACATCATGCGTTTCTCGGCTAATTGCCTCATTATATGTTATTTTTTTAAAAACAAAAAACAACGGTAGATGACAAACTCACAGATAGGCCTATACGATGCTTGCAAATGGAAAATATTTTTTTCTTTCATTTTTGTATTTTTTTCTCATTTTTTTTACTTGACTGTAATTAAACCACACGAGGGGTCATCATTATTTTTAATTATTGTAAATGTCGATGAACTAGAGACAAGAAGAATTAAATTACGTAGTTTATCTCAAATATTAGTTCCAATGGTACAACATATATACCCATCCATCCATATTATATATATATATATATATATATATATATATATATATATATATATATATATATGACAATCATACAGAAATATACACATGCATTATATATAATGTGTGTTGAAGAGAACAAAAGAATCAATAGCTGTGCAAACCATGTTTGACAACAATGTTTCAACATGCACAGTTACAAAGCAATAATGAGAACTATTCTATATTGGTTCTGTGAAGACTCCCTGATTATTCGAGAAAAAAAATAGCGTCATAAAGTTCACACAAATCAAGAGCGAGGATCAGCTTAACGAAGCTGTAAACAGTTATTTCATAGAGAATACAATGAAAGCAATGGCGGAAATACTGCCCCCGTAGTATCAGCTGGCGCAATATATCTTAAAGGGGGTTGTCACGTTAGAAGAACTTGTAGCTGTCATTAAAAAAATCTTGAAACCCTACCATATTTCACCGTGTACACAGTCTTGAAAGACTCATAAAACATTTTTTTCCATCTTGCAAGCAGTTGAAAGATGCGCAACTTTCTGGGACGTCTTGCTTGCTACCTGCTATCACCCTCCCGCTGACATAAGATAAAAACCAGTTTCACCGCTTCGGAAACAACGGATTATTTTAGGCAGGGAGGGGAAGTGCGCCAAAATACAGGTTTTTAATGAGGAGGTTGACTGTCCACTAGAGTGCAGTGCTGCATGTGTGGAGAAACCTTTCTTGCTTTCAAGAAGTTGTAAACATGTAAAGAGTAAATAGAAAGATCGGGTTACAAGATCGGATATATATATATGACGGCTACAATATTCATTTAACGTGGCAATGTGGGAAGTGTGGGAAGAAGTGAATTTGGAAAGAGGAAGAAAATATTATTTCGTGGAAGCTTGAATAAAGAGTTAAGAAAAAGACAAAGTGTTTCGTGTGGACTACTGTACCGCATGGGTCAGAAACATGGACATTACGCAAAAATGATGAAAAAAGACTAGAAGCTTTCGAAATGTGGGCGTGGAGAAGAATGGAACAATTATTTAGGTCGAGTGTAAAACGAAAATGGGGGAAGAAAAGAACTGTTTTAAGAAGAGAAACTGGTTGGAACATTGGCTGAAAAAGAACTGTATCATCAGGGACATTTTAAAGGGTATAGTGGCAGGAAAGAGAGGGTGAGGGAAAAAAAGGCTACAATTAATGGACGATATCAAAAGGGAAGTCTTACTTGAAGACGAAGAGCTTAGCGGAAGACCGTGGAGCATGGAAGCTTCTCAGTTGCAGCAAGTGACCAGCCAACAATGGCAGAATGAGAATATCGATGATGATACACAAGATGTACCAATTTATTACATTAAAAACAGTAACGTCTGTTTGAAAGGCATACCTTCTTGTAAAGAAAACTTAATGCATCGGGACTACACGCAAAGAAAGTATACTGCTGAAAGATGACTACTGTCTACGTATGCAACGGTGGAATTCCATCGCCATATGAACAGGAAACTGGAATCGCGGCAATTCTCTTTTCTGACAGCCCTGTCACGAGCACAGATACGAGCTCAATGGATTATTGTGCTTTCGGACTCCTCAAGGGGTGCCGGTTCCATCTTCGATTCTGCAGTATCCGAGCTGTGGATAGCCTGTAAAGAGAAGTGGGATGCAATACCGATGGTCGAGCTGAACGCTGTCTCCTTCAATGGAAACTTCGATACCTGACAATACTTAACTAGTACAGGCGGCCTAAAAATCTAACATGGCATTTCAAGGTAAGTAGCACATTCAAATTCGGCTCAATACAAGTGGAGCAACCTATTATATATATATATAGTGACGGATCTAGGGAGGGGCTATAGCCCCCCCCTTGACGGTGAGGTATACACTGGATAAAATGGGTTTCAATCCTGCTTTACACTGGATAAAACGGCAAAATATGGTTTAGCCCCTCCCTTGATCATATCCTGGATCCACCCCTGTATATATATATATATATATATATATATATATATATATATATATACAGCTGAAGTGACGCTATAAGCTCCCGTTTGCATATGCCGGAAGCTAATAATAGTAATAACAGTTCAAAATAAAATAAATAAGAATTTGCTTCAAACAGATTAGTTGCTAAGACCCGTCTCCTAGTGTATCACAGCGTGAGATTACAATATCCATTTTATAACAATATCAGTATCAGGTTGGTCGTTGAAAAGATTAATTAGTACATTCTGTAACAATGTGGGCACAAAATAAATCTAGTGCCATTCACATAATATATGAGGACTATTTAAAGGGAAACGGGTCACGATACACAAATTCCAGAGCGTGCAACTTGGTACACCGGCGTCTGTTATGGACAATGGCATTTGGTTCGGACCTTGCAAAGTACGTGCACACCTGCTGTATGCTGGAATTAAGGTACGTGATACATACGGTCATCAAACAACAGAAATAGAAGCGAGCTAACTAGACCAAACAAGCACCGTGTGGTACGCTTTTTGACTCCTGAAGGAGTTAGTGAACGCTGAGCTGAACTCATCGTCGCATAGATGCTATGTACAGCCAACACAGCATACGTTCACATGTACTAGAGCGACTTATTCGAAGTGGGACGTGTGTCAGTGCAAGATTATTCATTTCAGAGCAGGTCAATCGTGTCATTCCTTCTCATGTTAGTGATTTAGCCAGAATGTTTAACATTCTCCGTACAAACCTGAATTCTCTCTGTGCGATTTCAAAACTTTTGGAAGTTTGAAGACAGATTCGTGAACATCCGTTTACACTGCACGATTACGTGTATATGTGAGTTACGATGTGGTACCATCATCAAGCTTCTTCAAGGGTGGTATTAACCATCTTATCTCCCAGTGAGATCAATGTATTAGTAGTTATGATTAAAGTAATACTGGTTAATGGCACATTTTAGTGCATGACTTCTTTCATTTGACTATCCACTTATGTATATAATTCTATCCCCTTACGTAATGTTTGTGCCCAAAAGGTTATATATACAACCCAAAATAAAACCAGTTGGGAATGCTCCAAGAGCATTGTCAGAACGAACTTAAACAGAATGAAGAAATAAAGCTGGAAGAATAACTGTCATTGTTCCTAGATGTAGAAGTAATTTTTTATCCCCACCTTTTTCTCGCAAAAATTAACAAAATATCATCTCTCTATGACTTACAGTTCTCGAGATATTGTTGCTTAAATATCTAGAAATTCAAAAAGTTTTTACCAATATCTGGGGAACGGTGACCAGTTGGCCAATAGACAGTTAATCAATGGCCACCGGTTACTATTTGGTACCAAAATGTTCACCGTTCTCTTAGATATTGATCAATTCCAATATGGTCTCTGTGTGACTTACGGCTCCCGAGATTTGGCTCCTTAAATCTCCTGAAATCGGAACTATCTATTGGCCAATCATAGAGAAATGATATCACGGAAACGGTAAGTCACAGAGATGATATTGGTGTCAATTAATCCCTAACATAATGTTAAACATTTTCGTACTGATGGCCACTATCCAACTGGCCACTGGCAAAACCAATGGTCAGACAATGACCACCAGTTAATCTCTGGAACCAAAATATTTACCATCGTCTTAGATACTGATCAATATCAATATCATCTCCCTACAACTTATGGTTCCCGCGCTACGGTTCCTTAAATACGTATCTAGAAATTGGCCATTTTTGGCCAATATCACGGAAACTAAGTCATAGAGAGGTGATATTGGTGTTAATCAATACCTGAGAGGATGGTAAACATTTTATTACCGATATTAATTGGTGACCACTGGCCAACTGGCTTGAGATCGTGTGTGTGATACCATTCCGGCATCACCTAATATCAATAAGAAAAACTAAGGAGAAACCTCACTCAGGATGGATAGCCTGGAAAAGCTTTTACACCTTTTCGACGGAGTGTCCTTACCGGGAACTGAACTCGAGACCGTTCATACCAAAGCCGAGAGCGTTAGTGACTACGCTACGCGGGGCCAGCTTGACTGTCTACTGAAATCGGAAGTGACAAATTCACTACAACATCCGGTTTCAATATTAATCTACATCGAACAAAAATGAGAGCGAAAATAGGATGTTTTGGAACCGATTTTGTGTTCCAAGAATATATAACCATCTTTCTCCTGAATTCTCTTCAACCAAAAAGTGGTAAGATCCACCACTACCGGTTTTGACGATTTCTATAGAGTCAAAACTGTAATAGATAGCGAAAAGTGGTTTTCTATAATCAATTAAACGTCCAAAAGATATATTCCATCATCATTCCGATATATCTATTAAAACCGGAAGTTGTAGAAATTACTACCACTTCCGGTTTCAATATTAACTGATAAAACCTTACGTCATGCAACCAAACTCTTTCACGTGATGTACACGAGACACTGCTATGTGTTTATTATTCTTCGTTCTGTTTCAATTACTGTCTTACTTTTAAAGAAGTGTTTACTAGCATCGTGTAAACAGGAAGACTAAAATAGAATGAGAATTAAAATAATTTTCAGATAAACAAGCACCGTATAAAACTATCTCTACAATATATAGTATTCAACATGTACGCATACTACTTTGAGATGCAGGGATTACACCTATCCTGCATTGCATGCATCCCAACAACAGCTATATTAAACGGGCTCTGATCAATCAGGATATATTGATCCCAACAAAGACAGAACTGTCATGCAATGAATAAATTTCAATCAATTATGACTATGAAAGCGAAACTGTTTGTTGAAAGTTTTCTGTGCTCCTTACATAAAAAAAGAGAGAAAAGTACAACAAATTTCATCTTGTATACACTATTATACAGGGTGGACCATTTCTGTCGATACGCCATTATACGAGGAATGATCGAAAAAAAGTTTACAAAGACTATTATGACATAGCTGAAAGATCAACACACTTGATGACAGAGGATACCCAGCAACAGTCCTCGTTGTAATCAGTTTTTGCTCAACCGCATATCACAATGACCCAGATAAAGCTTTCTAAACCATTTGCATAAAATCTGCGTCAAGTTCTCGTAGCCGCCGTGAGGCAGCGGTTTTGACAACATACCACATAATGGTGGCCAGTCATTTTTTGCTTTAGAACGGGGAAAAGGTGGAAGTCACTGATGCTAGGACAATGCTGAAGGGGTGCTTTAGTCCTTCCAAGCATAACGTCAGTAGTTGAAGTACTGGGTCTACCGGTGTATCCAGGGTTATCATTAACGATATTGGGCCGTCTTTCTTTGAACGCACGACACCACTTCCCTACATCTTGCTTGAAATGAAGCCCTTTCCATACAACTCGACAATCTGTCTATAAATGTCAGCAGGTATACTCTTTCCGGCCCACAGGAAACGCACCGCTGACCTTACTCTTGACCAATTTTCCAGACGAGTCATCAAAAGTCCGCTTCTCGAGTACACATGACCAGAATCCGAAATCTTGAAAACCTGCACCAAGATAGGCATGTTAATTAATCTACAAATAGATTTTCGTTAAGTTACAGCGAATAGAATAAAAGTGATATACTTTGTAAACTTTTTTCAATCTCCTCTTGTAATTTTTAAACTAATAGATACAAAATATTGAAATTTCAAACCATGCAACCATCGACAGAAAAACACTGACACATTCTGCGATACCATCACGTTAAGAGTGTTGCTATGCGAACACAAAGTAACATTTTTTGATATGACACTACGCAACGTTATTACATATTTCAAATCTACATACAAAACGAAACCTTACAACAGCACATGTGTTATGCTGTGTTGCAAACTAAGGACTCTACAATACGATAAACATTAAAAAACAAATCTTGGAGGCTTCTACAACAATAACAACGCAAGTGAGACGGATATGTCGAATTCTACGGTCATCGCATGACGTATTTCGAGTAAGGAGACAAAACGAATTGAAAATTTCACTTTCTTCAAACTTTATTTTTAAAAAAGAAAGAAAAGAGTGCTTATGTTACATAAGTGCATATCCAATTACTTAGATGATTTTGAATACATGTATAGATGATAATGCCAATAGGAATGGTGCGGTTCACGACGGAAAACGTGTTGTCTAAACTTATTACAAATGTGAAACAGAAAACAAACGGCGATCATGCTCTATTCGGTACTCCGTGAGTACTAACCACAAAAGACAATAGATGGCAATCATGTCACGTTCAGTGCTACCAACTTTATAGAGTAGACATGACGGGCATTTCAAAAGTTACGTTCTTTACTGGACACCCTTTATAATCAGATAACACATTTGTACCCTACAAATAACAATAAACAGGCAGAAATACGCAGGGCAAAAATAGTGATAATATCGATTGGTTTTAATGCCCCATCGATATTATGCTCGCCGTGGAATCGAGAATAATAATGACCTCAACATTAACCGCTTAACTTATAATTATGAATCTTTAATTCATAACATTTTAACGGTTGTTGCCAACAGATGTCACTGCCTACTGTAATTTTCAAGACTATGCCCAACAATGCCAGTTATAATGCATTACAAGTAAGTCATTTTAAAATCTAGAATATATTCGTTTTGTCAATATGTAAATATACGGGCTGGAATTTCAAAAATAAGCATTTCACAATAAATTACCATCGGAAACTCTTTTCAAAACTATGTAAGAAAATACATATTTCATGCGATTTCCACTTTTAAATCCCGAGACTATTAGTTTTCTCTCAGCCGCTGACAATATTCTCACATTTTAAGACACTGTACTTGAGGTCTTCATTAGCAAAATGAAAATTCTTCCTAACAATCAAGAAAAATAAACTGGAAGACATAGCTAAGAATGAGCTACCAATAGTCTGGCCTTAACATTTGAACTTAGTAACAGCCAGCTCATTATGTGAGCGAACATTATTTGCATGGCGCTACAAAATTTGTTCGCAATATGAAACATTTAACATAATATAAATGCTTAAATTATTTTATAATTCATCTTTAACAATTTATTACTATCCCAATATTATTATTATTATCCCAACCAAGTAACAATGTATTATTATCCCAAGGTATCAACAGATATAACCTAAAATCATCGGATTATTTTGCAAAATATGACTGGAAAAGTATTTTAAATATGACAGACATATGTTGAAACTGACTCAAAGTTCTTGGATTTGGTTCTTGCTTTAGTGGCAATTTCAGCATCGAGGCTGTATGAGATATGGACCTACAGCTTAGCCTGGAATCCAAACTACTACAGTTCCCACTGGGAATCAAATCCGGGTCTCCCGTGCCGAAGGCGCGTACACTAACCACATAGATTAAGAGGAAGATCAGCTCAACATTCTTCTCTATCACTAATTTGTTACTAGATTAAATGTTCACTGAAAATTTCAGAGATGAACATGAACGTCGGTACTTTACACGTCTATTTGTCAAAACACACTACACACGGCGGCAAAAAATAGAGAAATTGTGTTCATTCCTTCACGTTCAACAGAAAATTCTCGAAAAAAGGTAGTTGTCACAGGGAGCTGAGGGGGGAGAAACATATTTCCTCCACAAAAAAGCTGGCCCCTGCGAAGTTCGAGTTTCTTACAGGAAAAAATAAGGCCAGAAGAATGGCCACAGATAAAAGACAACACCAAATTTTGAACCTTGCTTTACGGTTTATTCTCTACGTCATAACGTCAATACGTTACCATTAGTAGCAACTTATTTACAAACGCCAAACATCTCAATACGTTAATTCCTAATAGTACACATTCAAGCTAACAGATGTAGCTACCTGTGACACCTGCCTGCTTGATGCGAATAGATGGAGACAGTCTGCAGATTTAAAACTATTGTGACGATTTAATTGCAATTTAAGCCGTATTGTTTCAATTTAATTATTTTAAAATGGATAGTGATGAAGCTGAATATAAACATGCTTTGATGTTTACTATTAGGGCAAGGGACGTAAACATATTTACATCTGAGCATTAATATTTGTGAAATCTAATCTAAGTTGCCGGAAAACTTTTAAAAACAAATACAAACAATTACATCTTTTAATTAGGGCTTGGGCGCAAAAATGGGTATCAATCAATTACCTATAATATTGCGCTAACGGTGGGACTTATTTAATATTAGATTATATTCTCTTAAAATTAATCACAAAAACGTATCCATTTTTCATGAAATAGTATCATTTGAAAAACAATGAGAATAATCCAACACATGCATTAACTACTGGAGAATACGGGGAGGCATAAATACGTCACATATTACTCTTCTTAGAAACACGTAGTACAACATAAAAAGGTTGTAAAATGCACAGGATTAACACTAACATCGACAAAGTATATACTCTTATCTAATAAGATCAAGAATTCGAACAAAAAAATGTTAAATATAGTGGTGATACTTTGGTTAAACAAACACAGACCTCTGTTCCATACAAACTAATATTATATATATATGCATTCCTCAACATAGATCTAAATTTGTCACTAGTAGTAAAATTTTCTTTTCCATTAGGTATGGCGTCAGTGTTTCAATTAATAAACAAAAGATAATACTCACTGTACTCACGATATTCTACGAACGTAGTAAACAGCGGTACTTACCTATAAAAGAAAAGAACATACGAATTAGTAACTAATATTTCATCCTCATTAAGCAAAGAAAACAGCATTACTAAGTTTCTAGATATTCTATTCACATACTCTAAATGGAAATCTATTCTAGTAATGAATACAAACAAATATGGAAAGAACATTTCTTCAAACAAACAAAACACGAAATAATTTAATTACATTTATCGACGTTATGTAATATGACTGCTATTACCAAAGAACATAAGGTGGCTTCAGCGTTCTCTAGACTTCACACAATGCAGACTCGTGTTAGGAACCTGAATCCCCACCAAGGCTGAAATGGCAGTTTTTATCTTCTTACAGGTTGGTCCATGAAGCAATCAATTATTATTATTATATATACACTAATCCTGTTTGTAAACTATGCCATTTTCTCTTCTCCATAACTATACATGTATATTCACAATTTAAACAAGGAAAGTCAATCTCAGGAAATATATAATGGTTGTTCTAGCCGTAAATTATATATTAAAGAAATTAAATGCCAACGAAGAAATTAAATGTCGATTGAAAGTACGGATTTCGTGTTACTGTTCAGTTCAAAATTTTCTCGTCGCTAATTCAGTCCACAATTTGAAGCTTAAATTATATGAAACGATAGTGCTGTAAGGTTGCGAAACATGGTCGCTTACTCTGAGGAAAGAATGCAGACTGAAAAGTATTTGAGAATAAAATCCTGAGACCAATATTTGGACCCATGAAGAACTGGAATGGGGAGTGGCGGAAACTCCATATCAAGAAACTGCACAATTTATACCGTTTACCAAACATTGTTAGGATCATCAAGTCTAGGAGGCACAGGTGGGGAGGTCATATGGCAAGAATGGAAGAAAATAGGAATGCTTTCAAAGTCTTAAATGGAAGTCCAAACTGAAAACGACTATTAGGCTGACCTAGGCGCAGATGGGAAGACAAAATATGAAGTTGGATCTCAAAGAAATAGGAATAAAAATTATAATCTGGATCCAGTTGGCTAAGAATGGAAGTCAATAGAGAGCTTTGGTAAACGCGGCATTGAACCTCGGGCTCCATAAGCCATAGAGTGAGTTAATTATTATTAATGTATAATATAAAAGTATATTCTACATTATTTACGATACTGATGTTATCTACATAGGGTGTCTCAAAACTCCTCTGACATAGGGCAACTCTTATTATCGGAGTTACAATAAAATGTAAGAACGGAAACTGTCTCCAAATACAATGTTTTCAACCTAAAGTGAAGGAGTTTTTTTTTTTTTTTTAAATCCGACGAGCCGTTTGGGCTGTACACTCTTTATACGCCCACTGTTAAATAAAAATACGTTGCCATTTACCTGGGGCTGAGGGAGGGAAGAACGAGACGTGAGGGGGACAAATTTTGTAAGAGAATGGTGAATAGAGGCATGTTTGAAATGGGCGCTGCCCATCGACACGTTAGCATAAGAGGCAGTAACTTCATTCATTTATGATGTGGATCCAGGTAAATGGCAACGTTCCAATTTCATTTAATGTTGGGCGCATAGGGAGTGTACAGTCCAAACGGATCGTCCGATTGAAAAAAAAAATCCTTCATTTTAGATTTAAAAAATATTTGGAGACGATTTCCCCTCTTACATTTTATTGTAGCGATGATGATAACAGATTTACCCTATGTCACGCGACACCCTATAATATTTATCAGTACTGCAAATAATACAATCTGCGATAAAACTAACGGACATTTTAATTTATTTCTATTTCAGATTTGTTTGTATCTCTTGTTTTGTAAAAATAAATTTATAATTTTATCGTTACCAGAGAGAACGCAGATAAACAATGGCTGGTTACAGGTTTTAAAGTGGCGTTACTGCAAAGTAAAAACAACAATGGCTACTAATTGTGGATGTGAGATGAAAAAAGAACATTCATTCTTTAATACTTAACTGATTTTATATTTTCAAAAGCGTGAAAATCTAGAGCTCTAACAGATTCTCAAAATCATGCTTTTTTTTTTTTAAGAAGTTGAAATGATTCGATACTAGTGACACGTATGCAACAAGTCTATCAAATGCTTCGAAAGATTATACACCCTTCTTCAAATAGGGGTTCTTCACTTGGGTTGCATGTTTTAGTGCTTAATTTTCAGAAATTAAGTGATCTTTAAATAAGTTTGAAGATCTATCTTCCTGATAAATTGATTCAGAAACCAAAGTGGCTAATGTACTCACAACGTTCTTAAGGAAAATAATGTCAGTAGTTAGTGAGAGTTTGTAAATCTGACACTGACACTGACACACACACACACACACAGTGAAGTTATGTGGAAAACGACAATTGAAAACCACAGCTGTCTAGTACTTAGAGAGTATAGTATAAAGCATCGTAATCATCATATTTTAATATTATAAAATTGAAAGTGACAGTAATTGTCACAATCTCATGAACCACCCGATCAAATTTTCAACATTGATGAGGTTCGGGCCTGGGACGGTTTTTCTCATTTCACTTTGACGGTATTACTTAGGGGAGAAGAAGATATTTAAAAAAAAAAAAAAGATCAAAAATGGCGGATATTAATGTCGAAGCCATGATTTTCGGGGTCGCTGAGATGAACAATGATCTTTTGATGGCGCTTAAATCCATGCCACTAAAAACAAAATAATCATATTTTGACAAGTACCAAACGCATAAGAGTTGTACCTTTCAAACTTTCATTTTAACCCAGCAAAGAGGGTAATCGATGCTAGTTATGTATAATTTTCATTTGGTTTGTTTGTGAAATTAAAAAAAAGACACTATAAAACGCTATCCATGATCACGTAGGTCATTCATTTCAAACTGGCCAGTGTGTGACGTAGGAGCGAAGATGATGTGTTGGCAGTGTACGTGTAGTATTTATTCAAAACCATGAACTACGTAATCAATGTTCTTATTGCTCTGTGACCAGTATGTTGTCAACATCAAGTTAACTGGTAGGTCGTCGTCCTCTCAGACTGATTTACTGAGAAGGAGAGCAGAAAACGTTGTCACAAATCATTCAGTTGAAAAAAAAAAAAACTTTCACTGTAATGTGCCACCATTATGTCCGTTAGTCTAAGGGGGACTATGATTAAAGCAAGTGAATGATGGAAGAATTGGTGGAGTGGGAATGTGGGAGGAAATTGAGAGTACCATAGAAAACCCACGGACACGATGTTGTCCACCACACAATTTTTTGGCCGGACATCGAACCAGAGACCCAAAGTACCAGAGGTAAACACTCAAAACATAATTACTGAGGAAGCTACAAGAACCAAATCTTAGAATCAAAGTCGGGCCTCTAACAACGAAGAACAAAAAGATTGCCAACCCAACAAGTTGTGATTTGATCGATCTAATTCCAGCTCAAATTGAACTTAAGACTCAAACCGTATCCATAGAGCTCTTACGAATTTATCTCGAGAGATTTTATCCAAATCGTTCCATCATCTTCAGCAGAGAGCAAAAACGACTGATCTTCCGAGATGTACTAGAGCCAGCGGATGTCGACAGGAAAGCCTGTAGCATCTCAAGCGCGATCCCTCCACTCCGTGTCTGAAGCCAGTCTATTTCAAGGGAAGTGAAGGACCCACATTGGGTATTCGAAGCACAGCGAAAATTCCCTCGTAAAACACGCAACGCACTCGTCTCCCCATTCCCTTCCTACTTGAAGACGACAGCTATGAAAAAAAGGAAAAAAAAAAACTAGTAGTAGTGTGAAAGAACTTGTAGTTTTTTCTTGTTACGTTCACTCAATCGTCCACAGTTGCCTTGCCTGTCCTTGGCTGGCTTTGCCTTGCTGAATGGGATTCAGGATCAATGCCGTGGAGTGTTCGTTACTCCGTGTACTCATGCAGACAGTGGGGTGGCTCCCGCCCCGAACCAGGGCATTCTTTTCCTTCACAACCAACAAGTCGTCCCCAACACAACACACGGTTGCCAGGGACCCACACTTTTTTCTACGAATTTATCAAAACATACCAAAAAAAGACTCCAAATTTCAAGAAAGGAAACAGTAACAACATCCAATTTAAAGTTTTTTTTTTTCTATTTTGTTAAAGTGCTAAATTTGTACTGTTCTCTTCAAAAGAAGTTAGTCTATATTATATCTATAATATTGTCACTTTGACAGCTAATATAGGATTTAAACGCCTGTCATGGATCATCTTGGATTTGAATTTAGAGTGGCATTCAGCACCGAGGCTACACGAGGTAAGTTTAAAGTGGAATTCAAACCACATTAATGCGCTCAAATGTCAAGGTTTCCACCGGGAATCGAACCCGGAATCCCGTGTTCCACACATGCGTCCTAAGCACTATACTATCGGGAAGGGCTGGTTATCAAGCTTCAAGACACTTAGGAATAGGCAAAAGGGTTTTATTTCATATATAAAAATTGGAAACATGTTTCTAGAAAAATCGACAGTTTGGTTTTCGCAAAAAGCGATCAGACTTTTCCACCGAAACCGGTTCGGTTTTTGACCGAAGATTTTCACTTTTCTCAAATAATTTTGAGTTTTAATCTCCACCAGTGTGATTTTCACCGAGACCCGTATCTGTTCTTATAGTACTCATTTCGAAACAAGTTCACGAAGAACCAAAAAGTTTAATAGAAACCGAACTGTTTTTTGATAGAGTTTCGTCTTTTCTCTAAACCTAAAAACCTGTTTTCGTGTTCACCACTAGACACTATAGCTGGATCTCCAACAGAATAGTGAGCGTAACCATAAGTGAATGCATGCCCCAATCAAGACAAGAAACCTGAACCCTTAGTGAGTGCAAGCCTGACATTAATGAGCGCAAGTATCCCGTCATCTTGCTACCGTAACAATAAAAAGCTTGATGGGGAAACAATTATTAGTTTCACCTTAATGGGTATACCTAGGTGAAACTAATAACTAAGTGTTTCCCCATAACTAATAACTATAGGTTGGTATCGTACAGCATATACACAGGGTGTTAATGAAATATACCGATAAACTGTAAGATGTGATTCCTCACATCAAACTAAAAAGAGTTCGTATGAACCTGTACGAGAAGTGTACAGTTTCAGAGCTAGGGCCGTTGAAAGGTATTACAATGTACTACATTGCAACACGCGTTATTTTAAAAACTAGGAACCGTGAAGGAAACACCGTACTCTTAGTGGTTCGAGCGTTGGACTCCTATCCATGTGGTCCCGAGTTCGATTCCCGGGTTGTGCTTCCCAATTTTCGGTGTGCACTCGGAGTCACGTGAATAAAAGACACGACGGCCGCTAGGTCTAGAAAGCTCCTGACATGGCGACATAGAGCGCTGACCACGTGTTAGTCGCTAGACTGGGCGTAGTTCAGTTGGTCGCTAACAGATGGCGTTGGAGTGGCTGAGGCCCATAAAGGCTGTCATACCATTGGGAAGGTTAGTTAGAAATCGTGGAGTGGCGGTAGTTATTAGTAATTAGTAGAGACCGGATGTTAGGCAAAATGCCTATTCTTTAATATTAAAGATATGGTCAAAAATAACGTTTTAAAGTTTTTATAGGTTGTTATAGTTTCAATTTAAGACAATTTTATTTTGCCTATTTTGCCTATTTAGCCCCTTCCTGCCTAAATAATTGCTTTAGTGCCTAATATTGCCTATTCTATGCATTTTCTTCGAAATAATGCTTTATTGGTAAAAATATATAATTTAGTGTCTCAAGAAAGGATTCTGCCTCTTCGAGAAATAAGTGCTGTCTGTAGTAATAAGATGCAATAAAACTTTGGACTGCTATGTGTACTAATAAAGTGCTATAAAACTTTCGACTGCTATGTGTATTGATTAAAATGTATAGAATTTGGACTGTTATATGTAGTGATAAAGCGCTGTATAGAATGTATTTACAAAATATACATGGAATACATGTCAACCTTCGTTTTTATATATACATTAAAAATATTAACAAACAGGTATGTTTCTATATTCTTTGGACAATATCTATGACTTGAATTTATTTTTTTAATTGTATTGAGTATTTATCTTTGTTATTTCGAGTTACACTTTAGTGCCTATTTTACTGCCTATTTTTTAAATTTTAAGTGCCTATTTGCCTGCCTATTTTCTAGGCTTTTAATGCCTAAACATCCGGTCTCTAGTAATTAGCGTAAAGGTGTCCCACACATATATTTCAGCAATGACCAATGGGTATGGAAAAATTTCCAGGTAGGCTAAATTCGGACTTAAGAGGTAGGTCTAAGGTAAGAAAGAGTAAGTCTTGACAGCAGTAACACGGAATGCATCTATGGAAAGTCTGAAGTGTTATGGACCGCCAGCTCCATGCTTCGTGTTCGAAGTAACGCGAGTTGTGATGTGTTTTTTCACACTTTTGGATGGCCTTAACTCCGAAGATATACACTTTCCACCACATGCCCGTATGATTTTGTTTTTCTTATTTTGAGGTGCGAAATTGCCTCCTACAGCTTGTCTAGTTCACTAACACGTTGTATATAATACAAACATATGGGATGTATAAATTAGTATATCATCATCTCTGGACAATTATTCTTCCATTAAACGTTAGTAACATTTTACAAATTATTCAATCAGTCCAGTGTGACAAGGGGGAAAAGCTTTCTACCAATATCTAATACTATTCTTATTGGTTCTTCTGATTTTCCAATCTTTGATTTGAGCCATACGATTGAATCCTCTGAACAGAATAAAGCGTGAAAGAGGAACAAAAATTACTTTATAATTCAAATGAAACGTATTTCCCTCGTGAGGTAACAACACACGACATGTGGCTGCGGCCAACCATCGCTGGTGTGCGGAATATTTGTATACCATGTTTTTAATGACCTGTACAACCTAACAATTATGAAAATATACAGCCTGCCAATGTCAGGTTAACTTTTATTGCTTGTAAAGCGAAGAAGTGGACAAAACAGCCAAATGTAAACAAAATGAAAGCATAAAACATTACAACGGAAAAAGTAGTAAAAATAATTGCGTCTTTATTTTTAACTGAATATCGGGAGTCTGTGTATGTTCGATTGCAATAACAGACAAACCTCCAATTCAGAGGCCGGATGGAAATTGAAAAGCTCAGAAATATGCAGTATGCACCATATATATTGGAACTCTCACAATCCCTACTTACAAAATAATAAATTATTTTTTCTTTAGTTGCAATATATTTGGAGTAACGAATACACACACACACACACACACATATATATATATATATATATATATATATATATATATATATATATATATATATATATATATATATATATATATATATATATATATATATACACAACCAGCACAGCTTCTGAATCCACGTATTATGAAAAAAAAATATCACACCAACTTCGAGATATGTTGCTCGGGAGTGAAGAGGCAGCCAGTGACAAATACAACAATACATTATAATGAAATAATCGTTGCAATATGGCAAAGCATTCAAAAAATACAACCAATTCGACAGTATTCGTCTTCTAACTGTAAGATGATTTCAGGACAGAGATAATTTAGGTGCCAACAAATCTAGGCCTTACTTGTAATGTTAAGATATATTCAAACAATCACGAATCAGCCAAGACCTGTCGCAATCAAACTACACTAAACAAGAGATTATCTACTGTGAAATATCTTATTCATAATTTTTTTCATCGAATAATTTGAATAATGGATTCTTCGAATAAATTAAAATTAGTTTTTTTTTTATGTTCCAACAATTTTCCGGATAACGAATAATTTTAAGAGCAATAGTGTAGAGTCTCGTGAAACGTTTGACTTTTCCCAAAAGTCAAAAAATACCAGACAGGATGCGACAGATGTAACGATGAAAGAGGTTCCAGGTCGTCTTCGAGCAGTGAAAGCACCACCAAACTCGTGTGCAAGCCAGAGGAAACTAGTTTGACCGAGATAAGGACAATGGTAACTTCATTGGTTTTCAGGAACTTGGTTCGATACTTTTCCGACAGACCTTTTATTAGCTTAAAAATAATAGAAGCTTTTTTTATACATATAAAATAAGTAAGTTTCGTTTGATATTACTATGGAAACGTAAAACTATGGGCATTCAGCACTTGAGTCGGAAGTGGTAAGAAGCTCAGCTTTGGACACTACAAACATTGCGACACACGCTATTGAACTGCATGACACACTCCTTGGCAACTACTGCCTTATGGAAGCTGAAGGTACAATATCACATTCACAAAAAATTCCCAACTACTTCTATGCTTACCCAACTGGATGAAGCTCCCAATATTGCAATAGAAGGAAATATCAAAATCTTCCAGATTGAATATAATAATCAAAATAGATGAAATCTACGTATATTTGGGATCCTGAATACATACCAAAATGAAATTAAATCTTTCAGTTTTACGTCCCACGATTATGCCAGCTAAGCTAAAGGAGACTGATGAGAAATGAATGAAATGGTGGAGTGGGAGGAAACGGGAGAACCCCGAGAAAACTCTCGAACACTGTGTTTCTCCAAGAATAAATATCAAAGACGTGTTCCTCGCCATCTGTGATGAAACTACAAATAGTAGATTTTTACCATTCTCTGTTTGAATAGAGAGCTAGGGAAGGATATGGAACCTATTTGTGGGGACACTGAAACCGTATGAAACAAACAAAAAATAAATAAATAAATAAAAACGCAGTATCCTGCAAGTCTTGCTGCTTTTATTCCGGTATACGGACAGCCATAGCCGTTGTATGAAAGTACTGATATGTATGCATAACATACTTTAGAGAAAAAACATTAAAAACTGAACTAACCCGCTTTTGCCCGTGCCAGGGTTAATATAGTTGCAGTAGGTCTGTATAATGTAACATCGATAGTTAAGATTACAAACAAAATTGCATGACATATGTAACTTGCTCACATCTGCAAGTGCTATAACGACAATACAGGCTCTCATCTTACAAAGAACTGTTCTCCCTGTTTAGTCCTTTGTTTTCCTTTATCTGAAATAAGCACAAAAATGCAAACAAAGCACATGCACTATCACCTGACAATATATGCATATTTGCAATCATAACGATCTTTCTATCAAACCAGACGAATCATAACATCTCTGGTTCAAATATCTACTAAGACCATGCTATACAATGTTTATCCTTTGACTATTAGAAAAAGATCTGGAATAATTCCTATGTTAACACTGCAGTAAACAACGAAATTTTACGAAGAATTTACAACTCTCTCTCTAAAAAAAATCAAGTACCTACCAAAAATTGGCCAATTAACAGTTTTTTTTATCATTATTATTTTGCTAAAAGCTCACTATGTGAACTAATGTTGATACAATACGAGTTGCCCATTTCATTTCTTTTTAAGTTTCTTTCGAGCTGCTTACTCGGTGGTGCTACTTTTCACATACCGTGTGTTTTCTCGGGGTACTCCCGTTTCCTCCCAATTTCTCATTCCAACAATTATTCCATTATTCACTTAATCATTTGTCTCTCTTAGTCTAAACGGCATAATCGTGAGACGTTAAACTGAAATACATCTCACTTTCCCAACATTTCCGGTATCTATGAGAGTGCAGTCATTTTTCGTACATGTGCAGCTTGAGTACTTTCAAAGTCCGTGTACAAAAGCTATGCGTACGGAAAAAAGATGAGTGTGTTCAAATTTTCTTTGAACATTTCTGTACACTGGCGAATCAAACGGGAGTGATGGAGTGTCGATTATAAATAGTACCAAGTAGGATAATCAGTAGCACATTCGTCTTAAGTATCGAATTTTGTAGAGGAATTGAAGCTTAAAATATGTAAAACACAATCATGTCTCTTGTACTGTATGGTTGCGAAAGATGGTCGCTTTCTCTGAGGGAGGAACATAGACAAAGTATTTGAGAACAAAATCCTGAGACGAATATTTGGACCCAAGAGGAACGGGAATGGCTGAAACCTGACTTGAAACTTGCAACAACAACAACAACAACAAACCGTAATTTATATCCTTTACCAAACACTTTTAGAGTCATCAAGTCTAGGAGGATCACATAGTCAGAATGGAAGGAAGTAGGAAAGCTTTCAAAGTTTTAAATAGAAATCCAATTAGGAAGACTTAGGTGCAGTTAGGAGGACAACATTAAAATGGATCTCCCAGAAATAGGAATACAAAGTAGAAACTAGATCCTGATGCCTAAGGACAGAAGTCAATTGAAGGCTTTTGTGAACGCGGAATGGAATTTTCGGGTTCCATCGGCCATAGCGAATGAGTGAGTGAGAGTGCGTTAGTTCGTGTTATTTGTACAGTCACGAAAGATTCTTCAGTTGAGAAAATTTCTTTTCCTAATAACTCAACAAAAAGTAACCTAACGGAGTACCGATTTTGGCAAGTTACCAAGTTATAACTATTCTAAGGATAGCAACACAAAGATCCAAATTAATTCATTTGTTCCCGAGTTATTGACAAAAGAAAATTTGTCAACTGTCAAATACTTTCTTTCCTGTGTGTACACGACACAATTATTATACCTAATATCCTGTAATGTCAAAATTCATCTGATTTTGCAGGCTATTTGTATCACATATAATTGCACATATTGCGAACAATTTAACGTTAAAAAGTTGCATACAATATGCAACCCTCTACGTTGTAAGGTACTAGGTGTAATTCCCTATAAAACCGTAATCATTCACGTTGCAAAATCACACTGTGTAGGATTGAATGAACAAAACAATATCGAATCATGGTGGCCGAGGTCAGGGTACTCAATGCACATAGACCTTTAAGATATATATTTAAAAAAAAAATGTTTAACAAAATGGAATAACCAGAAGACAAATATTATTGTAGTTTCTTTTGTAAGCAGGAAAAGTGAGAGAAAGAAAGAAAGAAAGAAAAGAACTTCAATTAGGATCTCAGAAAAAGAATGACGAAACAGAAGTTGAAACAATTAACCCTAAGCAAAGGTCATTTTGTGGGAGGGCGCCTGCTATCCTAAGCTCTCTTTCCACCCAACTGATAGACCTACACATTTCCTCAACATTCACAGAGCATACAAAGCTAGTTTCTGCGATCGTTTAAGTATCTATCTATTAAAATGCTATAATAGCAACAAAAGCCCCTGAGCTCCAACCCATAAACTTTGATTTCAAACCTTTGATTTACGGTTATTTGTGGTTTCACGTTTAACAGAAACAAATATTTTAAACTATATGTACTTTAAATAAATTAAGTAGATCATTTTTCATATAAAATTTATTTACAATTATTGTTCAAAGCCTTGGTACAGTATTTTAATTAGCCTTTTCCAAAATCAATGCAAATTAGCTCAACCTGCACTCTCTACACAGCGCATCATTCACATATGAGCATGAATCTCCTTGTTATTCCTCATATCTGTACATGTCCCTTTACAAACACAAGTGAAAGACGTCTTGATAAAAAAAAAAAAAAAAAAAAAAAAATTAGCAAGAGATACCACCATAAAGGGGAATTTTTTTCGATTACTTTTTCAATATCTCACACCGCTTGCAATATTTGAGCCTACTTTCGGTTGGAGTTTTTAATTCATGTATGATCGGTGTTTTCTTTCTTCTTGCATGCAGTATGTAATAAGCAAATACATTACATACACAATTAATTATAATGTCAGTGATATATGGTGGTCATTGGGTAAAACACTCTAAACAATCAAGATTCAACTTACTGTTAGAGTGGAGAAATGCTTATCCTTCGTTTTTCATTATCATTTGGCAATGAAACAAACGTCTGAGAGGTATACAACCTACGGATACAATTATGTGGTGTTGGAATGTATAATGCGTAGGATATGATGCTTTAGTTTTTTTTTCTAATTTCAACACTGTGCGATCTTGACCAAGAATGAGTTTTTGAATTAGGAGTCACAAAATTTTTTGAACGGCCCCTAAATAGTTATTTTTTTTAATAAAAACATCGTACTGAGTTAAGTGATAGTTTGGGTATGACTACACTACATGTAGCTCTCCAAAAATAAAGTCTACAAGAAAATTTTTGACTGAAATATACTAGATCTTTTGATCCAAAAACAGTCTTTTGAAGAATGCTTCGCTTTTACAATTTTCCTTATTGCTCAAAATCATATACACAACCAAACAGAAAATTTTTATAATATCCCACATTTTATACAACCAAATCAACGGCGATGTACGAAGTTGTGCATATGCCCCAGGCATTTTTTGTTATCGACTAGTTTTATGAAAGACAACATTCGAACACAGCATCAAATGCAGACAAACCTACGCAGATATCAGATCGGCAACAACAAGAATCAAAACGTTACATTAGGAACAACTGAACTCAAAAGAACCTTTCCATCAGAATCAAGACTGGCCAATTATTCCCTGCAGAAATAGAGATGAAACTTACTCTTTCGCTTTACAAACTTTGTGGTATAATTAAAACGTATATAACACATTTGTAACTAACATGTGTAAATATTTTTGTGTCACTTAAGAAACGTTATTATATATATACAGATGGTGATCAGAAAAATTGAAACACCTGTAGTTGGCAACACGTCAGATGTATGGGTTAGCAGTTGTGTCGTGGCGCCCGCAGCGCCGGACCGCTGGTGGTGGTGTGTTAGGTTGGTCTCCATACTACGTCAGGCGCAGTGGAACAGCAGTGTCCAGTGTCCAGTGGCTGCAGCAGACGGAGGTAGTGTAAAATGGGAGACCTCTCAGATTTTCAAAGAGGGCAAATTGTTGATGCGTGGAGTGAGTGTGTCGGCAATGGCTACTGTGTTAGGTGTGTCGCGTGGGACAGTGTCGAAGGTGATGACGGCCTACACAACACACGGGAAAACCACATCGGGGATGCGGAACAGTGGGCGGAAGAAAATCATGAGTGGCAGGTCACGCCGGGTATTAAAGCGCATTGTCAAGCAGAACCGTCGTGCCACTGCGGAGCAAGTGACGGAGGAACTCAATCAGCACCTCCCCCACCCTGTTTCGATAATCACAGTCCGCCGCGAATTACATGACATGAACTTACGAGGTCGTGTTGCACGGGCCAAACCGTTCATCAGCGACCATAACGCTTTCGCACGCAGCAAATGGGGCCGCGCCCATGCAACTTGGACCGTTGAGGACTGGAAACGTGTGATATGGTCGGATGAGTCATCCTTCACCCTATTCCCAACCACGGGCCGTGTTTATGTGTGGAGAACGCCCAAAGAAGCTTATGATCTGCAGTGTCTCCGCCCAACTGTGAAACATGGCGACGGCTCGGTGATGCTGTGGGCCGCCATATCATGGTTTTCATTGGGTCCTGTGGTCACACTTAGCGGACGAATCACTGCCAACGATTATGTCGCAATTTTAGGAGACCACTTGCATCTTATGGGCCGGATGTTGTTCCCGGACAATGACGCCATCTTCCAGGATGATAATGCACCCATTCACACAGCTGGCGTTGTTGCAGCGTGGTTTGAGGAACATCGGGATGAAGTTCAACACCTCCCCTGGCCCGCCCAATCCCTAGATCTCAACATAATTGAACATCTGTGGTCCGTCTTGGAAACACGACTCCGGCGACGATTTCCACCTCCATCCTCTCTCACAGAACTGGCCGATGCCCTGCACGACGAATAATGTAAAATTCCACTTGCTACCATTCACGACCTCTATGCGTCCATCCCACGTCGCATCAAGGTTGTTCTGAAGGCGAAAGGTAGCCCGACACCATATTAATCTGGTAAGTTGCAATTACGTTCAGGTGTTTCCATTTTTCTGATCACCATCTGTATATATATATATATATATATATATATATATATATATATATATATATATATATAATTATTATTATTAATTGACCGATGTTTCTAGGACGTATGTAACTAACAGTTATCGTACTTTATTAAATCAAACGCACACTTAAAGAATATAAAACTCACATTCTGATCCAAAAACATGAAAATATATAAAACTACTCGACATCTTACTCATTTCTCTACTTATTTACATTTTTTTTTCCTCAGAAGTCTCTAGAATCACCATTACGCTACAACAAGTAATCAACAATGTTCAAATGAAGGATTCTTGACATGGAGACACCCGCGCTAAAGAGCTCAACACAATGCACGGATCACACAAAGAGAGCTACAAAAACACGAAAATAATAATTAAAAGCTTCACCTCTTGTAGTACATACACAGGAAAGTAAATTTTGTAACAAACGTGAATTAAAGTTATCATTATTCTTTATTAAAAGTGTAATTAGTACAATTCGAAAAGGCAAGCATATTAGTTGGATTAAATTTTCAGTAATAAAAAAAAAGTTAACAACACCTGTGCACTGCAAAAGGTATTCACAAACCACGTACAGCAAGCAGGTAAAGGAAAACAACTCGCTTGCAAGAAATCGTAGTTAAAATAGTGCGTTATCTCAATGCATGCATAATGTAATTATCCGAAAGTGCACATTAGTTTGTTAAGTGATAAAGCAGACCAGAAATAATGAACAATAAAAAATGCATCTTACCTGGAATATCAAAGGAAAAAATAATAAAACTTTTTTTCTTTACAGACTATTTTGTTTGTGTTCTTTCCGTAACCATATAGAATTGACATGGCAAGTGTTTCCGTCCCATTTTATTGCCTTTATTCTTGAATCTTTTTTTTATATTTTTTTTCTTAATTTGTTCGCATGCCATTATAAACAGAACGCATAACAAGAAAATAAGTGTATTTATTTTTCTATGTATATGTCAGCAAGGTAATTTATGAGTATTATTAGTCTTACATAGTTTTCTTTTTATTCCATTTTGTTTGCTGCAAAATTCAACCTATGTAGTCGAATACAAACTTGTATGTGCTTACAGCTCATTAGAACGGTAAGACAAAACAATACAAATATTTTTGGGGATTTGTTATCGTTTATGTCTATGTTCTGCAACCCTCTTTGGTTACATCCACAATTTAGACCACAATATATATATGAGCGGGTCTGGGAAAGACAAATGCAGGCGCCATTAGCCGGCAAAATCGAGTTATTAGGTGAAATGTATTGGGATCGAACCACAGAACAGTACGTAGTTAGTTTTGTTTCGGAACTGTACCTGAAGATGGTAGGGGAATGATGTATCTGAAGGCTTGTTGTCTCATTACATTGCATGGGAATGTTGAACTTTCTTCTTCAGTTTACTTGAAAGTTAGAGGGGCAGAGTGGCTCAGTGGTAGAGGCTTACCTCTGGTGCGTGGAGTACCTGATTCGATCCCCGGCCAAGTAAGTTTATGGCGGACAACAGTGTCCGTAGGTTTCCTCGGAGTACTCTCGTTTCCTCCCACATTCTCATTCCTCCAATTATTAGATCATCATTCATTTGCTTTAACCATAGTCTCCCCTAACCTCATTCAGAATATCTAGCCTGAAAAACTGTTACACATTTTCGACCGAATGTCCCAAGCTGGAAACAAATCCGGGATCGCTCACACCAGAGGCAAGAGTGTTAGCAACTATGCTACGGGGACTCTCAATGGTGTGTGTCTTTGGTGCACATGCATTCAGTTTCCTTTACGCTATTTAGAAAGCATCGTAAAAAAAATGGAAGGCTACACGAATTAAGAGGTTGAAAACTCTGGTCTAGAGAGCTAAAATTATCGACGTGGAGGGATTATTCATCGTGAACTTCAAGACCAAAGTAAAAATGAAATCTTTGAGTTTTACGTCCCACGGTAATGTCGGCTAGGCTAAAGGGGACGCCGATAATGAGAAATGAATGAAATAGTGGAATGAATGAAGTGGGAGGAAACGGGAGAGCTCTGAAAACACCCACTCACACGCTGTTTGTCCACCACAAGGCCCACATGGTGCGAACTGGGATCGAACCAAGGACTCCATGCACCAAAGGTGAATGCTCTAACACTGAGCCACCGCGGCCCTTCAACACCAAACTAGTTTCGTTTCTAGTTTAACTTCCATTATTACGCAAAAATCTACGGGAGATAATAATAATAATAATAATAATAATAATAATAATAATAATAATAATAATAATAATAATAATAATAATAATAGTAGTAGTAGTAGAAAGAAAAAGGTAAGGACGCGGGATTACCAAGAGGAAACCCACATATACATGTTAGTCCCCCACGAAGTCCACCTGGCGGAACGAGGATCGAACTAGAGACTCTACGCTCCAGAGGAGAGCGATCTACCACTGAGCCATCGTAGCCGCAACCAATATAATCTTGAAGTTTACTTTCTGCTATAATACGAAAGTAAAGCAAATTCGTACTATAATACAAAAGCTGGCAACCCTGTTTATGGAAGGCCTTTTTTTTCGCGAGCCTCACAGTTATCTGCGAGATCCGAAATACCGCAACACCTGTTCAACTCAAATACAGTGAGAGAGAGGTGGGGGAATACGGGACGAAGAGAACAGAGTGAAAAAAAGAGCCCGACTACGCATGGCACGTGGCGAGACGAGTTTTTAAAGCAGAAGAAGCCATGTCATGAAGTGGGATATCCCCCGCAAAAAACCCCCCTGGGCGGTCGCCTTTGATCCACAGTCAAAAAGAGAAAAAAAGAGAACATTTTCACTCGCGCGCGCAGCACTAAACACGAGACCAATTTTTTGATCCAAAGAAAACCCGAGACTTCACCTATTCCCCCTCAAGCGATCCTTTTCAACCGATTTTTTCCTTCCGCTTCCAAAGAAAAGCACTTTTTTTCGTATTCTTTTCTCGCTGTCAGCTCATGCGGAAAGTGCTACTGATGCAATCGCTTTATTAGTCTATTTACCCACATAGTAAAAGCATGCATTTTGACCCCGAAAGCATTTCTACAAGTCTGCTTTAAAAAAAAGAATGAAAAAAAGAGGGTTTTCTGAAAATCTTGTCAATATAAATAGCAGCCAATTTGCAGAGCAGTATAAAAAGGAACTTTTTTGTAGAGTGTGGAATGCTTTGAAAACAAGTGTAAAGCACATTACTCGCTGAACTTTTTTAATGTTTTATATTGCCTACCTTTGAAGATAAGTACATTTTTATTAAGAGCAACCAGTGAAAGTGTAATTTCTACTAATGTTAAAAATGTCACGATGGATATTTCTCTTTATAGCTATGTTCTTTACGTGGGCTTGGGTTCGAGGTACGATTTTGGAACTTTTCTATTTGCTTATTTCGAGATTATTTACATTTTTCATCAGCGACAATGTATGAAGCGTGTATATTATATATCAGTGGCGGATCCAGAATATGATCAAGGGAGGGGATAAACCATAGTTAGCAGCTTTATCCAGTGTAAAGCAGGATTGAAACCCATTTTATCCAGTGTATACCTGAGTGTCAAGGGGGGCTATAGCCCCTTCCTTGGATCCGCGCCTGTATAAAGTGGGGCTATACTTCAATACTTTTTGTAGCGGTGGAAGCTTCATGGGCATAGTAACGTTGTAATATATTGAATTATAGGATTATTCCATTATTAATACTGTATAAATAATAATTTAGTATGCCTCCAAACCTTCTACCGGTAGTACAATTACATTAAGGACAGTGTAAACGCTCGAGTATTGCCGACAGATGACAACACGTATCGCTTTTGTTCCCAATGTGTTTTGTAGAGAAAAATTATCAAAACAAATAAATTCAAGAGATGAATATTCAACCAATAGATGGCACCACGTCCAACATATCTTTCCAATGTATTTTGTAGAGGGCGACATTTTTAAAAATAATTCAATAAATCTAAGAGAGGAATACTTATTCAATAGATGGCACCACATGCAATCTACCTTCCCAATATATTTTGTAGGGAGAAACAATTCAAAATAATTCAATCAAATTCACGAGATGAATATTCAACCAATAGATGGCACCACGTGTCACATATCTTTCCAATGTATTTTGTAGGAAGCAATAATATTCAAAATAACTAAATTCAACAGATGATTCAATCTTTGTTTAAAAAGAAGTTGAACCAATCAGATAATTCCTACAATTTCACTATTTCTTCTAGTTACTGTACAGAGCACAATTTTACTTTTCAGCATCATGCTCACCATAATGAGAAAAATGAAATAATCAAATGATGCACGGATTGATCTCTAATTATTGATTCATCTTGCCTTTGGACAAAATTTTAAGTTGATGGAATTATTGTGAATATAGTCTCTTTCTAGAAAATACATTGAAATGGTACGCGATACGAGCTGCCATGTGTTGCGATATTTCATTGTTTACACTAACCTTAACCTATTTGTTGTATACATTAACATACAGGGTGTCCGGAATGGGACTGACAGTTTCAAAAGTATATAGTTCTAATATGGTCAGAGATACAGAAGAAAAAAACATTCATATTGAAGGAAAACTCAAAAAGCTTTGTCACAGCAAATTTTCGCCACAAACAGAAATGGCGTCGCCAGTCGAAAAGGCGCAATGCGTGTAGTAGTTTGCAGAAACAAAAATGTGCCCGCAAATTTTCCCTTCTGTATCTCTAACCATATAAAACATTCCTGACACCCTGTATTGTCCCATTAAAAGAAAGTTCATAAATTCGAGATATAATGCCAAGTTACTAACGGAAACATACATACGATCAAGATGTTGACGTCCCAATTAACTCCTTAAATCAATCAATCAATATAATACGAGAGTTTAAAAGATGATCTTAATCCATATACATTTGTGATTACTCTTAATACAAAGGTTAATTCAGTTATATTGAGCCGAATTCAATGCACAACTGCACCGCGCATACGCACCCATCGTAGTGAGCTTGCCATGAGGCAAGTACCGTATCTCGTTACGCACGCAATAGAGCAGTGTGGTCGGCTGTTGTTTGATGCCACCGAAACAGAACATATTCTAGGAGGGGTTCACTGGGGTCCTTTCCGAAGCTAAGTTCACGGCGTTGCGCATCGTAGAAATGTCCAGTACGTAATTTTCGTCTAGGTCGTGCCACTATGAATCGTATTATATGGCGGCACAGAGTCCTCGGCCAACCATACCGACGCGAGCAGCTAGAAACCGGCCTTCCGTGAAAAGGACCGCGGTGCTACTGTGTGTGGTTCTGCGTTTAGCGACCTGCGAAAATTATTTTACATAGCGTTCGATGGCCAGTAAATGCCGCACATTGCAGACGACAATCAACCTAGCCATTCACAGACATTTAGGTCCAATGGCCGTTCGCAAGAAAAATATGCATGCCCTCAAATCGTGTTATGTAGATGAGCAAAAAAGGAGCAGCACGAGTCTGTATGAATGTCACCTTGCGGATGATCGGTGGAAGTTTATTGCTACTCTTGATGAGGCGTGGATTTATCAAGGTGAAGTTCACGTCATTAGCTACAGAGAGAGTTTTCCAAAAAAGTGTTCATGATTGTGGCCGGTTTCTCATATACGGGCAAACTACGTCCTCGAAAGGTGGAGAGAAATGTCAACATCAATGCTGCGTACTATATTAATCTTGATTCTCTGAGAATTTCTTCTCGCCTCGTTTTGCAAATTTATTCAGTTTTGTTTTTCTTAATTTCATCTAGAAATTATCAGAATAGCTCCACGTCACGAGAGGTCCACGAATTGTGTAGTAAAAAAACACTTAAACCATATTTATTATTAGAGTATATTTTCTAACGAATTACATACATTTAATCGTTGATAAATGTTCATATTCATATAACTACTTTATCATTATCTATCTATCTATCTATATGACGTTAAGATGTACGGTTTAAAATAGGTTCAAGAACCAATGTAATGTGTTCGATGATCTCCCACAGCGAATCAAACCTGGCACATTGTGGAACCAAACACATGCACAACAATAGCTATCCAACTGAAGTTCTTAAGTAACCAACTGAAATAGTAACGTGAACATATAGCATGAACTGAATCAACTGCCAAATCCGGGAAGTGGTGCCGACTATATAACTTTTAGGGTGTCCCATTCAGGTTTATTAAATGCATTTAACAAGATATCGATGAGGATTTTAATACGAGGAAAGATCAGAAACTAGGCCGATATTTCTAGTTTCGAGGAATGAGGAGTGTGCGGTAATTTTAATATATGGAGTTGGCGACTGTGCGGAGTTTCAGATATCCACCACCCGCGGCGCTAGTTGTAGGTAAGCACAAATGGCGGTTCGTTTGGGAACTGGTCTCGCGACGAAGTCCAGTCAGTTATTCGATTTCTGTGGAAGAAACAGTAACCGTGGTTGATATGCTCCGGCAGGTGGTAGAGGTTTACGAAGAGACTGTAATGTCTCGTCAGCATGTCGTAGAATGGTGTCAAAAGTTTGCGGCTGGTAGAGAAAACGTCACCACGCTGTTGAAGCCCAGAGGAGCATCTCGCTGTTGAAGCAGTTTCGCTTGTACATAATCGACTACCTTCCTTACAGCCCGGACCTTTCTCCAAGTGACTTCCACCTGTTCCCACACTTGAAACTCAGAGGCCGTCGCTTCGCTTCAGGCGAGGAGGTGAAAGACATCGTGACAACATGGCGGAACACGAAATGACTTTTTTTTTTTTTTTTTGGCCAGGAGGGAATTTTCAAACTCATCCCACGGTGCGCCAACTGCCTCAACCGCTATGGAGACCATGTCGAAAAATAACCTAATGTATGTACTATCTGTTGGCTGTATTGGTTGTATGACAATTTATACACGTTTCTCTGCAGGCTTTGTAACATTATTTTCCGATCACTTCTAGCACAAATGCGGACGCCCAAGTAAACCTGAGAAGCGGCCGGTGCCCCCAAGGATCGGCACCCGTAAAGCAAGGACCAGTGTCAGGGTCTTGTAACTCGGTCCTCTTGGACCCCAAATAAAAATGTGGGGAACGGACTATGTGCTGCGTGGGTTGGTCTTGCATGATGATCTCCGCACTCACATACTAAAGCGGAACCTCAAATTTAACAAAATGCTAACACGCATGCTTTAGTCGCAACTGAATTTTGAAACAATAAAACTTTTTTTAAAAAATAAAATAAACAAGATCATGCTTTAGAGTGATAAAATCGACAATTTGCTAATATTTACACACTGAGCATTTTGAATAACGATACAGGTAAAGAAATGCAGATAGTGTTTTAAAATAGCGTAATTTAAAAAAGAACGGAGTAAAAGCTTTATTTTCTGGGCATTTACAGAAATGTACACAGGTGAAGGGAACAACGTAAAATCAAAAGAACAGCTTTTGTATCACAATCACACTATTTCCTCCCATGGCTGCTACAGCAGAGTTTCTCCTCTGTTCCCGTCAACAAGCATAAAACAAAGCTACGCAAAAACACGTATCACACCCGTAATCCATACTTTCTTTTAAAGAAAAATATAAATTACACAGAGTGAGAAATTCCTCGTGATTTTTTTTTTAAAGTCAGTCCAATGGAACACTTTAGCGAGATATCTTATTACAGCGTAACAATAGCATACCTCGTCATGTAAAGCTAAGAACAATTAGCTATGCATGTAAAACAGTCAATTAAAATTACCAGTTATTTCTTGAAAATACATACTCATAAAATACGATTTTTTTCTTCACAAAAAATAACATTGCAATATTCATTTCAATAATATCGAAAGGTTCTATTGTTTTTCCCTTCCGAAAGAATGTTATTACTATAGAGTCGGAATGTATGCGGACAAAGGGGAGCGCTCCAGAATCTTATATCAAACTATCATCACAAGCAGTGAAGGAACCTAGCTTATTTCAATCATCAACATCATCACTCCCAAACCATCTCACATATAAACGTATTAGTCCTCCCCACAGAAACGTTTGGCACACCCCATACAGAGACGGAGTGGGTCAAAAGAACTTCACCCACTACGACCCTAAACCCACCGTGACCCACTCTGCTCAGTGCATTGTGGATACCGTTTTCTGAACACTGATGAATTTGTCTACGTTTTATTTTCAAGGCCTTCATTTTTCTTCCCTTTTCATTTGTTTCCATTTACTTACCTGAGATGAGTATATCTAAGTGTAAAAAAAAAAAAAAAAAAAAAAACTTATCCTATTCTCCACTGAAAAAGTATCTAATTCAACAAGCAAATAATTATATATGATAATTAAATTGAAAATGTTCGTAATATGGCCCATGAAAAAGCTTTACCATTTTATATTGTAAAGGTCAGATCCATTGGTATTGTAGCAGAGCGGTGTTTGAGCGATTGACCGTAGAAATTCAAACTCCGATTAGTGATAATTGCACACTCTTATTTTATTACAACTGTAAACTCTTTAGTTTTTGATTATGGGTTTTGGTGGGTCATGGTGGGTGGTGGATCTGAGTGGGAAACTGTGGGTGTTGGGACAGTGGGTCATGAGTGAAGTTTTCATTGACCCACGTCATCTGTGGTAGAGTGCTCAATCCTGGCACGAGAGAGTCCTTGGTTTAATCCCCGGCCACGCGAGTTTGAAGTGGACAGTATCTCGTTAATGAGTTTTTACGGCGTTGTTTAATTTTGTCCCGCATTCTCATTCTACAAATTATTAAAATATCATTCATTAATTATCAGTCTTCAGCCTGAAAAGCAAAATCGTGGAATGTAAAATTATAAATGTCATTTCGTTTCAAACTGCCTCAACTTTTGATCTGAACATGCGCGCCGACTACATGGGTGCTTCGGGGCTCCAGCACCTACATAAATAAACTTGTGGGTGAGGCACACCCACAAGATTGTTCGTTTGGACCTCTTTTTGAACTCTTTTCTCTTGCGTTTAAGTCGGATGTGTTACCGACTGAGTTGGGGCAGCCCCAACTTATCCTTATAGTACTGGCATATTTTACTTTATCACAGCACAGCCCCATTATGACAGTGTTCGTAGAAGATTTCTACTAAAAATAAATAAATCAAATATCGAGACTTCCCTGAAAACATATAGGCTAACACGCCCGACATTGATATGAACCCACATAAATTTCGGAAAGTCGGCGCCGTTGGATCTGACCGCTTAGATTTCACATTCCACTGTACTCTATTCCTAGTTTAGGGATGTATCTTGCTTTCCAAATATATCCGTTAAAATAAAAACTCTCCATTGCGGATCACATCACATCGACCTCATCCAGAGCTAAGAAACTAATTTAGTTTTAGATTTTCTGAAACACAAAGTCTCCCTGGTCTTTTGATGTTTAATACCGCTTTTATTTCCCCCTCCCCGATCATAGAATATTGTACACCTGTATGGAATATGGCGGTACCTACTAATCTATCTCGCATTGACTCGGTTTTAAACTTCTCTCTGGCCATAGTTAGATTTAGAATTCTTGAGTTACGTGATCACTCGAGACAGATCTTTAATGAATTTATGTACCTCTGACAAACGACGCCGTGCTGATAATTTACCTATACAAGATTGTCAATGACAAAATTGGTTCTGAATTATTATTATCGCAGATGAGCATTCGTGTTTCCCCACGGCGAAGTCGTTCTTTCAATTTGCCAACTTACGAGGCACCTAGGTTGTCAATCGTTAAGTGCTCCTTGTTTTACAGACTAGCACATTATTATAATACAGTTTCAGCAGTTTTAAATCTTTTACTTCTGAACGATACTTTTAGAACTCAACTGATGAGGATGTTGCAATTTCAGAGGTATACCTTCTGAGATATTATATATATATATATATATATATATAGAGAGAGAGAGAGAGAGAGAGATGTACAATTTGTTCTTGTCTTTATGTTGTAGAGTTCTAGCCAAATGGCCTTGTACTGTATTAAACTTACAGGTTAGTGAATAAATAAAGCACCCGAAATTTAAACTTTTTTATTAATAAAAACAGTAAATTTATGTAAAATATACAAAAAGGGAGATGTAAACTTACATATGAGAACAATACGCATGTACAGAAATGAAATTAAATCCAGTTTAACGTCCCATGATTATACCTGTTAGGCTAAGGGAGATTATTAAAGCAAGTGAATGATGGAAGAGTTAATGGAATAAGACAGTGCAAGGAATTGGGGAAAACTGCAAGAAAACCCAGGAGAACGATGTTGTCCACCACAAACTAACTTGGCCGGAGACGGAACCACGGATCTCATAAACAAAAGGCAAGCGCTCTAAAACTGAGCTACCGTGCAACCCCCCCCCCCAATAAGTATGTACAGATTTCCCTTTCTATCTAGGTTCAATATTGTCACCCATGCGACTACGAAATAATACCTTTTGCCCTAATATTCTTGTTCTTACTCTTCAACTTATAATAGCAGAGAAGTATCTCACCACCCTGCCCAACGCACTCAAGTAAGAATAGCTACAAATATCGATGAAACCTATTTCATTCGAACAGGCTCTTAGCCCTTCTCTCTAGTTTACAATACAAGCGAAAAAAAAAAAAAAAAAAAAACACGTTCAGCGTAGTTATCCAGTAAGGAAATGCACTGAGCATGATGGAAAGACTGAATGACTTCACTTCACAGGAAGCGATCACTAAAGGTCATAGACAGGTTAAAAGTTAACTCTAATGAATGCAAAGTGCAGACATTTCTCGAGACTGACACACATACGAAAAAAAAAAAGTCATTTCAAAGCTTCATGTTTTTGGGCAATTGTTTTCGAAAATGCCATCTGCACTCAATCAGCACACGTGCCAACAAAACGCCCCTTTGGCGATTCAAAAAAATATAATATTGGTGAATGTTACTTTGACAGGATGTTATTTTTTTTTTACCATTTTTTTTCTGAATCTCTTCGAACTAACAATGACAAAGCGTGCGACTGAGCATTTTTCTTATATGCAAAATAAACAAGTCGTGTGCTTTCAATGAACTGTTGTTGCTCCACCCTTGTGCATTCAATTACTTGTATGTTTATGACGAAAAAAAACAGGAATCGGTGAATGCTATCACCTTGTTGCTGAGAAAAACAGTATCATTACGTGTGCGAAAAAAAAAAGGTTCCAACATACACAACACGTATCGACATATTCGTAGGAAAGAATTTTTAATACAGGGAAGACTTGTTAGCGTCGAAGAAAAAGGGAGGTCGGTAACTTTGATCCACTTCCGCTACAAAAGCAGATGCATAGCCGGTCGTAAAGATCTCGCAAAAGTCATTGGGTGTCGCATATGTAGTGGCGATGTTTTCCACATAAATCGCCAAGCCAAAGCAATACCTCACTACGGAGCCCATTGTCCCTCCTCCGGATGTCTTTTGCTCTCCTCACCTCAGGCACTCGCCGTCACGTGAGAGATGAGCAGCAAGGAATTCCACAGAGCTGTCAGACCTACGGCGTTGCCACATCGTCCCCCGCTCATGTGGTTTATTTAGTTGAGAATAATACATAGAGAACGTCTCCCTCCCGCAGTCTCTCTGACGATGCTCTTGCTCTTAACAGAATGCCCTTGAGATGACTCTCTGTACAACAAGAAACAAATTACTTTCAATGTATTGCTTGCAGATGATGACGCTCCAGCCTTTTTTTTACGACACGAAAAAACAACAGTTAGATGTACATAAAACTGCTAGAAAGAAACTTACATAGAGATGGGAAACACCCGGATTTCTTTGCTTCATCGAAAAGACATTACAAGAAAATATAATCAAACTATCGGCAAACAATTCGAACATAACACATACATATAATTAACAAGTTCATATTTGGCAACAATGGGAAAAAATACTACAGCCCACAAGTTAATGAATGTTTTAGTTAATCACATATCCCAAAACAGAGGCATCATTCTCTTTGTCTAGTCGTCTTTGCGAACAGGAAACTTCCACCAAGTTTTCAATGTATTGTACGTATTTCTACAATACAGTAAAAAAGATAATTTGTTCTTTTTGTTACTAGAATTCTTGAAAATAAAACTGTATAGCATTGTAGCGACACAGGCAATACAAGGCCTTCCTAGTGCACGTAATCTAGTATACGTGATTTATGTAGGATTGGGCCAGGTTGAGGAATATGCTCCAATTCAAAATTCCTTCTCTAAGAGATAACAAATAAACCACATACGATAAGTATATTAAAACATTTCAGAAAACTTGAATGGAAACAGCATTGATAGATTACATTAATCCATAGAACGCGAAGACCTGATCACTGTTACATCTTGAATATTTGAGGTAATGAATCAAATGAAATGCGATTATGCTCTTTGGGCGAAAGGGAATTATGATTAAATCAAGTGAGTGATGAAAAATGGTGAAATGAGAAGGTGGGAGGAAACGGAAGTACCCCGCGAAAACCGGCGGACACGATGTTGTCCACCACAAGCTTACTTGTTCAGGGATGGAACCAGGGACCTCACGCATCAGAAGTAAGAGCTTTACCTATTAACGGAAAAAATACTAACATGCTTACGTCCACTAACTCATGGCGAGTAACTCAGCGTAAGCATCATCAACATATGAATCAACTCACTCACTCTACGGCCTATGGAACCCGGAGGCTCAATGCTGCATTCACAAAAGCTCTCCATTGACTTCTGCACTTAGCCAACTGGATCCAGTTTCTACTTTGTAATCCTATTTCTGCGAGATCCATCTTAATATTGTACTCCCATCTGCGTTTAGGTCTTCCTAATGGCAGTTTTCCAATTGGACTTCCCGCTAAAACTTTGAAAGCAATCGTACTTTCTTCCATCCAGGCTACATGACCTGCCTTCCTGAGCTTCCTGATTTTATGACCCTAACAATGTTTAGTAAATGGTATAAATTATGTAGTTTCTCGTCATGAAGTTTCCGCTATTCCTCATTTATGTACCCCTTCGGTCCGAATAATCGTCTCAGGATCTTGTTCTCAAATACAGGGTTTTCATAAAGTCTGGACGAATTTAATTCGCTTATAATTTACATAAAAATGCTCATATTGAAATCAAATAAAGTGCAAACGGTAGCGGGAGGATTAAATTTTTACCTGTAGTCTGCACCAGCTCAATTCATTCATCGCCACACCTCCAACTCGGAAGCTTTTCGTTTTCCGTGATTGCACGGAAAATATCCATTTACCTGTTCTAAACTCATCCTCTGTGTACATCTATATGAGGTAATCCAAACAGATATTGAATGAGAAGAGACAAGGATCGTGTATCATGCATACTCATCTTTCTTTGCTCATTTTTGTTATTGTTCTACTCAGAATTTTCAAATGACAAGGAGTAAGTACCATATCGTTGGAAAGCTGTTGGAAAACGAAAGAAGACAGAACAAGTCTCGACTCTCTAAAATTATCCTGTGCAAAATGGCGGCCGGATGCCAACTAAAAATTTAATCCTTCCGCTACCGTTTGCACTTTATTTGATTTCATTATGAGCATTTTTTATGAAAATTATAAGCAAATTAAATCCGTCCAGACTTTATGAAAACCCTGTACTATGAATCATGTAACACTAAAATGGTGTGATTATATATGTATAGGGTAAACCTACCTAACTTTGTGATATACCTTATTTCGTGATACGAGACAAATTATTCTTCACAGAAAAAGGTATGCATTATAGATAAAGTTACAGCGGTGCTCACGAGAGGGCAGGAATACCGACAAGTGGTGAAAAGGGTTTTCCAGTGGCAACTGTTACAGTGCGGACGGCTCTTACGATGTTAGTTGGTGCAACAGGGTAGAAAGCGGTTCTCAGTCAAGTGACATTCGAAGACCAAGTATTTTGTGCCTGTGTACGGTGTCATTGTGCAGCTGTTGTTACAGACATTTGCTCTATATATTAAAAAATACTCTGGTTATCATTTTTGTATAACCTTGAAAAAGTAGTGCAACTGCAAAGTAATGGACGCTTATCAAATTGCATTATATTCTTATAAAATTTTGTGCCAGGATGGTTCGATCGTTATGAGTTTCTCTTCAACCTTTCCTTCATTAAAACACTTTCCGTAAATAATATCATATCTGGTTTCACTAAAACGGGAATATTTCCTCCGAATCCCCACGCATTATCCAGTGAAGCACTTGCAACAGCTCCAAGACATCTCGATTCCTCCCTGCACGCAACTAGGTCTGTATGCGCTGAGAATGAATCACCCGCTTAGACCAGTAGTTCTACATCATCGATGGATAGTCTTCTCCGTGTACCAAATTTAAACCTACCTGACAAAAACAATACTGTTTCTAGCAGAAAAGCTCGACGAGACACAAAGGCAGGAGTTCATCTTCCTGATCAGGGCACAATGTCGACGGCAAATATCACCCCAGTGCTGGAGTGATTCTCCAGCTTAAAAAAAAAAATGTGTCAAAAAAAAAAAAAAAGAGTAAGCAAATTGATGACTTGAGAGCCAGTTGTAACGAGCGCTACGGTTCGGGAAGGAATCGTAGCCCCTGGATACAGTGCTGCTCCTGTTTATAATGGTTTCATGGAAGGAGCCAGAATTTTAATTCAGCTGACATAACCATTTTCATGTTCAGCATATGTGTAATGACAAATGACGGTGACAATTAATGTAACGTGACTACACTACCGTATCACGAAATTAGGTACACACCCTCACGGAATAAGGTATGCTATCACGAGTTGAGTTGATTTTGAGTTTACCGTTCCGTTGAGCAGCAAGGCTATATGAGATGTGGACCTACTGATTAACGTGGAATCCGAACCACATGAGCTCCTGCCGGGGATCGAACCCGGATCTCCCACGCCAAAGGCGCGTACGCTAACCGCTTAGCCACGAAGGGGCTCTATGCTATCACGAAGTTAGGTAGCTCGCACATATTGTGTTTCTTTATATTCTTTCTTTTGTTTTGTTTGTGCTTCTTTTACTACAGCAGTTGTGCTTATGTTCGACCTTCCCAATATAGAAATTAGATTTGTCCCGCATGTTTGTAAATGTGTATTTTTTTCAGTCATCCTCCTTCATATCACGAAATTAGGTAGGTTTACCCTATATATATATATTTCAAAATGTTGTTCTCGTCCGATCACGTCTAGTTTTCAAGACGAGATGAGAATTATCTAGTCTCGTGGGCACTAAGGTTTAGTAATTATTCTGGTTCCATTATGTATTTTTTTTTTTTTTTTTTTTTTTTTTAGGAAAATAATGTAGTAAGACCTGAATGTCGACAGTTCGAATTCTGCTCATGTCATGTCATGTATTTTCATTCTATCATTCATTTTCTCTATTCCTCTCTTATCGGGTCTTTTAGCTAAAGGATTGATACGTGTGACATACAACTCTGAAGCACAAATAATTTTTTTGTAAAAAATCATATATTGCTTATTTCTTGAATATACTTCAAGAAATGTAACTGGTTTTAGGTACTTTATTTTTGTAATAGTCAGCTTGTTCTGATTAGCATCTTGAACTGTTCACAAAAAAAAAAAAAAAAAAAAAAAATCGTTCAATTTGAACTACATTGATCTTCATCTGACCCACAAATTAAATATTTTTAGTTATATCAATAGATCTAATAAATTATCAAGATACTGTACATACTAAAAAAATATTTTTGAAGCTAAAAAATCCATGACATTGATGGTCTGGGTCTTAGTAACAATGTACTAATATTCAAATCCTCATGACAAGAAAACTATAACCCTTAAACAATATAAAATTGTATTTAGTCTGTCGTATTTTTATTCTTTGGGTAGTCTTTTGATTTCCTTTGTTTCCTATATTTCAAAGTTGACGTGTCTGCTTTTCCTTATTATTTTTTTTTTTTTTTCATGTTTCTTTCAACAGATCTTTTCGTCAATGACTCATTCGAGTTTGGGAAACACATAAATAGCCAAAGTTCAAAAAAACAAAGCTCAACAACACCGGAATTAAGAAAAAACAATAAAATGTCCAACCAGCTCTCCTTCCATTTGCTTTCAAAAATTCTATTGAGTTATGGCTACATATACAGGTTGTTTTGAAATTCCACAACGTTCAGGATGTGGTTCTACTCATGAAAGTAAGCCAAGAAGCCCAGGTGAAGAAAAGTTGACACCGGTTTCGTTTTTGAGTTACGAGTCTCAAAATAAATTTTATTACGACCACAAAGCACATAGCACTAACGATTCTAAAGAAAGAAATTAACATTTTTTAAAGTCACACTTGAGCCAGGCAACAAAATCTAACTCGGAATTCTGTGAATACTGCACACGTGAATTTTTGTATCTCACTGCGTACAATATTAGAGTTCTCGATTTCCCTTAAGGAATTACTTCCGCTCTGATATTTCCTATTCTTAATACGCTCAATTACGGTTCTCTAAGATTTTCTACACCGATTTGAACAAAGTCAAAAGAGTTAGTTAATATTACCTTTCTATAATCAATTTTTTAAAACAGATTTTCTATGAGCACTCCTGTTTTTAGTCGCGTAACTGGTCAGAAATCAGTCTGATGATTTCAGCATAAAACGAAAGAAAAAAAGCGAAAAAAGTGCATAAGTACTATGGGACTAAACTATATTCCACTGCTAACAAAACCAGAAATAATAATAATAATAATAATAATAATAATAATAATAATAATTAAAACAGAGATTCTCAACCTTTTTGATTGACTGTACCCTTTACCGAGTGCCCAAGACATCGTGAAAGACTGAACTTTTTGTTAATAATCATTTCTATGTGTAAAAGAAGTCATCCTGAATGATTGATCAATATGTAGACACAAATGTGGAAAGAGTACACAGAACCGCTAACGAAGGATTTGTGCCAGTTGGACGTGACAGGCAAGAAACGATGGTAATCATAATACGGTTCCCGTATTTCGGAATATCTTAAACATATACAATTTCAAATATATACTTTTCATTAATATACATATTTTATATATATATATATATATATATATATATATATATATATATATATATATATATATATATATATATATATATATATATATATATATCAAAAAAGTGGAAAGAAACAGAAGTAGGGATTGCAACTGATATGTTTTCATATCTCAAATAAATGTTTATGGACATGAAGTCTGGTGAAATTTGGTAGACTTTTCACTACATTTTATATACATCTATTGACATAGAAAGAGATTAGAGTCGAGCCATTTACAATCAATCGCCACGGTAGAAATCTGTCACAACAACCACACGTCTGAGGATATAAATTTTGAATAGAACATATTAAATTTTATATGAATATATCGTAGGTAGGGACGGATCGGGGGGGAGGGCAATTCCCCCCCCCAGAAGAGGAAACTATTATTTCATGTATAAAGAAAAAACATCCCAAAGTTTGGAGCTCTTAAAGTAGCTCTAAGTAGCAGTATTACAACCCACCGCCCCCCTCCAGAAGTCCGTCCTGGATCCGCCCCTGATCGTAGGTTACAAACCCGTGATACATTACACTGTATATTCAGACTGCGTCAATTTCTACTACCTTCTCTTTTACATTAAAAAGAGAAGAACTTATTTACATTCTGGGTTACATAACTATGTATTCTGATGAACCAACTGATGACTTTTTTTTTTTAAAGTTGGATTTAGTTGTGCTGCTAGTGTATTCAATTCCTCCTTATCTTTCGTATTTAGTATTTTCGAGACAGCGTCCTCTAGTTTTGATGCGTTTTTTTAAGGACGGTATCTTTACGTATTTTAGTGCACTCCACGTATCGAAATAAAATGCAATGTTCCAATTTCTTCTTCCTTGCACATCACATGTCCTCGTATTTTGTGAATTTCGCCATTTCCATGTCCCTAGCCTAAAAATGGCTATTATTCTCCTCCTTCAAGTATTTAAATCTACGTATGTTTCCCTCCGTAATACTTTTATTTATTTATTTATTTATTTATTGTATTTATTCATTTATTCAATTCTGTATACTGAATCTTAGTTTTTGCTCCTTGGACTAGTGTTTCAGAGGAGGTTTTCTATTCTACTCTGTTCAACATTGGGTTTTGTTTTTGTTTTCATCTATTACCCAATGTAGTACCGTTTCGTTTGATGTTGTCTACTTCTTGCACCCAAATATTGCTGTTTCTCTCTTTCATCTGCGCACTAAAGCATAGTTTTCTTTGCCAGTCTTTAGTTTTGGCCAGTATTCCAAATATTTTCTTTAACTATCGTGCTTGTCGGCAGTTTGCCGAAGTCCAACACATTACGCCATTATTCGACGTTGTTTGTACTATCCCAGAAGTATTTTACGGAGTTAGTTTATTTTTCAATAACCTCATGTTCCATTTCTCATTGCCCTACGTTATTATGCGCTGGAACATAATGTCTAATACGAGTGTTACCAAAGGCACGGCAAGCCTTTAGTGTTATTAACACAAGTAAAGGGCGCCCATCAGGGGGTCAAGATGGGGTGCTTGCCCTCCTTTAGAGGAAATTGTACATCAGAAGATCGAAAACCCAAATAGAATTTTCAGAATAGTTACCGCAAAATTTGAGACTATATTTGAAATGTCGCTTATACTTGCCCCCCTCTGGAAACCACAACATAGGCGCCACTGACACACGGTACAAATTCTAATAGCATACGGACTGTCAGCTTCTTCATAGAATTAAGCATTATTGCTGGCACTGAGCATCCCAAAGGATCTGAACGTAAGAAGTTTACAACCGTACGAACTGCAATCAAATTCCGTTGAACTAGGTTTATCTGTAGAATACAATGCCAGAGTGAGTACAATGTTACCTTCCGGTCTTCTTAGTCTATCCAAATATCCCATTAAAAGTTTTCCAACCAAAATCCAATGCACAAACATTAATGAACAAAGGAAGATTAAATCATTAATTAAAGAAAAAAAGACAAGAAATGTTATTTCTTAGTCTTAAACTTACAGAAACGTGTCTATACATGTTCTATATTATTAGTATTTAACACACACACACACACACACACAAAAAAAAAGGGATATAGAATCTATAGTTCTCCCAGACATTAACAAAATGATACGGACAAGCGTAAATCTTCGTGTGTAGTTTCGGAGATTTTTATTTTTTATTTTTGTAAACCTGAAAATTAATGATACGATAACCACACTGGGGTGAAATTCATATTGACAGCACTAAAAACCATGTTGTTTGTTCACGATAAAAAAAAATCGTGTTTTTTAGACGTTCAAACTATGCTATGCATAAGTGCCGGAAGCAGTGCTTTTTCCAGGCATGTTTTTTGGGGGACACTGCCCCCCACAGCTCTGGGAGCGCCCCCCCCCCCCGGAGGAGACCAAAATAATACATCTATAATATAATAATAGAATAGTGCCATGTGGAAATACGTGCCCCTCCGAATACGAAGTGTGTTCTCCCGGAACATTTTTTTCTGAAAGAAACACTGGTCGTGTCTTATAGAACGGCTTTGTCCGTCCATCTTTCGGCAGGTATCACAGCAAAAATGATAAGAGATATTAAGATATGGTTTCTTGCAATTCAGCGTTCCAAGGATACAATCTGTCTTCTCCGTTAATTCTCGATTCAAACTAGAACTGGCTCAAATTAGTCATTTCCGGTTTCAACGTTTATCGTCGTAAGACGAGAATGGTAACAGATAGCGAAAAGCTTTTCTTTTTTTGTTTTTGTGTGTAAACGATTCACTGTCTCACGGAAACGTACCATGGCTATCCCCAATACTACAAAAATCGGAACTGGTTCCAATTTAATATTACTTCCGGCTTCTACACTGATTTGCGTGCAGCCAAAACTGTCAGAAATTTCGAGATAAAATTTTTAGCAGTTGATTCAGGCTCCCAAGTGTGGGTTCTATCTGCTGTCTTCACCATCTATTATTCTAACTGGAAGTGGTTCAAATTAACTATTTTCGGTTTCAACCTTTATCGGTATAGAACAAATCATTAAGCAAGTAACGAGTTTCTGATATGGATTCAGCGTCCGAGGAATAGGTTCTATCGTTAACCTTATTAGTCTACTGCAACCACTAGCTATAGATGTGCTACTTCAAGTTTGGGTACTGAATTCCCAAGATCTAGGTTGGAAGCCTACCGTGGTTACACACTGTGATATGAAATTCACTTTAATTCTGCTGGAACAAATTGTATTGTGTATATATTAAAAATAAACAAAGAAAGTACTATTAGATAGGACTGTTTTGTTGTTTGTTTCTTTTTTTAACGGTAACACAAATACATATTCCGAACAGTGACGCACACACACTATCTGTAGTACTAGGTTTAATCTTCCTTGCTTCCCTCAAATTTTTACACTATGAACATATTAGAGTTGAAAATTTACTTGGATTATGGGTTCTGAACCCACAATCAATGACACACCATTCTTAACAGTCTCTTCTTACATAGATGAAGAAACTGTAACGAGAGGATAAGCTCTTACTGGAGAAAAACTGACGAGATTGATAAAATTACGGAGGAAGCATCATATTGGCAAACCGCATGCAAAGATTTCCTTCACAACTATTTCATCTTAGAGTTGTTTTATGATTTTTATAACAAAGCATACAATTTTTATTGTATAAATACATCTTGAAGTCAGTCTGTCCACTGGTGATGTTTATACATCAGCAATTGTCAACATACAACTTAGTAAGCTATCTACAACGTTAGGGCCTATTGTTTTCTTGCTCCAATATTATTGAAACAATGAGTATTATTCACATAACAGAAAAACAGTTATTATTCAAACAGAGCACACACACATACACCTACATATTATATATACAATGTATATATATATAAACTTTCTTTTCCCACTTCATCCAGTGCATCGATATTGAGATGAACTCCCATCTCTCTCTGAATTTTTGAATTTGACTACACGAAAAACACCCACTTTAATGAAGGTGACAATTGGTGATCCCTACCAAAACGCGGTTAACTGGTTCCGCTTGACGCAAAACCACATTGTTTGAGTTATTTACAATGGGTTTAAATGAATCTCATTTGTCCTCCATAAAAACTTTGGATATTACACAGGCTTGAAAGTAAAAATAATATAATTTCTGTTTTACTTGGTCCATAATTATAGGCCTATACTAGCACATGCCTCCACGCATTACTTGGGCAATACTTGGCGTTCTTCCTTCTGTATCTTTCATATAGAATGTTTCAATTCCAAACTTGCACAAAATTCAAACGCGACGTCTTTGGAAATCGTCCATATCCCGTTTTCTTCCATTCCAGCTCAAACAGGTAAAAACGCTGAAACATACGTTTAATTGTTTTAAATTAAAATTTCAAAACACCAAATTTCATCTCTCCACCCTTAAAGAATTCCGGTATAATATATATTGTGTAAGTTAGTGTTCAGGGCTAACTTTGATCAGATCCATTAAACTGTCTGAGGAAAGAAATCTCTCAGGTTACATAGATTAACACCGAGTTTTTCAATACAACGAAAAATGAAATGAAATTTCTGAGTTTTACGTCCCACGGTTATGCCGGTTAGGCTAAAGGAGACGGTGATGATGAGTAATGAATGAAATGGTGGAATGAAGAAAGTGGGAGGAAACGGGAGAACCCCGAGAAAACCCACGCACACGGTGTTTGTCCACCACAAAGTTCACTTGGCGGGGGCTGGGATCGAACCCGGGACCCCAAGCACCAGAGGTGAACGCTCTACCACTCAATACAACGAGTTCATAGTTAATTTGCATGGACGCCGACATGACACACGTTCGACATTGGATGCTATTCTTTTTCAATCATAGAAAGTATGTTGCAGAACGATCGACGAAGCGTATGGGGAGGATAGTATTCGTGCAAATACGGTGACATAATGGTTTGCAGAACGATCGGCGAAGCGTACGCCTATAGGGACGGTAGTACTAGTGCAAGTGTCAGAATGTTATGCCAAAAACTGAGATTTCAACCTGAAAGCCAAGCCAAAAAGTGGAAGACCTAAAGAATTCAAGAATTATGATCCGAAAGCGTACTCGAAGATAATCCGTGCTAAACAACATAGAAACTCGGACAAGTTTTGAGTCCGCAATCGTCCACATGTTTTTATTATTATTATTATTATTATTATTATTATTATTATTATTATTATTTCGGGACTATGGTTGGATATGTTTCAGATAGGACTTGTGCGAAGGCAAGTCAAAAATTATCCGCAATTTTGACGTAACGCTTCATACATTGTTCATACTGTCCTAGTGTATTTTATTCTTAGAATCAAATTTTCATAGCATGACCACAATTCCTCCATTTATCTTTCTTTGTTGCAGATAGATTGTGGCAGCTCCATTAGAGCAAGAGCAAGGAGCAGTGATCAGTTTTTCTTTTTTCTTTCTTTTGGTGGTCGGAAAGTGTATGGAAAGTGTATCAGGGGCCGCAATCCATCAAAGACTTTCTGCACAATACGGGAACAGTGTCTTGACGCAACGGAGGGTCTACGAATGGATTGAAAACTTCAAGAATGGTCGCACAAGTGTTATGCACGAAGAAAGGAGATGGACAACCATCTACGGCCACAAATGATAACATTGAGCGTGCACGTGACATGGTTCTGTTAAGACAGACGAGTGACTATTGACTATTGTGCTCTGATACACCTTCCGACCACAAAAACTAGATCATTGCTCGTTGTTCCTCTTTGGTGTAAACTTGTAATGGAGCGGTCATTATCTATCTGCAACAAAAGGACGCCAAATAGAGGAGTTAGGATCAAATTTTCATAGCATGACCACAACAGCATAACAAGAAAATATACGAGAACAGAGGTCAGTGTGAACAATTCTCAAAATTGCGGATAATTTTTGACTTACCCTCGTATATTTACGTGAATGGTTTTCATTTATTATGTATCTACACTCATCTGGTTAACAGCACTAGCAGAAAAGTTTTGGTCATGACAGTGCATAGAAGTTACTTTCTATATAGTAATCCTACAAAAAGAACAAATCAAAATTACCTAAAATTTGATTCGAAATCACAACTTTCGAATCAAAAAGAATGTGTTACATCTATTCGTTGTGAATGTAACTTAGTATAAAAAGTTGAGACGTACCAACATCTTATATAAATCACATTAATAAAAAAATAAAGAAAACAATATATTTAAAAGCAGGTATGCTGACTACACATATTGTAATCTCTATAGATTTGTTAGACATTATTTTAAAGAAAATGCATTGAAAAAAATAAAGGAAAAAAATGTAACCTGTTCTGTCTCCGTTGGATGAATGCATACATATAAACACATATATGCAAAATATACAAGCATATATGGAACAGAACGATGGCCAGGAAGGCTGACTCGTGGAGTGGGAGATCTGTTTCGGTAAATATCATGACGGGCATTTATTTAGGAGGGGTGGAGAGGCGTGCGGGGACAAGCAAGTTTACACGATGACCGTTCTCCGTCAATTAAGCACAAAAGTGACCTCTTAATTAGCGGGCTCAAACCGGGCAACGAACCGATTTCCAGAAAAAAAAATCGAGCAAACACACAGCCGAATATACAAATATATGTAACTCAATAAAGCAATGCCCCATTATATCCTCAAAGCAGAAGCGTGGAGGAAAACAAACCATTTGGAGGGCGGCGACGCAGGTTCGGCCGCAAGGTAAACTTTCGTGCGGCCATTTTTTTATATGCGTATGCAAAAAATTTCACTTCGTTATGACGTTGGGTACACTTCTGCTATATGTGACCATGGAAAAAAATAGCTGATTCATTGTTTTTCTCATTTCTTTGGTTGAGGACTCATACGAGATAAACATACCACTAAATATGCTTATTCGTTTCATTTTTTTTCGTCTTTTTATTTCCACACACGCTCTCGAGCTTCCAATACCTTTGCCGATATCGAATCTATACAGTAAACTTGCTTTAAAAACGTTCATTAAATACTAAATTTGGAGATAAGCATTAATCAGGTCACATGTTTGTAGGGATGGAAAGTTCTAGAAGACTACACTCATTAGAGTTTACAATACCATGTTCTTGCTACTTTTCAAGTGTTTCAGTTTCGCACTTGCAGCAAAAGATCAGAAAATTTGAGATCTATGTCTATTATTCTCTGCAGTTCTAGTTGCATATCTGTCAATTATGAGACTGAATCGGAAAGTTCGTGGCTTGACCAACAAAATTAGAAAATATTTGGATAAGTTGTTGTTGTTGTTATGTTTTATTTTTCCACGTAATCCCCTCGACCAAGATACATTTACGCCACCTCTCCGGTAACGCTTCTATACTACTTTTAAAAAATGATTTCTCATGTCCTGCAAAATATCCCAATACACCACATATTTCACCTCTGCACCCGAAGAAAATAGCTGATTCCAAAGCCTTTTACAGGTTTCTAAACAAGTAGAAGTCCGAGGGGCCAGATCAGGCGAATAGGGTGGGTGTATTAACAGTTCAAACTCACAAGAGTGAATTTCTACCTGGATCCAAGGGATGTGTGAACGCGAGCACTGTCCTGGTGAAGCAACACCTTTCTTTGCACCATTCCTGGTCTTTTAATTCTGATTGAAATAATTGCTTCCTTTCTAGTCACATCACGAAATTTCCAATTCACCCTCGTACAAGCATAACCACTGTCAATCTCCTGGTAGATAAAAGTCTCTCCATCTTCTTTCATCAATTGCTTTCATCTTTACTTGTTGTGTTTCTCCCTTCATCACAGTACTTCGCATTATACCGTTTCTTGGGTCACTTCCCGTCTCTTTGTACTCCAAAGACTATTTTTATCCGTGGACCATTTCTTATCTTAACACTACATCCTATACGAGTACCGTGCTCCTGAATCATTGAAAGTTTCTGTGTCTTGTAAATAGTACCAACTTCTATATATATTTTCTCGCATTAAAGGTAACCTTATTGCTAACTTTGGACACCTAAACATCACATAAGAACTCAAATCACCAATTTTTTTAAACCTCATTTCTCCTGTAAATTTTTCATGTTTTTAAAATAAGAAACGGAAGGGAAACTCTAAGGTTAACCCTTGTTTCGTTATGAAGGCTGAAGACGTGCATAGTAACGAAGTATGATAGACTCCAATATTTCAAAACATACTGGAAATATTTCCGTTCAAAACAAACAAGCGCTTTACTTTTAATTTGCACTCAAAATTTGTTCAATGCAATTATTAACTTTTTTTTATAATGATATCAAAGAAATTATTAGTCATATATAAGGTTTTAAACTTCTACCTTTGATCTACCTGCGAAGCTGCGTAACACCACGTATTTTAACCCGACTTCACTGCTCTTCAAATTAAACTCTTGTACCATATCTTTCAGCTATGAAGTGTTTATTTTCCAATAGAACAATATCATCAACGAAACAATGATGAATCACATGTCCCCTGTTTGTAATTATCCCTTCTTCTAATTCACAAAATAAAAAAAAAGAAAGAAAAGCTTGAGAGAAATAATATCGCACAGTTATACGGACTTCTCTATTCCAACAATCTCTATGTAGCGGGGCCGCGGTGGCTCAGTGGTAGAGCGTTCACCTCTGGTGCATGGGGTCATTGGTTCGATCCCAGCTCGTGCGAAGTGAATTTTGTGGATGCAACGTAAAGATTTCATTTTTTAATTTTTTCTCTATGCTGCAAAGCAACTGGTTAATTACATGAGCTTGTTTATAGATTTTAGCAAGAACTTTTGATATCGGCTCTCTCAAACATCACTATATTTAAGTGGAGTTTTGCACTGGATCGACAGTTTTTTGACAGTCAACACGGATAGCAGACACGAATCTTCAAACTAATTTGATATATCATCAAATTTGCGAAGTATGAAATTTGCGAATATTCAGATTTTTTAAAGCAAAAAAAAAAAAAAAAAAAAAAAGCCTGAAAACATTGTAAATATGTTTGGGCAATACAGTAAGATTAATGCTGTACTACAGCAGTATTTCTAAAACCCAACTGAGAACTGTAATGGTTTCTAAATTTAAGTATATTCTTATTCATAAATATTCCTAGTTAAAAATTTGTGTTTATACCAAAAAGTACAATTATTACGCAAATCAAAGGTGTTACTTAAATCTATTTCCTTATTTTACTTATACCGACGGAAATATACAGTCAAAAACAATAAATATAGGTTGGAGGTATAAGAAATGATAGCGCCACCGTATGCTTAATATTGTTTCTAACTGTACAAGTTTTACAAGAAGACAAGGCTATTTTTAATTTGGTCGTTTATTTGAATGAATTAAATTTCTTGTCCAAACCATGACACTGGGAGAAAACGCCTGCACTGTATGCAACCGTTATTGCGCCGTTTTACTGTGGGTTGCACTCCTGCAGATAACATTTCATTTAGAATGGCAGCATCCAGAAGAACAAAGCATTAAGACTAAATATCGCATTTCGAGGTAATAATCATACAATATTACACATACGTTCATACCATATATGGACAGGTTAAAATTACAGTGGTGTAAGCCACATATTCTTTGTTTTCCAGAAACTAATTCAAAACAAATTCGGAAACAAATGAGCTGTTTCCGTTATTAGTAGGGCCTCCACTGCCATCTGTTTGCAGTTGAATAAACCTATGACCTACGTTTTCTGTTTTAACACATTGAACTATTTAGATCTGGTTTCTGTATTTTTGAAAAATTGTCCACTTTAAACAGTCCATACATATATGTTCGTATCATTGCATGGGGAAAATTTGAACAAAGTTGGGAATAACAAATCGGTACAAGTAAATGATATCACAAATACTCACTTCATTTTTTTAAAAAGAAAGACTTCGCATGTTCATTTGATAAAAGTTGCCATGTTTCAAACTATGCACCAACAAGTTACATTTCAAACGTTTCAGAAAACATATCGTACAAACAATCACAAAACGTACGGAAACAATATCCGTTAGTAATTAATTTACAATAATTGGTTCCAATCGCAAAGACGGTCTTGTAGACACTAGACAGAGTTGCACACGTTAGTTGCACTGTTCCAACTTATCGAGAAATTCTTCCTACAGGGAAATATTATCACCCTTATCTTGTCAGTTGGTAACGTCAATGATAGGAATTCCCGACTATTACTGTCGTGTTTACGTGGTATTTAATATTTTTCATCCCAGGTCAGTCATTGTTTAATGCTTTTCAAGACTACAAAACTCATTAATAATGTTTCTTGTACTGATATTCGAAATGGGAAACTTACTTTATTGGTACCGCGTGCGCAGTTCCCTAATGCTAAGCTCACCGGAGAGGTCAATGATCATTCCTCAAGAATACGTCCGGTGTACGAAAGTAATTAACACGAAAGAACTGACTTCTCCGTTCTGGAGGCACAAATCCATCTCATGAGATTTCCCACCTTCTGAAATATCCACAGTACATTCTATCGACTGTAACATTTTAAATATTTTTGAGTTGTTCATTGATCAATAATAATAATAATAATAATAATAATAATAATAATAATAATAATAATAATAATAATAATAATAACCACGCAAAAACAGAAAAGCTGCACACAAAAGGTTCAAAATTGTTTTCAGAGAATCAACAGTACCATACTATTTAAGGAGAAGCGTTACGTTATACTATTCGAATCCAGTGGAGTGTGAGGTAAATGGACAGCCATCAAACTGTGTGAGTAATGCCAACCCATCAAGAATGCAATGACCAATCAAATGCTGAAACAGACGATTAAAGACCTCCAAAACAATTCTCCGTTAACCCCAAAGTGACTGCTATCTCATTACTCGTGTAACTATTTTCTCTGTCCACTAGTAGTGTTTTCTTATGGCAAAAGGCTCAGTTAACTGAAAAGGGAAAGGACAAAAAAATTATTTATGTGAGACATCATTCCTCAACGAGACAGTCGATTCTTGAAATCTCACCCCCCCCAGACCTCTAGAAGAACAAAATTTCACGAAGATTGCTCACACCCGAATAGGAATATTGTAACAGAGAATGCAAAAGTAAACCACACAGCTCAATAAGAATATGTTCAACTGTAGATTCATTTATGGTCGTTTCAATTTTTCATTTCAGATAACCCTCGAATAAAAATCATTTACAGTAAACAGCACAAACGGAACTGAAAACAAAACTTCACTTTTTGTACAATAAGTAATTCGTATGAAACACAATTCCTATTATATATTTGTTGAATTTCTGACTTACCTGACGTAATTTACAGCTTTTTGTTTCCGAACGCATATAGTTCCAATTTTCTCTTTCTTTTTGTTTAAAAAATGATTTTATTACAAAAAGACGGTGGCGTACATAACTATATAATATGAATAATAAAACAAATCTACTAGCAGCTAGAAATCATAGATTCCAATATTATACAAGTTAACAAGTGTACACAATGGTAAAAGAACGGTACACTTTTTAAACTCTCTTTTTTTTAAAAAAAAAAAAGAAAATAACAATACCGGAGAACAATTCAAAACATTTCTTCGGCGAAGAAAAATCTGAGGAGTGTAGATATCGACAGCATGAGAATTAACAAAGAAAATATGTAAGGTTTCCTTAGACAGAGCATTGAAACTTGATATTGAGAGAGAAAAAAAAAATCTTTTAAATAATTACTAAGGAAAGAAATGTCGGACAGATTAAGAAATGTTACTTTAATAGCTTTATATAAAGCAAAAATCTAATTAAAACTAAGAATTTTATTTAATAAATCATAAATTGGATAAGAAAAACTACAAACTGAACAAAAGGAAATCAAAGCGACACTACAAACAACTATATCAGTGGTTTTCAACCTTTTGATACTTGCGGACCGGCAAAAGGGACAAATATTTGTTACCGGCAAACTTGAAAGAACCATTCTCCATTAAGTTGTGGACATCTATTATTTTTATTTATTTTTGAAATAATGAAACAAAATGTTACAAATTTTAGTCATAACTGCATTTTACTTTCGGATTAGAAATTCTACCATAACGAAACTACTTATATTTATTATATTTCTTTCTGAAAAGTCATGCTTACGGTCTCAATGCGCGACAACCGCTGCTAGTTATTCGTCAAAATTCTTGTTTTATTGATCGAATGTTGAAAGTGAAAGACTTAGTGGAATGAATGTTCAGTCGGTTAAAGTATTTTGTCTCAAATGCACAGGCAGCATAATACATTGTTTCACAATAATGTAGCTGAAAAAGTCACAATTTGTCATCTACTTTACGTACACGCTACATTTTACATTTGAAATTGGAAAACTTTTCTTTTGCTCAGATCGAGATATTCTTCACCTGGTTTAATGACTTGTTTTTGAATCTGGAAATCTTATCAGTTTCACGTCCCACGATTATGCCGACTAGGCAAAAGGACACGGTAGTGTGATGAATGAAATGGTGGAATGAAGAAAGTAGGGGGAAACGGAAGAACCCCGAGAAAACCCTCACACACGATATTTGTCCACCACAAAGCTCACTTGGCGCGAGCTGGGATCGAACCAAGGACCCTATGCACCAAAGGTATTTTTTTAAATCTGGAGTTATATCAGAAGAAAGTTTCATGGAAGACACGGCGCCATGTCATAGGTCATTACTGGCCATCCACTAATACACGTTAATAAAATAATTTACGAGACTGGCGGCTGAAAAGCACTGAACCATATGTTTTGAAAATCTTAACGTAAGTCGTAGAGGATGCCTACGATCTCTTTTCTGTGTGAATTTAGACATTATTTCCGTACGTATTGAAAAGTGACTCAGCCTATTTTCTATATGAATTAATTTTTAATGGGACGATTTCGTTTAATATTTAATTCATTCTACACACTATTTCTGTTACGTTACTTATACATGGAAGAGGCTAGAAGAAAAGACAATATATTCCTAAAGTTTTCCTTGTTAAAACCTTATTATATACGTCACGATATTATCACCAATAAAAAAAAGAACTGTTTCAGAAAAGTGTTTCAATGGAATTCATTTAAAAAAAGTTTTTTTTTAAAGACATATTAATGTCACTTCTATTACGCGTACAACTATCTCAATTCACTAACGTTGATAACAAAATTAACGCATTTTAAATATGAACAGACTGCAGAAGATATAAAATTACATAAAATGAAAACTCCAGTAATTAGATAAAACGAAAGTAACAGAGTATAAGAAGGAAATAACAAACAGACGATAAATTATGGAAATAAATAAAGTGAGGTGTACACTAATAGTAGTCTTCGAGAAGGTCTTACGTTTCCGAAATGCATTCACATGTTTATAGATGCTCAATAATAATAAAGTATTGCGGAACAAAATACTCCGGGAATACTGACAAAGTGAGAATATAGTTATTGAAACAGCAATAATCCCTAAAATTCCCAATACTAATTGGGAGTAACGGAATGCAGTTTCGACAAAAAGTCAGGACAATATCGTTGGGACATCAGAACACATGATCAACAAGGTTAGGAGAATTTGATAAAAGTTAAAATCTGTGACAGTGAGTCTTCACTTTCCAGCAGCCTCCGAGGCGAAAAAAAGTCAGGATACAGTAGTAGATATCATCTTTACTATATCTTCCTTTGTAAAAGTTTTGTAACCCTCGACGCAAATCATAACCTAGTACTTATGAAAAGTCAATGTTGTTTGAAGAAAGCAGGAGTAACAACACCTTGGGAGAACACTTTCGAATATTGAGAAAGTGAGGAGAGGTGTGAATTTCGAGCAGCGATGGACGAAGCCGTGAAAAGCAAGAAAACAGTTCACCAAATCTGAGTAACGACTCAAGATGGAAAAGAATGTGGACAAATAGGAGATTCAACGATGAAACAGAAAATGGTAGAATTATCATTTCGGGTTTTAAATCGAGAAAACCTCTGATATCGAATTTGCTACTGTCTCTTGGAACTGTGAATAAATATCAAGCACAGTTTCTCGCTGTCACAATTTCCCCTCTGGCGTTCACGAACAACAGAGTACTATTCCATTACTCGAAGCGAAAGTGTCGTATGTTCTATCCTCCGGGTCTTCCTTCAGCTCCTATAGGGAATTAAAAAATTTCACTATGTGGCAGGGTTGGCAAAAACCATAGTTTTTATTGAAAAAACAAAAAAAAAACTTTTTCTGGTTTAAACAGTTTTTTTTTTTTTTGTTTAAACTAGTTTTTTTGGCTTAAATAATTTACTCTATGTTCTTTTAATCACATATGGACAGAAATAAGTTTATTTCACCTTGGTATTATTATACAACAACCGGGTTATGCTGGAAGGGGTCACATAAGCTTAAAGCGGAATCCATACCGCTTCTCAGCTTATATCGGAGAGAAATCGTCCTTTATTTGAACTCGAAACCGGGACTAATTGGCCATTGGCGATACGTCTGCTGACTCACTCACGAAGGACTCATGATAAAAATACGTTATACTAATCTTTACATACTTGTTAATATAATTGTCAAGTCATTTCAGAAGAACAAAAAGATAAACAGTTGCACAGTGAAACCATTATACACAATTACATATGGACAATTTCAAAATACTGCGAGTACAGAAAAACAAATTCAGTCCAAGTTAGTTCACCAAGATTTTTATTAGTCCAAGTTAAAGATCTACAACGACTTAATTTGCATATCAGTAAGGAAAGTGAATAAAGACAAGAATTATTATTTGAGTCCACTTTGGTACTGACCCATTTTTACATAAATAGAGACCCAAGATATTTCTGATTTCTATAAATGTGTCTCGTGGGGTTTGTATGACCCCGCCCCCAAAAGTACGGCATTTCGATGCATTTTATAAATAGTAAACATTATTAAAACAAAACAATATTTAGAATTTTTCTTTGATTGCAATTGCATAACAATAATAACGAACTATTTAAAAAATCACAAAAGAAACATTCATAAAAAAGGTTGCTTTTGATGTATAGTCTCTTTGAGTAATGAATGGGGAGGGAATTTAGGACTGAATATAATACGAATAATATATGGGAGTGAAACGTGGTAACCCACAAATGTGTGTTCATCAAGATTTTACGAACACTTACACTTTCATGAACATTTTTAGTTTTTTTGGTTTAAACCATGGTATAAACTACCTTGGTTTAAACCAGCCAACCCTGCTATGTGGCAACGTTATAGATTAACTTGGAACCATTAACAATGATCTACGAATAAATCAACCAGTTACATTGATTGTTACGCCATTAGGTGGTGCTAGTGTCAACGTTTATCGACTTTTCTGCCATCTGGAAAGAATCGATGTAACTATTTGATGGATTAGTAGATCTACTCTATGTTTCTTTATCTGCGACGTTGTCACTAGTGCAGTTCGCCTCTCCAGACGAAGACCCGAAAGGTGTACAATTATATATTTTTCTATTTATTCTTACTTGTCGAATAGTGTTCTGTAGTCCGTGGCATCCACTCTTTTCTTGATCTACATGGAAAGATTTTGTTAGAAGGTAAGGAATTGGTAACGAACACGAAATGGAAAACGCAGTTAAAGAGACAGAGCTTTCAAAATAGTGTTACTGAACGCTGAGAACATTACAACAAAGATTAAAATTAAATAAATATGGCATATAGAACAATATCAACCAACGTTACAAAATTTATAAATAGTTAACACACAAACAAGTGCATAGAAGCTGAACAATAAAGAAATTCACTGAAATGAACTGTCATTCGAGTTCTATTGGGTGGTGATGCAAGTCGAACAAGGCCATGGTTCAACTTCAGTCGTGATAACTGTAAGAACTGCTACTTCTGATTGCAGGACGGTCAACTGATTTCATATACACCACAACAGAAAACAGAAGTTTGTGGAGGTATCACGCAAACATATGTTCTATCTAGTAGAAGCTCCATATGAAACAACACTGCACTTTGAAGGGAAGGAAATTGGGAAAATTTCAAACTCGACAAAACTAAGTGTATCAAATGACGCATATACGTGAGTAAAACCGTGTGATCTTCATGCAAGAACGTCAAAATTCCCTGTAGAGTTTATTCTCTCTTTTTTTTCTATTCTGGTAACAAGAAATGTTTGTCGAGGAAACATTTTCGTTATATACGTTCTATTCTGGCACTTTGTCAGCAATACAAAGATGCACACTTTATTTTCATTCTAATGATGCACGATCAGGTGAGATGCCCCAGTTTTGTTATCTCCTAATCTAAAGGCGTGCATGTGTTACTTGTTTTGAGATTAAGCCTTGTGTCAAGTGTGGTCCGTATCAATTACATTTTCAACAAATACTGATATACACACAATTTTTCATATTAATTACTCAAGAGTAACATAATATCCGCTCTTCGCACGGGAAGAGTAAGGTTTGTAGAAAAGATTTTAAAGGCACACCCGAGCCGCCGCTTTCCACTCGGGATACCCATATACAGGGTATTTCAAAACAACATCGACAACGTTTAGGAGGTGATTCCTGACACCAAGATAAGACAAAAAATTACAAATGCTTCCTTTCGGAGATACAGGCTGCCGAAAACGTGAAACAATGAACTTTAAAGGTCCATCGCTCCAAAACTATGGGGCCTACCGTAGTCGGGTCAAGACTTTACTAAGGAACTAATATGTGCTCTATTCAAAATGTATGCTTCAGAATCTTGCAGTACTTCCGCAACAATGCTTATAGAGGTAGTTAATGAGTGCTTCATATTATATGTTCGTAACCAAACTGTCTGTACAAAAATTGTTGCGTGAGCACCTTAGGATTCTTAAACATGTATTTTTGGATTGAGCACATATTAGTTCCTTAGTAAAGTCTTGACCCGACTACGGTACGCCCCATAGTTTTGGAGCTATGGACCTTTGAAGATCCATTTTTTTCATGGTTTTGGCAGCCTATAACTCCGAAAGAAAGCATTTGTGCACCCAGGTTGGTCTATACTTTTCGTCTTATTTTAGTGTCAGGAATCACCTTCCAAACGTTTTCGATTTTGTTTTGAAACACGCTGTATAAAGAAGCCTACTCTGTCTAAATACTTACTGTACCTAGAAATATGCCAAGCCAATGGTGCGGACTTACACAGGAAGAAACAAAAAAAAAAAAAAGACAAACTGTTTTATATAGGAGCTATAAGAAAGAAATGATTGAGAAACAAAACAAACGGGCAGTCTGCTTTATATATATGAAAAATAACCGATAGATTATAGTAAAGAATACACAACTATTAAATAATCATTTCTCACGATAACGTGATGTAACTTAAGGGATTAGAATATTATAATCTTGCAGTGATTGACCATATTTGACATTTAGCTGGAAAGTAGAAGCGTGAGACAATAGCCTAAACTGACCGATTCCTTTATCCCGTATGGTCAGAAAAGATGGACAAAAGATCCACAGTTATTTTTCACAAATAATTTTTTAACAAGCATATATATTTCCCTTGTATTTTACAATAAACAGTATTACATTTGTTAAGTTTAAATTACTGAATTCACATATTACTAAATCATTTTATTCCCAAGTGGGGCATCAGTCCCGGAGCAATTTTGTGCGGTAATATGAATGGGTACGTATCGGTGCTTCGTAATGTGATGGATGAAGTGTGTTTGTGCACCGATTAATTTAATTCCTCGTCAACGTCTTTAGCATAAGCCTAATGTTAACAATTATACGCTCGATTCCACATAATTATTGATTTATTATTAAATACTCACTTTCCGAACAAAACTCAAGAATTCCCCTGACCAAATACAGCATCAGATCAAACCGGAAAGAATCCTCCCTCCTCACATACTCGCATGAATCTGAGATTTATTTATCTATATAAGACCTTCACCTAGTGGACTTCATTTTCAGTTGGAACCTCAAGCAATGCGGCATCTACGGGACCCTAACAAGTACCACTCATTTTAAGCTATAAACCAGGTTTATCAAACTATGATTCACAGACCACAAGTAGTCTTCACTGAACCCGTGCCCAAAATTATTTTATTATATAATTCAAGTGAACTGTATATGACACACTATAGTTAAGAATCTCAGAGCTTGAAAGCTACACCAGCAAGCGTCTTTCAGTTTCTCCTATAATTCACATTTTAGGATTTTTTTGTGGTTACAGATTATTTTTGTTCATAGCTCTCAACTGTTAAACGAAAATATATATATATATATATATATATATATATATATATATATATATATATATATATATATATATATATATATATATATATATATATATATATATACATTTTATATACATTTTCTCTCATTAATACCATTTTAAAATTATGAGACTTTAATAGTTATAAAAATATATGTATAGTACAGTTCACATATGCTTAAAAAAAGTTATGATAGATTTACTTTCGAGAGGAACAAGCGTAGGACGGACTGTGAAGGTCGAGAAATGCTTGAGTGAACATTTTACTTTGCAAACGTATCTAAGAGTTAAGTTATAGTGAAATGCAATCAATCTACTGTTGTAAGAAACAAGACTGCGATTTGGTAAATCCAGACTTACGAATAGTTTATTTGAAAACAGATCTTGGAAGAGTCATTCCTAGTCTATTTAAAGAAAACTTAATACCCTCACCAAGAAAATCAGTCTTCTAGAAATGTTAGAACCAAGTACAAATCAAACGTGTAACAGTATTTGGCGTTTGATATTGAAGGGACAAACACAACCATACATATTAAAATATACACAAATTTACGTCCTGAAAAAGCTGTTAAATTATACACAAGATTTCAAGCTCAAAACTGGAGGTCGTTTTCAACCTTACCAACTACAAGATTCACTCAAATAACCGGGGAAAGTAGTATAAAAATTACAAAAATTCGACAAAGTTTGTGCTCCTTTGTTATTTTCGATGGTGTCCTAGAACTATTACCAGATGGGCCTGGCACGCCTACTTCGTGAACGGAATGCTGAGTATCAGCGAAATAAGATGGCGACACCCTTGCAGGTTTACGTCAACGTGGAGCAGCGGAGTGTCATTAGATTTCTGTTAGCTGAAAGTTGTTTGAGTCGAGAACACAATTGTACGACTGGGCTTATAAGTTCAAACCGGGTATGACAAGTGTTGGAAGATTCGCCACACTCAGGACGCTCTGTCTGTCCAGTCACGGAGAACAACATTGCGAGAGTTGATGAGTTGATACGAAACAACAGGCGTATTAAACTTGTGTTCAACTTAAAGAACTTTCACCAAATTTCACTGCTATCCGACGGTCGATTTCGACTGTTTCAACCCTTCAGCTAACAGAAATCTAATCACACTCCGCTGCTCAACGTTGGTGTAAATCTGCAAGGGTGCCGCCATTTTGTTTATCTGATTTCCAGCAGGCGTGGCAGGCGTGCCAGGCCCACCTGATAATAGTTCTAGAACACCACCAAAAATAACAAAGAAACACAAACCTTGGCGAAGTTTTGTACTTTTTATACAACTTTTCTGGTTATTTATTAAATGGACCATGCACTTAAACTCACATTTATATGTTTTAGCTGAGAACAATTACTAAACTAGCATCAACTCTCACAATTGTTATAAACTAACAGCACAAACTACATCCACTCAGGTTGAAATAGTTTGCGTGATTCGTTGATCACAACTACTACAGTAGTATAATCAAATTTTATCACACAATTTTTATTAAGTAATAACAAACCACATCAACTAAGGTGAAATAGTTTTTGCTTTTACTTGATATGGTTGAAAGAGAGCTACATCGATATGTAATTATATAGTAAAACCTCTTCGAGGACGTGAGTTGATTTCTAAATAACTCTCTTGAGTTTTCTTACTAGTTTAGAACGATGTCTAATCTTGCTTATTAATGATAACGTTAGAAAATTATATTTAGTAATTATTTTCTTTTAATGAGCATATTGCGCCAATATTTTTTATGACATATTTTTCTCCAAGATTATTATTAGTTTTTGTTACACAATGAACACGAAGAATGAAAAGGTGCTCTGCTTCGAAAAGTGTGATATTTTGATACTTAAACAGAAGTGTTCGTATGGGTCCTTGCGGGGTAATATTAGTATGCCAATAACAAAGAAATAATACATTTAAATGAATTTATATGAAACACGTAAACATTAGTGTGTACTTCTGCGAAAGAAAATATAAAATAGGAAACAAAGTTTATAGGTGAATTTCGTCCCAAAGACATGGCGACCAATTATATAAAAATTACATATATTACATAAATAGATTGGACTAAAAGTGGTGGCAACACTTCTCACGTCAGAAGGTTGTCTCTCTACTATAAGAGTTCCGTAGCAAACAAAGGATGTGTGGCGGTATTGTGCAGCGAATGATAAAGACTGTCTTATTCAGTCAAAAGCGACAGTTTCGTAAAGCAGATGAGGAATTTGGAAGCACCGTAATATGTTTAGGAAAGACGAACAGTACCACGTGCGTGGATCTAGATTGAAGTGGCACGTGGGCGCAGTGCACAACATTGTTTTCGACGACTTCGTTCACCTGAATCAATGTAGTATTTCGCGGGAAACACTACGACACAAGAAAAGCCATAATTCGTGCCATACGGCAGACCGTACGGGACATTAACAAAGACTGACATGCTGACGGTGTACAATATCTTCCACACGTGTGGTAGGTGATAAGAAATGAGAGGGGATTACACTGCAGGAATGTAACAGGTGTTCTGCGCATGAAATCATGTACAAACTATAAAAAAGGTTGCGATTACTTTTTATCCAATTCTAGTACACATGCATATGTATATTTTTCTTTACATATAAACTCTCAATTTCCTATAGTAACTACAAAATATGTCCGCACTTAATGTATAGTTCGTTTCTTCAACCGAAGTGCAGTTAGTATATAAAGAATGCCATCTTCTACATGTGGTGACTCGTGCCATAAAGTCATCGTAGGAAGGATCTTGGGGAAAACATCCCCGATAACTAAACGGCCAACCAGAACCCTCATTTCAAAGAATTGATCGTCATTTGTCAACTCCATGTGGAGTCTTAGTTGCCATAATTCCAAGTCCTGTCCTTTAAGTTAGTGCTCGATTCCCTGTTCCCAAGACCAGCTTCCTTATTCTTGCATTGCCCGATATCTATTTCATATTAGCTGTACTATTAGGAAGATACAGTGGCAACCCCGCAAACGCGGTCAAAAGAGGTTTAGCGGATGGAAGGGATGCGGTTGTAAAAAATCAGCATGCGAACTTGAAAGAAATTTGCCGAACTGCACTTCTGAGTAAAATGCGTACCATACGAGAGAATGTAGTCGAAGAAACAATATATCTATCTCGATTAAGTTGCTGATGGACCGGTCATAATACAAAAATTGATGGATAGATCACGGAAATTGCTTCAGAATCATAAGACCATTTATCAACATATGTTTTTGTTCTTAATATAGAGGACATTACAAACAAATGATGACACTGAAAATTCGCCAAGTGAATGGAGGGTGTTGGCTCTGATACTGAAGACATCTATAGTTCTTTTGTTTCCGAGATACAGGGCAATACAGACACAATAGACCTACAAAGCCAATGAAAAAGAGCCTCCTTCACCACGAAGCAACTAAACAAAGATACAACAAATAGCATTACCTGACTACTTTCAACTGAATCTGCCAGTACAAAATTTGCACGAGTCCAAATTTTTTAAATAATAAAACCGTATAAATGTCCAGGGTGAGCTAGTTACAAGTTCAGTTACTACATGTACACTCATGTCCAAAATTATTGTCGCATGTCTATAAATATGTTGTAGGAATATAATTTGATAACGAATTCGCCTGGTATTTATTATAATGTTAGTATGTGTATAATCGGCAAAGACATGTATATGGCAAATTTCATGTCAAAAGAGCAGTAAATAAGAACAAAAAACTAGAATAAATCTTTCTTGTCCATTTAGCAACATTTTCTTTCACTCACTCTAATTTTCGTATTTATAATTCTTTTCTTAAGAAATTTACCACAAATATACGTTTCCCGATTATACACATAGTATCAGTATTAGAAGTACCCTGCAAAATCATTATCAAATTATATTCTTACAAGAGGACAGTTATAAATATGCGACAATCATTTTGGACATGAGTGTACACCTAGGAAAGAACGCTGAATACAGATCATTTGTAACGAGTTATACACCTTTATCGTTGTTCTGTAAAATGTGAATTATTAAGTTTCCTTATTGCGGAAAGAAATAATCCTTGATTGATGTATATAATAAATATTTTTTCTATAAGTACACATTGCATTTAAAATAGTATCATCATTTACTTTTTTTGTCTTAATAGCAAGTTTCTTCCATGTATTAGAAAATATTCATGTAACAGCAATTAGATACTTTTTCCTGAAAATTTCATCAAAAGCTCAAATCTCAATTTTGATATCCCATAACAATATGCAAACGCCTAAACACCATTATATTTCACATGCTACTATGCTCGTCAAGGTCTAACACCTGCAAAGTTTGACCAAGTTCAGACAAGTTTCATGCATCGCGTATATATACATACTGCTTAGTACTTTCAATGTTTAAGTAAAATACAGGTGTATAGTTACGGAATTGGTTAACTTCTAAACGAATTCAGAAATGTCAGTGTAGCCTTGAAGAACATACAGGGTTTGTCCGTAAAGCAGTGAGACTGCCCCCGCACGGCGCTCAGTCACCAACAGCGCGCTCCCCGGTGGGGGGGTTTCTGGTGGAGGGTCTAAGCTAAGCAATGCATCGGGCGACAGTTGCGTCCGAGTTGTGACGCAGTGAGGATCACGCGTGTTGGAAAATCTTAGTTTTTGTCACTCCAGGATGAACCGTCAACCCCGTCCTCTACAGAGACGTCCTTGCGCGCCTGCACACAGGCTTAAAACGGAAACGACCCGAGATTGCCGATCACTGGGAGCCTCACCACAACAATGCTCTAGCCCACATCGCCTTCGTTGTGACCGCCTACATGGCCCGGATAGGGGTGCCAACGCAGCCACCGTACAACCCCGATGTGTCCTTACAAGACTTTTTCTGTTCCCAAAGCTAAAAAAAAAAAAAAAAAAAAAAAAAAAAAAAAAAAAAAAAAAAACCTGAAAAGTCGCCATTTCGACGATGTTCCCGCCATCCAACGGGCTGTCATAGTCTCCGAAAGAGGTTACGGCAGTTGACTTGCAGGGAGCCTTTGGAACGTGGGAATCGCGTTTATAGCGGTGTATCGACGCGCAAGGGGATTATTTTGAAGAATTTTAACAATATGTACCGATCGGATCAATCAATTCTTTTTGCGAGACCCAGTCTCATTGATTTATAGACAAATCCTGCATATAAGTGCTCTTCAATACACGTATAATTACAATCACAATAAAAATATTTTTACCATAAGTGAACAGAAAATTTTGTAACTGCTGGATACTTAACTGCATTCATCTTGGTTTTTAAAGTTCCTCCGTTAGAAATAGAGGATAAAAGAGGGGATAAATGAATGATGAAGAAATAATTAGTAAGCAAGTGGACTGAAAATTTCATTGAATTGCCGCGAATTCCTGTTGTAAAAAGCAGGGCGTAATTTTTGTTGTATTTTTCTTTAAAATTAAGAATGAATACCAAATAAACACGATTATTTTTAAATATTGTTCGCCCATGTTCTCAAATCAATCTAATTCATTGATTGGGATTTGAAGTGTCTCTTTAGCTACGACGCTGTTAACAGATGGAGCCTACTGCTTAAACAGAAAAGTGAACCAACACTCGGGTTTGCATCTGCGGTAAGTATCACCACCGACAATCCAGTCCTAGACAATTTAATGAAAGATCACGTTAAGGTATGCTACCATCACCTTTCCAATTTGAAATTCAAACACAGGGACATCATAGAAATTAAATGCTCTTTTCATTATATAATTCTTCGGTTGATGCGTATTTACGTCCTTTGTCAAATGCGAGGCTATACAGAAGAGGAAGTACAGTTTCAAAGTAGGATCTGAACCAGTGTATGCTCTACCATAAATCAACCACTCGACCAGCAAGATGACCGTAATTATTTGAATAAGTGCATATATCGTTTCATAAACATTTTATGATTTACAGATCCTAGGCACAATATTAATTTCACAAGTCATTCCGTAGTCAGAAATACGGTCAAACGATAGCCCGTTCAACATGTCAAAATGCTTGAAACCGTTGAAGTTTATGGCAAAAGTTGTATAAAAATGCAGATTCCGTAACTAAAAGATTCACTACAAAATGAACAAACATATGAAGTAACGGGTCCTATCCTCAGGAGAGATCTGGGTTTCATGGGGGAAAAAATGGCTCCATTAATGTCTACTATAACTAGCTGACAAAGTACCCAGCGTTGCTCAGGCGAACAAAAATGCATATGCTCATTTGTAATAGTTCATATACCCAGTTCTTTCTCTTTTTTTTATGTTGGAGTCGTTCTCGAAAAAATCGGAACAAACTAAAAACCGAAAGTAGTAAACTAATAGCTAAAATTCTAAAGAGGCTACGATCTGTTCCCTACAGCTACCGAGAAGTATTCCAAGCCAACGGCGCAGATTCATGCAGCGGACAAATATACAAAGAGATAAGCATTTATTTAGCTTTATATACGTCATACGTGTGGTATTTGGAAAAATAGGAAAAATTCCGAAATTTCAATTTTCAGCACCAACGTTGAAAGATTTTTACTTATTTCTTAGTGGCTTCCCTCGACAACAGAATGCTGTTCTTCAATATTTATATTCCAAATAATATACTTCCGTCGCTGTTATTTGCGGTCTAGTCACTGCACATCTTCGCCCTCCCTGATCTGGAAGGACGTGGAGTTAATGTTATGTTGCAATTCAGCTCAAACACCTGGATCTCCCCGATAAGTTACGACTCTGCAGTTATGCTTACCGGTGTGATATGGCAACAGTTGAGTGCTTCCAAGGACATGAAATCATCAACAGCCAACGAGAAGCGCTTTGCTTGTCGCGGTCTTCCGATTTAGACGGTCGTGCTACATGATTGGAAGACGGTTCATACAAAGACGCGACTATAAGGAACAGCAATCATCAGTATAATCCACTAACAATAGAATGCTGTTCTTCAAACTGCACTAAACTTTCTAGTTCCCATCTCCTAAATTAAACCACGTTACGGTGAAGTTATTCCTAAATATTATGATATTTAAAGATCACCTGACACATGTGAGTAGTTTACAAAAATAAATAAAAAAAACTTAAAAACTACGGAAGTGTGTTGTATTTTAGAAGAAATAATTTAGGCCATATTGGAGAGTTGTTAATGAAATATGAACAAAATTGTTGTATTAGTTTCCGAAAAACTCAGATTATTTTCACCCTCCAGTAAAGTACCATTATTTTCGAGGCAGGAAAAAATAATCAATCGAAAAGTCTTGTAAGTCTTAACAACTCCGAAAATTTGAATTTGATACGTTGAATATTAGGGTCTCTAGCCGAGTACACACACATTGGGAGTAAGGCACAGACTAACTGACATCCATAAATCACTATTTCGGTAGGTAAGTGGCATGAAACGTGTACAATAAAAATCATCGTTGATTTTATTTTATTTATTTTGTTTATTTTGCAGAGATTTGTAAAATGTTGGAATACGTATACGCCCTTGTCTCATAGGTATACTGAATAAATGTAGAATATGTCTAATATTTTGGGCAACATGTTTATTATCTTATTATAAATAAAAAAAATAATAATAATTCAACGTCAGGTTTAAAAACCGGCACTTTTTATTTCAGTTCTCTGTAATGTGTAACTAACTTATCAGTCCCACCCCGTATAAATAGATAGTTTGCGCAATCTAATCTAGTAGAAGAAATGGTTACTTGAAATTTTACTTCCTTTTAATCTAGTGAAATTGGGAGTGGAAATGGACCAATCATCATGATCATCAGTCACACCTCCAATTTTTTTAACCTTCTTAAAATGTTGCGAAAAGAAAAGCGTAATCCTAGCATTCTTCTGTATAACTACTTACAAAATACTACTTTAGTCAATATATTTCCCTTTGTCAAAGAATACCTTCAAATCAATTACGCCATCACATGCTTAAAACGAAGACAACCTCAAAAATATTGACGAGTTTACTACGAAATTACCAAAATCGTCTAAGTTTTCATATGGTTTTTGTGTTTCCTTCAACATACATCCCATAAATTACTTCATTATCCATCATTTTCATTAACATTTTTGACCCTGAGCTCAGTTAAGATTCAGGGTAATTTGTTACTGCATTATTACTATTATGTATTCTCAGTGTAATTTTATGTTATAATCTTTTGTTCAAAGAACCAATCTTTTGTGTTAAAATATGACAATAAGTAACCAAATTTTTGCATGCTGGATGTGCAAAAATTTGGTTACTTACTGGTTACTATTTTAAGCAAGATTGACTCATTCTCTTAAACGGTAGTTAAATGAGACTTAAATTTGCATAGTTCTGTTAATTGTATATTGTGAAATTTACTTTAAAAAATTCTTTATATATCACTTTTAACCTTATAACTCTAATATATTAATCTTCTGACAAAGGCCTTAACCTGTTCTAATAGCCACTCTATATTATAAATTTTCTGGTCTGTTTAAACTGATCTAATGGTATTAACATGTTGCTGTATTTTTGTCCATAAGCCGGTCACATCACTTTAAAATTTTTATTATTATTATTATTATTATTATTATTATTATTATTATTATTATTATTATTTGGTACTACAAACCAAACATACTAATATTCATGCAGTGTATTTTTTTTTTAAATTTGAGCGGTGTGTAAGAATAAATTCTATATTAGAATTATGAAAAAACGCATTATGAATTTTATCGTCCATGTGTCTTCTTAAGTTAAGAATTTATATAAAATACTGGCACTAACAACGTCCCGGTTTCAAGCTTCAGAAAACTGGCAAGTGTATATTTAAGTAACATAAACAATGCTAGAATTACCTGAGATAATTTTAAAAACCGGGAGAAATTCGTGGAAATTCAAGCAAACGTGGTGTGCCAACTACGGAACTAAGAACAGCGACAAACAAACAATAAATAAATAAATTAGCAAACATAAATACGGAAGGTAAGTGAATCAAAGTGATTCATCAGTCATTGTAAAAAAATTTTATTGCACCATACTGTTTAACTTTATAATTTCGTAGCACGAAAAATACGTTACGATGTAATTTCAAACTCAACATCTTTCGCAATAGTTGCAAATCATACATCTATTGCAATATGAATTTTTTTAAAAAAAGAACATTATTAATTTTCGTTTAAAGTAGTACTACTTAAATTTGAGATTAATAAAAGCTTCGGAACAAAGAAAATATAAGCAGACACCAAAAACTATTGTAAAGAAAGAAAAAAATGCGCTGTTAAAAATATAATCCACAGTTACTACGAAAACAGCATAAAATTTTAATACTTTTCTGTAACCAATCTCAATTTAAAAAAAAAAAGAAACTTTTTTAGGTTCCTATTTTTATATCATATTGTTGAAATACAACGAAGATCTGGCAGTATTCGAAATAATAATAAAATAACTCGAAGATAATTTTCTACAGTAGATTTTATTCGTGCTGGCTCCGCACATTGACGGAACAACTCCGTGCTTAGTTATTAACGTTCCGTGTTCTCCAGGGGACGTACGTTACTAAGCTACCAGAGAGGGAATCTCCGACTAGTTCCAGAATCTGCCAACATGCACAATACTTAATAATAATAATAATAATAATAATAATAATAATAATAATAATAATAATAATATGTAGCAAAAATCTCTAATACACGAAACTTCAGGCTTTCTACGTTCGACGCAATACTAGTGAAATATCTTCTCTTCGAAGCGTAATTTCGAGAAATTCGACATTGTGACAGTCCATTTTGTCTACTGATGTTAATATTCCAAACTAGAAAAAAACCTTGGGATGTATAAAATATATTTTTTTTATGATAAAATTTACAGTATTAATTTTTCGTATAACTAATCTCTCGAACCTTTCTCGTTCTTTAGAATTGAATTTTAAAATATTCAAATGATATAAAATAAAGTCATATTAAATACTTTAAAATTCAACTATAGTAGTAATATATATACACATATATATAATCGAAATTCGTTCCTTTACGCCCAGCGTTTTCACAAACTATGGCTGATGATTTTTAGACTTCCAAAATATACGCTATGCCTTAGTATTGAAACTTTATAGAACATTTCAGGCCGTCCGTCTCCCGACAGTTAGAGAAAAAACAGATCGAGGAACGCTGAAGGATATTTCTGCCCTTATCACTCTGCCAATTATGATTCTCAATTTGGAAAACCATTGTTTTACAGTCTTAAGTAGTTTTGCTAAAATTATTCGGATATTGTTTTATTCGAAAAGTTTTTTTTTTTCTGCTGTTACTCCAAAATCCGAATATTAGATTCCTACATTCGAACAATTCTTAGATTTCCAAACTATATGTTATACGTAAATGTCGGAAGTCTTATGAAACGGCTTTATGCGTCTCTTTATCGACACGTATCAGAGCAAAAATGGTAAAAGCTATCGAGATGCGATTTTTTTGCAATCGATTCAGTGTTCCAAAGATAGGTTCCATCTTCTTCGTTAACCCCCTATTCAAAACTTTAAGTGGTTAAAAATAGCCATTTCCGGTTTCAAAGTTTATCGCCGTGGAACGAAAACTGTAACATATAGCAAGAAGCAGTTTCCTGCAAACAATTCAGCGTCTCAAGGCAACAAACATATCATGACTTTCCCAAATACTCTACCAAAACTGCAAGTGATTCAAATTTATTATTACTAACTGCAATACTAATTTCCGTAAAACAAATTGAGTTGATTTTAGTTTAGCGTCCCTTTCAGCAGCGAGGCTATATGAGACGTGGACCTACTGATTAACGTGGAATCCGAACCACATGAGCTCCCGCCGGGAATCGAACCCGGGTCTCCCACGCCAAAGGCGCATACGCTAACCGCTTAGCCACGGAGGAGCTCTAATTTCCGTAAAACAAATGCGGTAAATGTTATAAAGTTGTAGTTCAAATAAATAAACCAACACAGAAATGAAACCGAAAAAAAAATGTTTCAATGTAATAAAAAAATCTTTCTTTTAATAGTTTCATTAGTAGTTGACATGTTATTTCGTTGCATTGTTGTATTTCATGCATGTATGTTATGTATTATGTTTGAGAGATTTGTAAATCATGTAAATCATGTAATAAATTTTATTTCTTTCAGTTATGGTTAATAAAGAAAAAAGAAGAAAACAAACCTGAGGTAGTTAGCCAGAACTCAGGTCCAAAAAAGCCCACCCGCTACCTAAATAGGGAACGATAATATAGGAAGAGAGATTCGGAAAATAGGAGAGAGAGATTATTCAGAATGGGCAGTTGGGTCTGCCGATAAGACCCAAATATTTGGCAAAGGCAGGGGTAGTGGAGGAAAAAAAAGTTTTTCTTGCAACTGGTTCACGACAATAGGTTTTATCTCCTCCGCTGAAGCTCTATTCAAACCGGAAGTAGTTAAAAATTTACCATTTCCGATGTCAGCGCTTATCACCACATAACGGTAATAGACAGCAAGAAGTGCTTTTTTCTTTTCAAACGATTCAGCGTCTCAAAACAACATATGACTATCAACAACATTCTATCAAAACTGCAAGTGGGTTAAATTTACTATTTCTGACTTCCGTAAAACAATGGTAAAAAGAGATCAAGAAGCTGTTTTTTGCAATAGATTCAGTATCACAAGAATATGTTCTATGTTCTCCGTTAACACTTTATTCAAACCAAATACTGTTGAACTAACGATTTTTGGTATTACCCTTATCGCCATAGAACAAAAACTCTAAGTGTCAGCGATTAATTCCTTTTTGATATGGACTCAGGGTCCGAGGAACAGGTTCTATCTCTAATTTTATTGATCTACTACAATCAGTAGTTACACATGCACTACTTCAAGTTTGAGGGTTGAATTCAGGTAGTTTGAAAGTCTTAGTTTCACGCTGTGAAATGATACTTTTTCAAATATCCGAATAATGAATTATTCAATTTTTAGTCCAAAGTCAAACTCACTTGTTTTAAAATTTTAGCGACCATCTAGATGGTTAAAAGCGATAAATCTGTTCCTATCAGTTTTTCAACATTTTATTAAAATTAAAGCACCCATGCATGTATTTTTTTCAAGTTTAACGTCCCACGATTATGCACCAACACTAAGACCACATTGCAACGTTAAACGAATCTTGTAGCTGTCATAAAAAAAAAATCTTGAAACCCTACCATATTTTACCATGTAAACATAGTCTTGAAAGGGACACAACATTTTTTTTTCATCTTGCAAGGAGTTGAACAATGTTCAACTTTCTGGGACGTCTTGCTTGCTACCTGCTATCGCCCTTCCGCTGACAAAGGAAAAACCAGTTTCCCCGCTTCCGAAACAACAGATTCTTTTGGACAGGGAGGGGAAGTGCGCCAAAATACACGTTTTTAATGAGGAGGTTCACTATTTGTGCACTAGAGTGCGGTGCTGTATGGGTTGAGATCCTTTCTTGCTTTCAAGAAGTTGTAAACAGTAAATAGAAAGATTGGGTTGCATTTTTTTTTTTTTATGACAGCTACAAGATTCATGTAAAATGGAAACGTGGTCTGAGAGAGACTGTAATAAGTAGATGGGATGGTAATGGTGGAATGACGAACGTGGGAGAACCCTGAGAAAACCCATGCGTAGTCTCACATAATGTTTGTCCACTACGAAGCCCACTTGGCGGAAATTGCGATACGTGATTTTTCAAAACCACAATAAAGAATCTAAATGTTCATAAGATGACGTCTACTTTTGACTAGTTAGCGTTTCATCCCTTGTCATCAGAACTTATTTCGTTGTTGTTTGTTGGAGTTAAAGCTTCCCTTTTCAGGACTGATGCTACAAGTGACGTCAAGCTACAGTTGAAGGTGGAATCCGAGCCACATTAACGGTGTTGAATACCTAATTTATGTTTTAGCCCATTGGTTTGTACGAGTGGTTACTTTCCAGTTTTCTTTCAAATAAATAGAAATTTAAATGCTTTTATTTTACTTACTTCTTCCCTAATTCCAATTAAATATCCCTTGCATGTTCAAAATGACTTTACATATAAATTTAATATTCCTTACATTTGACGATTAAATATTACAATTACGTATGAAAAAAAAAACTAATTTTCGCAAAGTAATGGGTATTGGGATAGATTTGAAGATATCACTGACATTAAAACATGAAAATTCCTGCCCAATTAAAAAAATAAATATTTTCCTTATAAATCTATGGGTTAAAACAAGAATTAAAGGCGCGTTCGCTGCAGTCACTAGACCAACGATTTGTGGGCGTATCTTGGACTATTTCCGCAAATTGGATTTTCTAAGCACTCAATACACAAAAGCATAGCCGGCGACTACGTGGATGCTCCGGGACTCAAGCATCCATTGGAGGTATTTAATAGGTGATGAGAACCCACTGAATTTTTGGGTTGGAATTAATTTTCAAATTACATTTTCATGCGATGAATATAAAAGAAACTATAGTGCATGTGATTCCAGATTAAATTCTAGATAGGGATGCATATGTATTGAATAATCATCTACCAATACATATTTTATGGCATATCGAGGATCTAGCGATATAACATTACAACGATAATAATAATCAAGTGTAATTTTGTATAATTATTTCTTTAAAGAACTTGGTGTTTGATGTTAATTTGTTTTTAAAAATGTAAAATGCTTTACGTAAATTACAAGACAGTTTAATCATTTTCTATTTTCAATCAAATTATCCTCAAATGTTCTAAAGGTTTTATTATTTTAATAATTATTTTATTATTTTAATAATACTGTATTATTATTTTAATATTTTTCTCTCTGTTTATTTTCGCCAATATTGCTAAACAAGTTTGAAATTAACAAACAAAATCTTAATGTTTAGGAATTTTGTTTTATATAAAGTTGAGGAAATCGTGCTGAAATAAATTAAAATAAAACTGAATTTTTGCAATTTAAGAGTATTTTCATGATTCATTTTATTTCAGCACGTTTTGATAGACTTTCTCGCCTCTCAGGAAGAATTTGGGAACAATTGGTCTATTCCATCTACTAAAATAATAAAATAAACTACATAAAAATAATGAAATAAATATAAAAATAATATGGGACGTTAGTGCCGAAGCCTGAGTACCTATTGAGAAACTTGAGAGTCGGCGCCTATACACAAAGGAATAATATTCTCGCATGTACAGAAATTGTTTGAAAATGTAAAAAACGGAGCAGATTAGGAAACAAAGTAATAGTTCCGAAAAAAGAAATGATGTGTTACTTTGCGGGATTTCTCATTTATTTGTATTTCACGAGACTTGTTTATTGCACACTGTAAAATATTTATCCGTATTTTTTTTTTTTTTTAATGAAATGCGCTATCCTAATTTAATCTTTAAACCACAAGACAACGTAACTCATGGAATTTAGTTTATACTTTAAGATTACTTCATATTTTATTACCTACTTAAAAAAATACTGGTTACTTTTGCCACAACATACGGAAAAATATAAAATAACGATATCACATTTTGTATTCTAGGTTACATTTTCTAAGAGCGCTATTTTTAATGTAATACCTTCCTCATCTATACAGAGTATTAGGTGCTTGAATTAATTCTCCCCATTGACTAATAAAGGTCAGTAGGTGTGGTATTTCAACACAGCAGCGAGACACACTAGATGTATAAAGAAATACCTACTGTCCATAGGCTTAAATGTAAGAGTATGACCTTAGATTAGAGTGAAAAGAACAATTATTTATTGCCTTGAAAATGTCGGGTTTTGAACAACACACACACACACACACACACACACACACACACACACACACACACACACACAAAAAAATGCCGGAACTACTTTCATCTCAAGAAATTGCTGCTGAAAGTATTGCTCACTAGAAAGCGTATGGAGAGCATGCTCCATCTATAACAAGTTGCAGTGTTGTTTTAGACGATTCAGAAACAATGATTTTGATATGAGTGACAGACCGTCCTGGTCAACCAAAAAAGTTGACAAAGAGAATTAGAGGCATTATTAGAAAATTATCTAAAAATCAATGAATCAACTGCTTTCAAACGTTTAAAACCAATGGAAATGATGCAGACATGAGAAATCTGGATACCATATGATATCAGAAAGAGACGCTCCAAAATGTTTCATCATTATTGTGAACTGCAGCTTCAAAGACAAAAACTGAAGTCGTTTCCGCATCGAATTTTGACTGGCAATAGAAAAGTGGATTCACCACGACAATCCTAAGAACACAAATGCATAGGTGAGCTCCAGAGAACCATGAACATCGATGGTAGGAGAGGATATTCATGGAAAAACGATAATGCCGGGCATTTGGTGGGATCAAGTTGGTGCAGTCTATCATGAGTTGCTGTAACCGAATCAAACGGTTAGTGTTGACCGCTAGCGCTAACAAACACAATTATTCAATTTTTATCTAGCATTAAAATAATAAACAAAAATAAATAAACGCCCACAATAAACCAAAAGACATGACAAAATTGTGCCCTATGACAATGCCAGATCACTTATTGCAAACTTAAAGAAGGAAACCCTCAAATCACTTTGATCAGACGTCTTACCCCCACCCGTTATATTAACCAGACGTTGCTCCTTCGGATTACCATTTGCCTCCGTTGATGGAACATGACCTTTCTGAACATCACTTCAGATATTGTAAAAATATTAAAAAATGGCTCTCTTGAAAGCACGTGATTTTTCTTATTGCGAAATTCCTAAGAGAGTTACCCGAAAAGTGGGAAAGGTAGTAGCTTCCGAAGGACAATACTTTCAATACAGTGTAATGATATTAAAAAAAAAAAAAAAAAAAAGTTTCGCTACAAAAAAAACTTCTATAATTAATTAAAGCATCTAATATGTGTATCTTCAGCGCGGGAGACCCGGGTCGATTTCTACAGGGAATTCGTAGGTTCGATCTCGCGTTAAAGTTACAGATGCATGTCACATATAGCCTCCATGCAGAAAAAGGACAAATTTCACATCAACCAACAAAACAACCATCTATTTTAATAGTACTGGCACTGCTCGTAAATTTACAACATATATCTTGCAAAACAATATTGAGTTCTCAAATTCCGCGAGGAATAAGAGTAATTCACTGTCATGGTTCTACTAAAAGAAACTTTAAAAAATCCCACACATTATTTACAGCTTTACAGCCAATACGATGCAATTGTAAGAATTACATTTAGTAAAAATGTTTATATCACTCTCAAACATAAACAGGACGGAACAATTTTAACTTTGCAAGGACCGACCTAGAAATTTTGGATCTATGGGAATTTTAGACAGAAAAATCTGTACAGAAACACTGGAGAGGCGAAAAATAAGACGATTAAGCGAAGGAACTCACAAAAAATTCCTCTGAAATGAAATGAAATCATTCAAATTAGATCTAACGTCCCACGATTATGCCCTATGGGCTAAGGGAGACGATGATTAAAGCAAGTGAATGATGATGGAATAATTGGTGGAATGAGAATAAGGGAGGAAACGGGAGTACCCCCGAGAAAACGCACGGACACGATGTCAAAAATGCCTCGACACCACAAGGTAGAAGAAGACGACATTAAGTAAATAAAGATATTTAGATTTAAACTTAGAATTATATATTTTGGTGTATGATCCACGTTGTGACGTATATATCGACATTTTTTTTTTAATTCTAAACTCCTCTGACAGAAAGAAGAGCATTCACGTCACAGAAACAAAAGCAAAAAGGAAACGTCCCACATGTAAATGTGTTAGCCTAAACGAAAAATATGATAAATAGCTGGAGAGAAAGGTGACCCTGCCGAGCATTCTACCACTGAGCCACCGTGACCCTAGGCAATCAAAAGAGAAATATTGGTATGCTGCTTCTAATTAACGCTAGAGTGGTTTCTTCATTTAAGCGAGATGAAAGGAGCCCTGACGCAGGCGTTATATATAGAAGGTAAGTTAATTTTAATTAAATATACGACGCGACGTTAAGAAAATATTTCATTTTTTTTTCTTTCATTTTCTATCTCGATCAGCATTTCAAGAAACTCCGATTTAACATCACAAAAGTAGCTCCTCCTACGTGAAAGAAAGAAAAAGGAACAGAACATACTATGAAAATATTGGTTCTACACAAACGCGGTACAATAGCTACCAAATCTTTCATGATATATTCTTTCTCCAATGACGTTATGAGAAAAATAAACTTGGACGAAGTAACCAAATTGAGTACTAGTCTTAACAATATCCGAGACTTACGTTCTACCGAAGTATTTAAATTCCTCCCGAAGATCTCGACAAAATGTTTTAGGAGTAAATCGATTCTTCTGGGCGACTATGCATGTTTTCGAAAGAAACAAATATCTTGAAGCAATTTCCTTCAGCTGATAGAATAACTACATTTTTATTGTTTATTTTTTTTTCTTTGTCACATTACGTGTCAGCACCGTGGGTACACATGTGAACTCTATACTTGGAGTTTAGTGTCCCTTTGACCACCGAGGCCACATGAGACGTGGATCTACAGCAAGGTGGACTTGAGTTGATTTTGAGTTTAACGTCCCGTTCAGCAGCGAGGCTATATTTACATGGACCTACTGATTAACGTGGAATACGAACCACATGAGTTCCCGCCGGGAATCTAATACAGCAAGGTGGAATCAGAATCACCGTAGAACTCTCAAATTTAAAACTTCTAGCAATCGGGAATCAACCCAAAGGCGAGCGTGCTATCAAGTAGACCAGTGGTTCTCAACTTAAACTGACGACACATTTGTTTGATATTTTTATCACCATAATAATAATAATAATAATAATATGTATTATAATAGCAAAACCAATTAGTTCTTATAATGACTCTATACAGCACTAAGCATTATTGCTACCGCTGGAGGTGTTGACTGGTATAGCCTGTCTCAATTTTAACTAATTATGATTAAATTCTTAAATTTCGCGACACACCTTAGGTGACCGCGTGACACACCAGTCGCGACACATCGGTTGAGGATCACTGCACAAGACAAGCAAGGAGGGATATTTTTTTAAGACTGTAGAATCGTGTACAATTAATGTACAATGCGGAAATTCCTAAGTTCAATATTCTTCTTCGAGTAACTCTCAAATGAAATTGTAGTCAAATCTTAAACAGAATATTTAAGGTAGGAAGCTGTAGCTCCCTCTTCAGTTTCGTTTTTTTAATCTGATACTATGAAAACTTTTTAAAACATATTACATTTTTTTCTAACTTCATTTTAGAACACTTTCCCAATACAAAAATATTTCGTCGCTGATATATTTGTCGTTTCTGAAATTAAAGTCAATAAACGCTTAGGCTAGACACCACGATTTTAAAGTACACATACAGAGAATTACGGTCGCAGTTCCTATCATATCTTTGTTAAATCACTGCTAGGTGTAACATTAAGAATAGCGATTTGATAAACTAGGATTGACTGCTACCGTAAAATAAATTATTAATAACAACCAGTAGCGGAGTTATTCGGGGTTCACCCGTAAATGAAAGAAAGAGGCATTTTTACTCGATGGTGATCACAACAAACAAATCATCAATAGATAAATAAAATTATAGCTCCTATACTAAGTTTTATCAAAACTACGTATAAGAAATAACGCTGAAATACTGACATTTGTTACGAAGAAATTGGAGAAAATATTCGAATACAACCATAAAATGGAAAATTTCAACCCACAAAAATAGCCAACACTGTAATTATTAGCCAAAAATAATACACACAATGAATTTCCGAATTATTATGGTGTTGCGAACCTAAATAATATGAGGGACTTCGTGAAATTTCTTTTCATGTGCTAGTAGGCCCTATACAAATAAAATTCATAATGACACTTCATACACGCTTAAATATGTTCAGATAGACAGTATATTTTAACCACGTATTTTATTTATTTTAATATAATAGTGTGTTTTGAGATTTTTATATTAAAATTATGCCACGCTGCCTCTTAAGATTTTCTAAAATATTAATCAGGAATTTCCACAAATTCCGATAGGAACCATTTTTCCTCGAAAATTAATTTAAACTATGAATCTTTATTTTTTTGCAAATTGTAAGACTAAGCATGAGCATTATTATCACATGGAATTCGTTATTTGCTTTCTTGATATCGAAATAAGGTCTGACTTCGGGATTCAACTTGACCCCGCCCCCTCCCTAGCACAGTGGGAGTTACCGAAACAGCTGCTATTCTACTGGTCTCAAACATATTCCTTGTATTAACGTCGGATTGTAAATTAAGAACGGGTTTCTTCCGAATAAACTCAACTGTAACTCGTCGTAATATTACTAAGAAACGTTCGAAAATTGCATTTATTTTACTAAGAAAAAAATTATATAATATCCACAAGAATTCTAAAATAATTAAACAAATAATGAAGTGATACTTTTTTAATCATTGCATTGCAACCAATATAGGGCGGGATAGTCAACATTGATTAGTTATTCCAATAAAAACTTTTAATTTATATATTTTTTTTTTTCATAAATACACCTACTATCCATTATCAGTTATTCTGGTATAAGAACCTATTCAAACAATTGCTGACTTTACCTGGAAGACGTTTCTAAGTAATGTAATTTTCAAATGCTTAAAAAGCTCCTATATTTTCCGGGTCACTGAGACCATATGAAATTGACTAAAATCGGGTTAATATTCAAACGTGAAAGATTTTGACATTGGATGCATTCTGAACGTGAAAAAAATATACTAATGTGGCTTAAGGGTCAATGCTATAAATCAACTCACGATTGAGCGTTCTTGGGTTTGATTACCGCCACTAAGGCTGAAATGTGCGCTTTAATCCGCCTAATCCCATTATACATAAAATAGAAATGGAATCTTGAAGTACAGGTAAATTCTCTACACAAAACTTTATATTTGCGGTAGGTATAGTACTTTCACAACAACAAAAGCTCGTAAGAGATGGTTTTACTAGTTCCTTAAATGTCGTTCATATGTCGTTCATATGTGTAACCCACATATGAATGATATCCATGATAAATCACCAATTGATTTAAAAAAAAAAAAAAAACTTTCAATACGCTTAATTTCCCAAAAGAGAATTTGTATTCAGTTTTTTTTTCTTAATTTATAATTAGTACAGTATTAAAAACGAAAATACAGGTAAAAAACGATCAAAACCAATATTGATGCGTAAAAAATACGAGAAATAGGGGGAACTGCGATATCAAGTGAATACATCGCTTGATTCTAAATGTTTGGTGCATTCATCTAAAAAAGTAGCTGAGATTTAATTCTCATCTTTGTCAGGAAATCTCAAATTATTCAGAAGCAAATTCTCTATTCCCGATATACCACGCGTATTACACTTCCACAAACAGTATCCCTGTATAAATATCTCTATTACGAAAAAAATGTCAATAAACCCTTGTTGCTAACATCTTAATGAAAAGCAAAATACCAGATTGGGTACTAAACCCGGTAACACTTGGGTATGAAAATGCTTTCTTAATGCCTAATTCTAAGTTTCATTTCACCAATTGAAATTACACTGGAAAAAATTAATTTTCAGAAATTAGGAAATAAATACTTAGAAAAAAACGTGACATGCGCAGAAGGTAGTTTCCCTCTCAAGCCGCAACATATTTAAAGAGAGTAAAAAAGTATGAATCATAAAACCTATTTTTGATTGAAATACGTTAATTTACACTAGATTCCACAAAGAAAGAAAAAATGTGTATCTTTGGCAGGTATTTCTTAAATGTGGGGACAACCTAACGAGAAGTATTAAGGTGGAAATGTTGCACATAAACCACGTGTGTGAGTCCTCGCACGACAGACAAAAAGAAACACAGCGTCAACTCCTAACTACAGGAGGGAAGTATGACCAGTCGATGAATTTGAGTAATGCTATACCTAGAACGTCACCGCTCATTGCAGATTGTTATGCAAACTACTTGTTTCGGCGTGCGTAATGCTTCACACTATCCACCGGAAAATTAATAAAATTGCTTGTAGAACCGAAAATACAACTTTTCCGTCGAGCCATGTTCCACACTGCTACTTTTCTAACCAAACCGAAAATACACATTATGACGGTTGTCATTCCAATGTTAAGTCACAACAATTGTCACAATAGTTAAATTCTCAAAATGGGAAAGAACCAGCCTTCTTAAAAGTTACAACAATAAAAATGTTCACGAAATATTTTATCACTTTACTGTTCAGGCAATATTGTGCCGTAATACTATTGAAATAAGTTTACTTACGGCCAATACAACCTGAAATATATATATATATATATAGCCCTTGTACTAGAAATAACCACTGTCTACAAGGACAGATACATATTTAATATATCAAAAAAAAAAAAAAAGTTTTAACACTTTGTTGACTTCCTATTTTGAACTTTGCTTTCCGATTCTTTACTTTCTGTATGCCGTCACATGAACACAATAAACAAATGAGAAACACTTGAACTTAATTTAAGATTGGTAAAAAGAAAAGTCTAAGTACTCACCCTCTCTTCCTCTCGGATCATTTCCGCGATGCCTGGCTTAATTTCCATCTCATCGGGCGAAGGTCCTGGGGGCGGTGGGTGCCCAGGATCTCCTGGAGTAGGTGGCTGGATGATTGGGGGTGGCTGAGGGGAAAGACCAGGAGTAGGAGTGGAAGTGGCGCCTGGGAGGTCCACTGATGTCTCAACAATTTCGGCTGCACTGTGGTTGGATTCTTCCGGGCTGCTCACACTGCTGCGTTCGCCCGAGTTTCGTCTGCGTTTTTTCCTTGGCATCCCTGGGGTGTTTGGGGAAGGGGATAATGGGTCATCGTCATGCTGGGGTCCATGGGGCCCCCAGAAGCCTCCCATAGGTCTCATCAGACCGCTTCCAGGGGGAACTGGAGGAGTCTCCATCTTCTTGCCCATTGAATCATTGACATCGGGCTCACCATTGACATCAGCAAGTCCTCGGATCTTCAGTGCTTCGGCCACTTTCAATAGGGGTCCAATCTGCTCTTGAGACACATTTATCTCCCCTTTGTACATAAATTCGACAACTGCTTTCATTTCTGGCCACTTGATGTCTTTCAGAATTACTATCGGATGTTGGCAGGGATTGTCGAAAAACAATGATTGAAAATATGGACTGCAGGCAGAAAGAACCATCTTGTGGGCCTTGACAGAATGCCCATCACATGCCAGGGTGACATCGACAAACGCTTCACTCTGGAGCAACTGGTCAAAGACATTTGTCAAGTTGCTTTGGTAATTATTCCAACGCAAACAAAATTGCTGAGGGGATGCCATACAGTGCTGCATTTTGACTGTTAATTAGGAATCTCTCTCTCAAACCCTTTTAAAGAGTCAACACTAAATTAAGAAGTTATGGGAATGTTAAGTTTGGTACAGTCCAGACATTCAGACTCCGTCGTCTAGTTATCAACACGGCACCTGGGAAGATGTGATTGGTAGGTTTGTGGTTTGATGGGAACAATTGAAAAAAAAAATTATGAAACAGCCACCGTTAGGTCCTCTTCGTTGTGCCCTCGTAGGAGGGCCGGCACCTCCGCTGCCGGTTGCCAATGTCCAGCACGCACGTTGCCTGTTCGTCCTCAATGATCACAAACACAACACAAGCACCCGGCACGGCGCTCTCTGCCTTCACTAAGCGAGTGTCCAGTCCCAGTCAGGACGTCGCCCTCCGACTGTGCCTTGTTGTTGTTGTATTATGTCTGCAAAGAAGCGAAGAGTGATCCAGTCAAAAACGACGCCCATTCAACAAAACAAGGTCACGGTACAAAAGTAACACGTTGAAAACTAAAGACAGAATAAAACCAAAAAAAAGAACGTATTTTGTTTTTTGCCAAAACTCGCACACACACACACATACACAATAAATAAGAGAAGGAAAGAGACCAAAAACCACAATCGGTTAAGAACTGAAAAATGCACGTAGTCTCTAAAAACCCCGCGCGCGTTTCTAACCGAGAACACCAGCAACCTTCTCCACTTGTGAGTTCGCCTCTTCGTTCTAACTCGAGGGAACCGACCAACGCTCTGCCGACTGAGAGCTCAACACAACACCCCACTCTCCCCTCCACGAGCGCGAGGCACGATGGTCGATTTTCCCTTGCACTGCAGGCCTTATCATATATTTATATAAAATGTATATGTAATACAGGGGGTATGAAACGAAAGTTTATTATACATAATGTATGTAGCATTGATTTATTGATGAGGCTGAGAGACTAGAAAACGCACCACGAGGCGCTCTAGAAGATGTTTTTTCAGCGGGTGGCAAAGGAGGTGGGGGACGTAAGACTTTCAGAAGAGGGACCGTATATATACATAAACCTATCGCGCGCGCGCATTGCCTGTATATTTAGCATCTGCGTTGGTCGAGGCAAAAGGTTGTGTTGGAAGCGAAGTGGAGTGGGAGCTATGAGTCAGCTCTACCCTTTCCCCCCTCTCTTGCTTTATGTTATTGAATTTCATTAGGAGACTAATTTAATGGCAAGGCCCGGACTCCTGCAACTGCGCACTACAACCTAAAACTACCCTCGCTAAAGCTTATACAACCAAGGAGTGAAGCCAAAAGCCTTTGCTTTAGATAACACACAAGTTTAAAAACTATTTAAATGTTCGCCGCTGAAATAAATACACCCATTTACGCTTTTTACTAACTACTTCCATACGTATAGGTTACATCTTAGGTCGCGCGTCTCTGTTCATTTCTCTTCTTCTGCTCTTATTCCTATTACCTTTTTCTTTTTTTTTTAAAAAAAAAAAAAAGAATACGAAAGGAAGAAAGGAAGTACTAGTTCTTATGGCTCATGTCAAAGGGTCTTTAACAAGATGCACCCTCTCGCGTGTTTTCAGTCTCGTCTCCCAACGAACGCGCATGCGTACAAAACTTTTTTTTTTCTCCCTATTTTCCACCAACTTCTGGACTCCGTGATTACCACAGGTATCCCAAGACGCGAGTCATTGTAGTATCCACTCGCGCGCTTTTAAGTTCCCCGAGTCACGAGATTCTCGGTTCTAATCCCAGGTGCATCACCAGTATTCCACTTCCACAACATAAAAGACCCCCCCTCATTCACTAATATTTGTATACGAGCTTCCGTCTAGTTACCGCGCATGCTTCAAGTGCATCTGATCTCGGATTCGATTCTCCATGGGAACATGTGTGGTTCATATTCAATTTTAAACTTTATATATCGTATCCGCGGGTTTTCTCAGCGTACTACAATTTCCTCCCACCTTCCCATTCAACCCATTCTTCCATCATCATTCGCCTAAATAATCGCCTCTCTCAGCCTAAGAAGCATACTCATGGAACGTTAAAAACTCTTAAGACTTCATTTCATGAAAGAAAAAAAAAAACTTTAGATATACGTTCCGGTTAGGTTTTCTTTTTCTTTTCTTTTTTTCTTTTCTTTTTTTTAAGGAAAGCTAAAGCAAATGTTTGAAATTCGTAAGTTCCGACGTTCATTTTAATCAGGTCGTGAAATATAGGACTTCTCCCTCAGCCATTTTAACTATCTCTCATTACTATTATATCTATTTATCTATCTATCTATCTATATATATATATATATATATATATATATATATATATATAGTGTTATTTTTATTTTTGTGGCGTGGGAGACCCGGGTTCGATTCCCGGCGGGAGCTCATGTGGTTCAGATCCCACGGTAAGTTGTATATCCACGATATAGTGATATAGTGGTCTCATATAGTCTCGCTGCTCAAAGGGACGCTAAACTGAACACAAAAACAAACCAAATTTTTATTTTTAATTTTCCTTTTAGTGTAGCAAAATTACTAGACAAAAATAAAACTGAATTTCAATTTATAAGATTTGTAAGAATGAAATGAAATCTTTAAGTTTTACGTCCCATTATTATGCCGGCTGGGGTAAAAGATACTGTGATGATGAGAAATGAATGAAATGGTGGAATCAAGAAAGTGGGAGGTAACGGGAAAACCCCGAGGAAACGCACGCACACGGTGTTTGTCAACACAAAGTGCACCTATCGAGAGCTGGGATCGAACCAGGGACCTCACGCACCAGAGGTGAACGCTCTACCACTCAGCCACCACGGCCCCTTTATAAAGTATGCATAGTGTTTTCCATTGCAAATAATAATAATAATAATTTAAATAATATGTACTTCACCTTTACATGGGCATAAAAAAATACGTATCACAAACATATACAGGAAAAGGTAATAACGATCACATTTTAAAACCAAATAACAACAACTTGTCATTCTAAACTGTCTTAATCTGGTTGAGACTGTCTATATTGAACTTTTTATTAGGTGCTGAATTCGTAATGGTGTCAAGAAGCAGAAATAGGAATTACGTAATGTACGAAGTGATCTCTCATTTTTAACAACAAAACCACAATAACTTAATTTCGCATAAATGTTCATTTTCTGGATCATATTCTGACCAAATGGTACCCCGGATTTAGTTTGTTTCTACATTGTTCAAGCGCTTTCTAAACCGAGCACTACTTTTGACCATTCAACAAGAAACAAAAGTTCGTATCTTTTATATCCTATCCCATTCTAACTATATACATGAACTGACATAAAATAAAGGAGTACTTCTGGTTGACGTGGAAAGTTGAAATTCGGCATGATTGTAGCTTATCGGGAATAACCCACAGGAAAATTGCCAAATGTTAATATTTTTAATTTTTAGGGGGGTCTAAAGGGGGTAAAGACATTCCGCATGTTATTTAAATGGGCCTTTTTTTTTAGACCTATAATCTCATGTTTTGCGTACTTGAAATTGGAATAAAAACTTGAAGTTCGGTATTTGTTACCGAAGTAAATCACCAAAAATAAAAATGTCCAACTTTAGTGGGATTTTGTGGGTAACTCAAAAATCTTTCCCATGTTACATATATGGGACATGTTCGACACCCCCAAATTATTGGACACTTCCTGTACGGCTACAACGATTATATTTGGCATGATTATAGATTTCTGGGACTAACCGACAGAAAGATTGCCAAAAGTGAATATTTTTAATTTTTAGGGGATCTAAAGGGGACATGAAGAAATTCCCCATGTTATTTAAATGGTCGTTATTTTAGACATATAATCTCATGTTTTAGGTACTTACAAGGGACATCACCCAATTGTCCGGCTCCGATTTCAATGAAATTTTTGTCGCTGATAGAGGACATGTATTCATTACTTGTGATGACAGAAATTTTTGCCATGGTGCATGTTTTCTATTTTTTAATATTTTTTAAATGTTGTGATGTGGTTAATAGAGATTACTGCAGAAGTCCCTTACTACCCTTTGTAAACGGAGTGTTAATGAAAGAACAACCATGTAGATACGTATAGGATCTAGGGGGAAGTCGTATGGTACGTATGACCTTGACGGAAGCCATCTTGAAAGCCGCCATTTTGAATTAAGGTCAAGTTTTTTAAATAGGAATAGGGTATTATGATACATAATTTCGGGCTAGAATTTAATCAGAAAGACAATGGTAAAGTTAGTTTTAAGATGCGCTCATTTGGTGAAAAGTTACAGGCATATTAATAGTTTATACTTACTATGTGTGTAAGTCCCTGACCTCCGCTTCTAACCCGCGTATTAATGATAATAAGTGGATAAAGGTTTCGGTAATACATATTATGCCTAGAGGGAAGTGATACGATAAGGGTATCATTGACGGCAGCCATCTTGAAATCCGCCATTTTGAATTAAAATGAAGTTTTGAAAACTGAAAACCATAGCATGTGGCACCAAATTTTAATAGTAACAGTCATTAATAGTAATAGTAATTTTAATGTGACAGTCATATTATGTCTCTCTGATATTTTCTATCATTGCTGCCGTTCCTTTAAAGTTGTAAAGTTGTTTTTATTTCAATAAAGAAAATACTGTTTGTCGTTTGCGCAACATATAGGCTACATTTCATGATAATTTTGAGTTCGTGTTACACCAATTTCTTATAATTTCATTTGTATTTCTTTACATCACATAGGTCCATAGGTTTCTCATGTACTCTGGGTTAAAATAAATAGTTACACTGCCTAGTAAATTAATAACTACATGGCAAGTCTTCAAAATTCAGAAAGATTGCTGGATGCTTATCCCAACACTATTCATGAACTGACAAATCGCAACTCTTAAAAAAATGTAATAAATTCAGAAAACATGAGCCATGGAAACAATTGCAAAATGCCAGTTGGAATCTTAAAACATGCGGTGAAAATTAGGAGTGTTGCCAATTTTAAAGATCGAATAATGGACGTTTTGTACACATTAGAAGAGTCATAAATTCATACTGGTTAACTATAGAACAAAAATAAGCATACCATTGGCTTTTGGGGAAAATTTACTATTAAAATTTGGTGCCACATGCTATGGTTTTCAGTTTCCAAAACTTCACTTTAATTCAAAATGGCGGATTTCAAGATGGCTGCCGTCAATGATACCCTTATCGTATCACTTCCCTCTAGGCATAATATGTATTACCGAAACCTTTATCCACTTATTTTCATTAATACGCGGGTTAGAAGCGGAGGTCAGGGACTTACGCACATAGTAAGTATAAACAATTAATATGCCTGTAACTTTTCACCAAATGAGCGCATCTTAAAACTAACTTTACCATTGTCTTCCTGATTAAATTCTAGCCCGAAATTATGTATCATATTACCCTATTCCTATTTAAAAAACTTGACCTTAATTCAAAATGGCGGATTTCAAGATAGCTTCCGTCAAGGTCATACGTACCATACGACTTCCCCCTAGGCCCTATACGTATCTACATGGTTGTTCTTTCATTAACACTCCGTTTACAAAGGGTAGTAAGGGACTTCTGCAGTAATCTCTATTAACCACATCACAACATTTAAAAAATATTAAAAAATAGAAAACATGCACCATGGCAAAAATTTCTGTCATCACAAGTAATGAATACATGTCCTCTATCAGCGACAAAAATTTCATTGAAATCGGAGCCGGACAATTGGGTGATGTCCCTTGTTAGATTAAAAACCGGGGGCGCGGTGGCTCAGTGGTAGAGCGTTCACCTCTGGTGCTTGGGGTCCCGGGTTCGATCCCAGCCCCCGCCAAGTGAACTTTGTGGTGGACAAACACCGTGCTCGTGGGTTTTCTCGGGGTTCCCCCGTTTCCTCCCACTTTCTTCATTCCACCATTTCACTCATCTCTCATTATCACCGTCTCCTTTAGCCTAATCAGCATAACCGTGGGACGTAAAACTCAAAGATTTCATTTTTTTTATTTTTAGATTAAAAACCGGAAATTCGGTATGTTTGTACCCTTCTATAGCATTATTTAGCAAAACCACTAAAATAAAAATTTCCAACATTAGATACATTTTGAATGACAAAACAAAGGCTAATGTAAAAATAAATTACAAGTGATTACGGAGAATATTAAGAAGTAAGGGCTGATACATATGAGATGCAAGGCCGTAGGCCGAGCAAACGCAGGGATCTGGGAGCGAAGCCTTTATCTGGTTTAAGACTACTCTGTGTATATATAATGTTCTCGGCTAATACCATGAAACAAGTAGATGCATCAGGAAAGAGGGTACACACAAGGTATTGTGCTCTTACTGGTAATCTAGTTTCTGAAAACTAAGCTTTAGTTTGCACTTCGAAATCTTATTCAGACGCTTTATTTACATACGCAATAAAATGTCGATGTATATTATATATATATATATATATATATATATATATATATATATATATATATATATATATATATACAAGGGCGGATCGAAGGGGGAGCTACGGGGCTATAGCCCCCCCCCCTTGACGCTCAGGTTTACACTAGATAAAATGGGCTTCAATTCTGCTTTACACTGGATAAAACGGCAAATTATGGTTTAGCCCCTCCCTTGATCATATCCTGGATCCGCCACTGTATATATATATATATATATATATATATATATATATATATATATATATATATTTAAATGGTCACTTCTACGGTCAGTCTTCAGTAATATGATGTGTGGTCCGTAGTGGACTGGCTTGTCCGTAGTGAAAAGAACCTAAAAGCCACTTTAAAGGGGAAATGCCATGTAGAAAGTAGTAAATATTCCCGCGTGTTATGGTAGGCAATATTTTTCATCTCTTTCGTCCTACACCTACCACATTAAATTAATGCAAAAGAAAATGAAATATTTGAGTTTAACGTCCCACGATTATGCCCGTTTAGGCTGAGAGAGACGGATGATAATGAAACGATTGATGGAATGAGATTGTGAGAGAAAACGGGAGAATCCCGAGAAAACGCACGGACACGATGTTGTCCACCACAAACTTACTAGGACACGGATCGAACCAAGGACCCTACTTCCCCTGTCTTTTATCAACGTCATCTTATCTGCCAGCTCCTTCTCCTCTCACTGAGAAACACAATGAGGAACGCAGGAGAAAGTGTTGAAGAGCAAGTGTTGGTAGTATACACGCAGTCATGGATCCACAAGAGTAGTATGCGTGTAAAACCATCGACTACACTATCGATGTTCTTGTTTGTTTTCCACACAAATTTTATTTTCTGATGAGGCCAATTTTTATGTCACTTGGGAAGTGAATAAGAAAAACTGTCGCTATTGGTCCCCGACAAATCCTCAGTGGGTTGAGCCTTGCAAAATGGTAGGTACAGGCAAACTAATGGTGTGGTGTGGTCTATGGGGCACCAAATTAATTGGCCCATTCATAATTCCTGGTACCCTCACTGCTGAACGGTATTTGGATATGTTGCGGGTTCTCATCCTCCCTTCCATATTGTCCGTGGACGGCACATTTCCACTCTTTTTCCAGCAGGATGATGCCCCTCCGCATTACGGATTACAGGTCCGTACCTATCTGGATGAACAATTTTCTGGACGTTGGATTGGGCGCCGTGGTCCTATTAAATGTCCAGCACGATTACCAGATCTGACGCCCTTGGATTTTTATCTGTGGGGTCATCTGAAGGCAAAGGTACTCGTATACGCCGAAAAGATCCGGGATCTTGAACACCTGGAAGAACGCATATTTGCAGCCTGTGCCGATATTTCACCAGAAACTCTTTTGAGGGTCATGGACAATTGGGTTGAACGACTTACCTTGTGCATAACTCGGGATGGGGGCCGCGTAGAGCACGTGCTCCGCCATGCGTGACAGGTAAAATTAGCAGTTTGAAATGCCTGTAACTTTTGAACAAATTAAGGTATCAACAAACCAATTTCCCCATTGTGTTTGTCTTTAAGTTCTAGCCTAAAATTATGTGCCACATGACCATGTTCCCATTTTAAAATCTTGACGTGAATTCAAGATGGCGGCTTTCAAGATGGCCACCATCTTGGTCACCATCACAATCCAACTTCCCCTTTGCCCTACTATGTTACTACATGGTTGTTGTTCACTATTTTACACGAACACGGATTTTACAAGGGGTGATAAGGGACTTATGGCCCACCCGATGGGCCTATACAAGAAAAAATATTTGAAGAATTGAAAATAAACGAGATACTAAGACAATACAGTGAAATAAGTATATAAAAGCAAATAATAAATGACTTGGACATGTTGAAACGATGAAACGAGATAGAATGCTAAAGAAGATCAGAGAATGTATGGAGAGAAACGAGAAAGACCGAAAAGACGAAAAGATGATGGGTAATGGCATGATTTAATAGGTATAGCAGCAATAAGCGTGAATGGATAGAGATGAAAAATGAAATGATTTTTTTAGTTTAACGTCCTACGATTATGCGCTTAAGACGAAAGGAGACGATGATTAAGGTAATTGAATTATGATGGAATGACAAAGTGGGAGGAAATTAGAGTACCCCGAGAAAACCCACGGACACGATGTTGTTCACCACAAACGGATAGAGACGAAAATGAAAGATAGAAAGGAGATCGAAGGTAAACTTTCCTCTCGGGAATGGATTCCGAAACCACCTGCATACAAATTACATGCATTGACCACGTGGCCAGGAATGAGCAACTCTGTACGCTTTGTAATGATGGCAAAGATGATCCATCATTGGAGAAATATCATGGAATTTGATCTGATACATTAGGTAAAATGAAAAATTAGGCTTTAAATTCATTTGGATAACTCAGTCCGTGTTAACGATACAGATTCGGGATTTAAATCAAAATATAGAGAATACAGTTCTTTTCGATTTGAGCTTTATTTCGTTCAAAGATGCCGAGAACTTTCGAAGATATAGATAAAAAAATAGATTCTTCAACATAAGAATTTCTACCAATTTCCTGAAATGTAGAATGTATTATATACTGTTGATTTCTTGCCTACCAACATTTTTGCGAATAATAATAATAATAATAATAATAATAATAATAATAATAATAATAATAATAATAATAATAATAATAATAATAATAATAATAAATACAATTTTAGCGAAAAAAAATAGTACAAAGTGATGGCTTACAAAGGAATAACACTCAAAACTTTTTAATGACGTCTCAGGTTCGATTCCAGCTCCTGTCATGTCTGCTTAGTTGTAAACAAACACCGTGTGGATAAGAGTTCTCTCGGATTGTCCCGTTTTCTTCCACTCTTTTCATGATACGATTTTGTTCATTACCATAATCACGGTTTCACTTCGACTTGGAGCATAGGACGTTAAACTCAGAAAAATAGAAAGGATTCCTGAAGGCCAACTAACTTCTCTGACTACAGTTTCCACCACGCAAACTTTTAGTTACTTCTATTGTACTAAATGAACTGTTTCTGATCGATGTCCTGTGTGAGCAAACGAAAATGGAAATTCATACAAAATTTATATTTTAAATCAAAGTGCGAACTAATGTATTAAATGGAACAAAGCTTATGACGTTTTTATTAGTCGAAATATATTATTATTTCGGTTCATGGTACACATGTGTAGCTACTGCATCAAATGGTTCTACAGAATTTGTCCATTATCTGCTACGTATTCCTATATAATACAGAGCAGCAAAATCATTTCTCCAACACATTTATGAACTCTCCAAACTGATATTTTAAAACGAAATGAAGGACAAGGAAAGTTTTACTGAAAAGTAAATGTGCTTAAGAAATAAACTATTTTTGCTTAGAAGTTTGTATTAATCGTAATTTGGGAGTAAACAATCACAAAGATATAAATGATCGATGAAACTTGATCAATCTTAACCAAAGGTGACACTGAAATAAACGTTCACCAGTTTAGTAAGGATATTGAGTACTATAGTGTGCAGCCCTCTGGTTCTCGGGTTGTAGGCGTCAAATTTTCGGCTCCGGAGTCTATCAAATCTTTGCAAGAAAAAGAAAACTATCTGCTACTTAATTGATTAGACACACTTAATCTAAAACATTACTACATTAATTCTAACGGAACAAATTTTCAAGGATGGGGCAGATACCAATCGACGAATCTCATAGAGGTGGGCAAAACCTCATTCGTCGCTTTTCACAATGTTCAGACAACTGAATGTTTGTATACCTAACAAGTAACAGTGCCACGTGTAAACCACGTGAAGGAGTTTTGTTTGCTATTTTCGTCCTATTTTCTCCATTAATACTGAAACCGGAAGTGGTAGTATACAAGGTGTGATCAAAAAGTACGGTGAATGCAGTTGAAATCCATGTCTACTAGTAAGTCTGGTAGCCTAAACCTTTGGTACAGTCAGTGTCGAGTTTGAACGAGTTAGTTAGCTTCCAGAGGCAGAAGAATGAGAACGCGTTAAGAGTGTCTGTCGCGTGCCAGCATTAAGTTTTGTTCTAAGCTGAAAAAAGTATGCCAAAGAAGCTCACGAAATGTTAAAGTCAGTGTATTGTGATGAAGCGGTAGCATTGAAGACTGTTCACAATTGGTATCAGCTAGGGATGGCCAAAAATTTTCGGATCAGGATATCCCGGATCCGAAATTCGAATCTCAGATCTTGATTTGTATCCAAACCTACATCTGAAATTGAGATGATAAAATCGAATATCTAAAATTCGTCAAAAGTGTTTACGGATTCACTAATATAGTAGGTTGCTGTGCTTTTAAATGTTTCCATAACACGTTTGTGCTACCTTTGTTCTTTATTTTATTTTAATCTTGCAATATTTACATGCACTTTCTGTCGAAGTCTCTTTAGTAAAATGTTTCCCAGTTTGATTTCTTCCCATTTCAGAGTATAGTGAACTGTCTGAAAACTGATGTAAATGGTAACACATTCTTCTGTTTAGCTCCTCTTCGAAAATTAATGTTAGCTTCACATTGAAAATATTTATTTTATTCTTAGAAAATAAACTTTCTTCTTTTCTCATATACAAATGAAATATCTTTTAGATAAGGCCCTTTTCATCGCAGGAGTACTAGACAAAACAAACTCTTTATTAATAGTAGTTTCTGACTCACTAGAGTCCAACCATCAACAAATGTAATAATGAATATCTTTCACTTCGAAGGTATATACAACAAAAAAATATAGACTGGTTGCCGTGGAACAAAAGTAGATTTTTAAACATACACATGAGAATTTCAGGAGAGCGATATGGTTGTGTTCTTTGTATGACTTTATTACCTAACTTATGGCTTGCCCTTCTGAGGTCAGGAGTTCGTTGAAGGAGTAAATATATTCACCCACCAGGTTTCTTTAATCATACATTGCAGGCCGTAACCAAAACATATCCATGCATCGTATCATTGAAGCGTTTTGTGTTTTGTATATTAAAGTGTTCAAAAATACTTAACACATTCGCATTTGTTCATGTGATCTGAGGTTCAATTCTCGGTGGGAACATACATGAGAAAATTGAAAGCTGAAACAATATGAAAATAGTATTTAAAAGTCAGGAAATTGATATTAAAACTTTAGCTATCTATTGGGACTGTAAGGCTGTAGTTAAATTAACCCACACGTTTCGTGAACATATATTACGTCGTTATTGTTTATTTACTATAAACTACCAGATACATCCTCAGAGGCCACTTTACACTGTAGTAATCAAAAGATGACAACAAATTGGAAAAGGAATGGAAGGAAGGTCTCCAGAGCCTTCGATCAAGGTACTAACCTAGCATTTGCCCAGTATAACTGAGGAACAACCCTGGAAAATCCTCAGTCAGGATGGCTGGTCTCCGAATTCGAACCCGGTATTATCCAATTGCGAAGCAAGAATCCTAACAAGTAGCCTGAGCTCGCTCCGTATTATTATTATTATTATTATTATTATTATTATTATTATTATTATTATTATTATTATTATTATTATTTAATTAATGTAATGTTTTAAAATTAGTGCAAATTAAACCGTACTTTCTTTATTGCTGACGTTATAGTTAATAAGCCTACATGAGACATCAGTCCCCCATCAAGAAAGAATACTAGAACTGGAATTCAGGAAGCGGGGGTGAAGAGATTAATGAGGATGAGGAAACTATGTGCGATGCAAAAACTGAGAAATTATGACTTCATCACAGATATATTCACTTACATACGTCAATTAATATTTCTTTGATACATGCACTCTTACTTTCTATAGTGGCAGGAAAATGGCCCGCTTTTGTAAACGAACACACTAAGCACGTGCGTATAGGCGCAATGTCCGTGCAAAGAAACATAGGTAAAACTAGAAAAAAAATAGGGAAAGCGAGGGGAAAATAATAAACCGCCCTTCAACTTAAAAAAAAAAAAACTAAAAATAACTAAACTTAGAGGTACGAAAGACGCGAAGCGAATTTTATTGAAAAGATTGTTTTTCCTTAGTGATTAGTTGTGCTAACTATGAACATGAAGTAAAAAGAAAACAAATAGCTAGCTCTGAGTTTCCCAAACTAGTTGAAAAGAAAATATTGGATAAAATTTAATAATAAAGAAACCATTTATGATAATTAAAACAAACTAAATTCTTGGTACGACTGTCCTTTGGTTCCTACCAGCGGGCTTACGTTGAAACTGGGGATGTGTATTCAACGCATAGACACCCGAAGTCCCTAATGTCGGCTTTCTAGACTGGAATCCGCTACCTCTTACATAAGATAACTCCACAATTGTCCTCACGATACTGGGTCAACATCGAAATTGTTGAGTGCCTCTCCGGAAATTGAACCCATGACCACGGGCACCACAGAAACGCTCTCCGTCTTCTATAGACAAAAAGCTATAGTTACCCACATTATCTAATACAGAAATAAGTTCTGATTCTCTAATGGTGATAGTTGCTGATGGTGATAGTCAAGGTTCACCGAAGCATGATCCCAAACCCAAACTGAGATATTGATGTCACTGGAACGCCTGAAAAGTCATTGTGGGTAAGTGAAATGCCCACTTGTCAGGATGAAGGGCGATGGTGATGTGAAATGCGGGGCTGTCAGAGGTACTACTTATGATAATTGGATGTATAATCTATGTTGCCATAAACCCTCCTCAAGAACATAACTGTTAATCTTAGCTTTGAAAATGTTGCATAAGGAGTTTTATTGCTTTCATTAGGTTGCATTAGGAATTATCGGATTTATTTTAACGTTTAACTTTTACATCTCTTCTGATTTACGAATATTTAAATCGCGATTATCCCCTTAAGGTCAATTAGTGATATTTTAAATCATGAAATGAAATGAAATCTTTGAGTTTTACGTCCCGCGGTTATGCCGGTTAGGCTAAAGGAGACGGTGATAATAAGAAATGAGTGAAATGGTGGAATGAAGGAAGTGGGAGGAAACGGGAGAACCCCGAGCAAACCCACGAGCTCGTCCACCACAATGTCCACACGGCGCGAGCTGGGATCGAACCAGGGACCCCAAGCACCGGATGAAAGCTCTACCATTGATTATAGGTCCAAAAAATTCCCATTTAAATAACATAGGAAAATTTTTCATCCCCTCTTTAGACACACTAAAAATTAAAAATATTCACTTTTGGCAATTTTCCTGTTCTTTAGTCCTAGAAAGTTGCAATCATGTCAAATTTAATCATTGTAACCCTACAGAAAATGCTCAATAATTTAGGAGAGTAAAAGGTGTTCCATATAAATAACATGGGAAAGATTTTCTAGTTCCCTATAAAACCACTTTAAAGTTGATTTTTATTTTTTTTTATTTTTTTTTATTTTTTTTATTTTATTTTATTTTTTTTTATTTTTTATTTTTTATTTTTATTTATTATTTTTTTTTTTTTTTTGCTGATTTACTTTGGTAGTGCTAACGAAAACGTACTCACGCTGCGTGAGTGATCGCCGAATACAGTCATGTTTACGAAGCAAGATCAGAGGAGCTGGTTGAAAATTGAATGCGCTGGAGGTAGGAATGCAAAACAGTGCTTCGAAGTACTGCTTTTTTTGGGGGGGGGGGGGCTCAGGCCCGTCTTTCAGATCCGGTATCTGAAAAATTAAACCGGAACGGGTTATCATCATTGCCATTTTTTTCTTTTTTTTATTCATTATCCATTATATTTCAGGATGATTATGTTTGCGGTGCAAGTGCATTACCATTAACAAGGTCAGTCAAAATCTTTAATGACAGACGACAAAATGTCACAGATATGCATCGTTCCGGCCATCCTCCTGTAAGGAAGAAGATGTGCACAACGTGAATGCGTTAGTGCTAGCGGATCGGAACACCGCGGTTCATCAATTGGCCAACGATACAGGACTAGCATATTCGACTGTGCTTAAAATTCTGAAGAAGAATATGGGATTGCGTAAAAATCGCCTCAAGGTGGGTTCCACATAATCTGACTGAACAACACAAGGGCTGCGATATGATGCCGCTCCAACACACTTGGAGCAGTAACAATGTGAAAGTGAAGCCTTCGTACGACGGATCACTTCTATTCATGAAATCTGGGAAAGAGCGTATGAACCACAGCTGAAACGGCAATCAAACGAGTGGCGTCATCCTGAGTCACCGAGAAAAACAACAGTTCGGAATGCCCAAACCAATGCGAAAGCTATGCTCATCATTGCATACGTCTGGGATGGTGTAATCATAAACCATACCATCCCCCAAGGTTAGTGCAGAGTACTACTGCAATTTTTTGCAAAAAATATGCAAGCAGCTCTAAAACGAAAACTACGCCACTTCCTGACGAACCCACCCATCATTCTGCATGGCAATGCAAGGGCACATTCAGCAGGTACGGTCAATGATTTGTTGCATCGTTGGGGCTCGGAGTGCTGTATCACCCCCCGTATTTTCCAGATTTAAGTTCCTGCGACTATGACCTCTTCCCGAAGATGAAGAAACCACTTCGAGAGACACGCTTCCGTACAGTTGATGATCATCTTCGGGTGACCGATCACTCCATCCGCACTATCCAGAGACTAGGCACTGCCAACGGCATCCAGCGGCTTCCCCATCGCTGGGAACGCGTGATTCACAATGCTGGTGATTACATCGAGGGCCTGTAAAACTTCGAACCTTGTAAGTACTCCACTTCTTAAGATATACCGTTGCTGCCATTACTAAAAATCAAACCGTTATAATTCTCCAGATATAAAGCGAAGAGGAAAATTTTTGACTGAATGAAATATATTGGATTTTTTGGATCAGGTCCACAACATTTTTCAACGACCCCTAAATCATGTTTTCGTATTTTTTCTACGGAATAAGCACATCATACTGAGTTAAGTGATAGTTTGGGTTTGGCTACACTATATGTAGTTCTCCAGATATAAGGCTTACAAGAAAATTTTTGCCTGAGATATATTGGAGGTTTTGATCCAAAAATGAGGAGAAACATCTTGAAACACTAGTCATTTCTTGAAATACAGGGTAAGAACATATTTTGAGGTATACAATCTATCCATACAAACTTAAGTTTAGTGCTTTTAAATGACAATAACCAGCTTCATTAACAGCAGCGAAACAAAATGTTATAACATAATTATATTTTATAACATAACTAGCATATACTACCCGCTTCGCTGGGTTGAAATAAATAATTTAAATGCACACTAATATTGCTCATTTTGGATCATTTTAATGTATGTCATCCCTCCTCATCCCCCAAGTGTCAGGGCTGAAAATAGACTTAAAACAGCATCAGAAATGTCACTGTTCATCTCAGCGACCTCAAAAAAATGTGGATTCAGCAATAATATCGGTTATTTTCGATAACGTTTAAATATCTCTTAAGTTGTGGGTTTGAATTTGGGTTTAAACTGGATCGAAAATACCACTATTTATTTAAGGAATCCAGAAAACTATAAATTTGACACTGATAGTGGCCATTTTCGATCATTTTTATATATCTCTTTCTTCCCCTCCCCCAAATGGTGGGGCTGATTTTAGATTTAAACCGGATCAGAAATGTCATTCTTTATCTGAATGATCCCGAAAACTATGGATTAAACACTAATATTGGTCATTTTCGATCATTATTATATATAGCTCCCCCTCCCCTCCTCCTTGCTGCGACACACGGAATCAGATTTGTCACTGTTAATCTCAGCTACTCCTAAAACTATAGATTCGACACTAATATTAGTCATTTTCGATCATTTTTAAATGTTTATCCCCCTCCCTTACGCTGTACACTCCCCCTCTCCCAAACCAACTATCAGGGCTGAACTTGGATTCAAAACAGCATCAGAAGTGTCAGTGTTTCTCTCATCGACCCCGAAAACTATGGATTAAACACTAATATCGGTCATTTTTGATCATTTTGAAATTTCTCTCCCCCTCCTCCTCCCCTACGTTGCGTCGTCAAACTGAATAGCCTAAAGCAGTCTCTGCCCCTGAACTCATGTATGTTGAAAATTTGATCGAGATTGGTTCGGTGGTTCAAATTTATTAGGTTTTATTAGTTTTTATTTATACGTCCCTCTCCCCTCCCCTAGGATCTACCGTTAAAGTGAAATTGCAAATATGTTTTCAGATCCGAACCTCATGTATCTTGAAAATTTGATTGAGATCGGACGAATAGTTCCAGAGTTATTAAGTTACAAAAATAGTCATTTTCAGTCTCGTCTTATATAAACTGATTTTATATATCTCCTCCCTCCCCTTCCCCTAGATTGCACCGTAAAAGTGAAATGATGAAAACATCCTACGCCCGAACTTCATCTATGTTGAGTTTGATCGACATCGGTCGGGTGGTTCAAGAGTTGTTAAGTTTTATTTATTTTTATTTATCTGTCCCCTCCCCTCCCCCCCTAAGTTTTACAGTTAAAGTGATATGATAAAAACCACCTCAAGTCTGAACTTAATCTATATTGAAAATTTGGTTAAGATCGGTTGGGTAGTTTAAGCGTGATGAAGACAGTCACTTTTATTTTTAATTTTTTGACATATATCTCCCCCCCTCCCCTTCAGTGTACTGTAAAAGTGAAATGGAGAAAGCATCCCAGGCTCAAACCTTATCTATGTTGAAAATTAGATCGAGATCGGTAGGGTGGTTCACGAGTTACTAAGATTAATTCATTTTCATATATTTCCCCTTCTCCCTGCCCCTTCCCTAAAACCTACTGTCAAAATGAAATGGCAAAAAAACTTCCCAGGTTTGAACTTCATATATGTTGAAAATTTGATTGAGATTGATTGGATGGTTCAAGAGTTATCAATTCACAAACATAATCACTTTTTTTATATTTATTGATTTTTATATATTTCCCCCTCCACTCCCTCCCCTAGGTTGCTCCGTCTAAGTGAAATGATAAAAATCATTCCAGTCTCGAACCTCATCTACATTGAAAATTTGATCAAGATCGGTCTGGTGGTTCAATAGTTAAGTTTCATTTATTTTTTGTATGTCACCCTTCCTCCCCCCCCCTAAGTTCTAATGTCAAAGTAAATACCTAAAAACACTTCCAGGCCAGAACCACATCTATGTTGGAAATTTGATCGAGATCGGTCTGATGGTTTCAAGAGTTATTAAGTTTTATTTATTGTTTCTCTCTCACCCTCCTTCCCCTCCCCTAAGTTTTACTGTCAAAGTAAATAGCTAAAAACACTCCCAAGCTCGAGCTGCATCTACGCTGAAAATTTCATTGAGGTCAGTCGGGCGGTTCAAGAGATTAAGAGTCACAAACATAGTCACTTTCAATTTTATAATATAGATTGATATACTCTTATTTTTTACAATAACGTTAAATACAACTTAGTTTAAGTTGCAAAGTCCTGAGTATACGCTAAACTACTCCCATGAATCCACGGACAACAATTTGAGCACTTTAAAATATACTAGTACTTTATTTGATAAAACTATATCCAACAACATTAGTAATGCAATATGTTCTTCTGTTTCTAAAGATGTAGTTCAGGCGTTGCAAATAATGGAGTATACTACATTTAAAGAACGTAATTTAATAATATAATTTCATATAACTATAGTTTCGTAGTTGATAAATAACACATTTCAAATAGATTTTTGTAGAGATGGTCAAAATTTTCCGGGATCGGAAATTTTATTTTCCCAATTCCGGATTTTTTTTCGAATTTCGGGATTTTTCCGAAATTGGATTATTCCGAATTTCGGAATTTTCCGATTTTACTTTCCGGATTCAGGAAAGTAAAAATTCCGAAACTGGCCATCCCTAATTTTTTGTCGAGTTATCTTTATTTTATATATTTATAAACATTTCCTGACATTTCTGGCATCTATGGCCTTAAGCCCGTCGCATATGAAGGATGATGTGCGTGCTTCGGCGAGCACACTAGTTCGGGTAAGGGGGAAGGAAAGAAGCGGCCTGGGACCTATATGCCCCGCCTGGTGTGAAAACCTAGGGAAAACTTCACTCAGGATGGCTAGCTAGAAATAGATGTTACACTTTCTCGCCCCAGTGCCTCCACCGAGAATCGAATTCCGGACCGCTCCACCAACGGCGAGAGCGTTATCGGCTACGCTAAGCAAGGCCCCCGTCAAATGAGTTATGGCCCACCCTGTATATGGTTAAAACTTCTCACAAAAAATCCAAACGGCATGGTTTATTTAGGCGGATCGTAGTTCAGTGTTGTTTTCAGGGGGTTTTAATTTTGTAAATTGAATACAATATAGAGAGTATACGTCATTCATGTGTATGTAACAGAAATACAATTGATAACGAATCAGAGGAAAACAACATCTATGACTGAACAATAAAGTGATTCATGAAAAAACATGTTTTTGTTCTTTGTACTGTAACTGTATATTACTTATTAGCAATTCCACAAGCACAATATTAGTAACAAAACGGAGTGTGAGGGGAGATTATGAATGTAAGTTGCCATAAAGTGCGTGGGTTCAGAGATTTTGTGTTTTTATTGACAATATTGTTTCTCGTTCACTATGATTCGATTCTGAGGTCATATTTTGCACGTCATCACTGGAAACCCGGATGTTTTAAAATCAAGTTTTTTTTTTCGTTTTGCTTGGCATATGTCCAAGGAAACCCATTTGTATATATTCAGAAGTCGTACCTCAAAATATTCTTCACACGTTCAGCGTGTGTTTCCGTTCTAGTAATCCTGAATTCGATCCCCGACTGATGTAAAAAAAATGTCCGTGCTGATTCAGCATCCTGACATATTTATCAAACAAACTGAATTATAAGTATGGAATCAACGGCGGTAAGAACATAGGTGCTAATCACATTACGTACAACACTAAACATAGTCCAGTTCTATGCTTGGGCATAGTCCTTTCAGTATCTTAAAATAGCAGACTTTAATTTCAAAATAATAATAATAATAATAATAATAATAATAATAATAATAATAATAATAATAATAATAATAATAATAATAATAATAATAATAATAATAATGGCATTAACAGACCAAAACCATACCAAGAAAATGCATGTCGACTGAAAACAGGGATTTCATGTTGTTAATCAGTTCAAACTGTTTTGTCCTCGGGAACTATATTGAAGAATTTGAAGCTTAAAATACAGTTTGTTTCAAAAACAATCAACTGATTTCAAGCAATCGTAACTATGCAGCTTCTTATTTGTTCTGAATCAACAATAGGGATGCGCACGAGACAAAATTTGACGCTGTCTCGTCTCGAAAATGTGCTGTAAAAGTGATGTCTCGACTCGAAAAGTGTATTCTTCTATATTGGAAGAGCTGTGTCTCGACTCAAATTTTGTCAGGAAAATTCTGTCTTGACTCGTCTCGTGCGCATCCCTAATCAACAACAAACCGTCGGAAAGAAAGAATTGTCAAGTTTCGCACGGTTGCGGCAGGCTGCAGTAGCGCGATTCCATCACCTGTTACTTCACTGTTTGTCAGGATGCTGACTGTACAGCAGAAACCGTTTTACGTTCTACGCTCCACAAAGTGTGAGTCCGTAACGACTCATCAGCGTAAATTTTATTGGAAATATCATAGAGTTAAAACTTCTACCGCTAAAAGCAATACGCGATGATATAAACAAATCCAAATCCAAGACACAGGTTGTTTATGTAGAAAGAAATCTATTGGTCATTCTCACGTGTCAAATATATATATATATATATATATATATATATATATATATATATATATATATCGCGCATATGACAGGCTTTCAAAAATTGTGTCAAAAATCTATCGTATATCCCAAGGGGGCGATATTGAGCACTTCTGATTTGGTGTACAAAAGGAAAAAAATCACGATCAGCTCTGTAATAAAATTAATCTGAAGTGTCTATTTTCTACATTATGAAAATTTTTAATCGCATGGTTCTTTTTGAAACACCCTGTACAGTGTATAAAATGATAATTGTTTGTTGTACTACATGGTTGCGAAAACATAGTTTGTTACTTTGAGGGAAGACTAGACGTATTTGAGGATAAAATCCTGAGGCGAGCAATCAGACCCGAGGAATTACATAATTTAGCGAGCGAATTCGTAGCGAGGAATTACATAATTTATACCATTTAGCAGACATTATTTGAATGACTAAGTCTAGGAGAGTGAGATGGGCATATCACAGTTTACCAAACATTGTTAAAGTAATCAAATCTAGGAGGCTCAGGTGGACAGGTCATGTAGCCAGAATGGAATAAAGTAAAAATGCTTTCAAAATTTTAACTGGAAGTCAAATTGGAAAACGACCATTAGGAAGACCTAAGCCCAAACAGGAGAACAATATTAAGATGGGTCTCGCAGAAAGGGGAATACAAAGTACAAACTGGATCCAGTTGGCTAAGAGCAGAAGTCAACTTACAGCTTTCGTAAATGCGCTATTGAACCTTCGTGTTCCATAGGCCATAAGGTTAGTTTCTTAGTTAATAACTATACATCTGAACGCATTGCGGCAATTTCTTAAACTGTAGGTCTACATTTTATATAGCCTCGGTACTGAAGAGGAACGTTAAACAAACAAACAAAGGAACTTGGGGGAACTTGCCCCCTTTTATATGCTTATCCTTGACCGACTTGAACGACACCAACAAAGATGATGTGGTTGACTTAAACAAAAGATATGCCTCATCACATCACAACTGAATACTCTTATGTAGTTTATAGTGTAAAATTGTTTTGTATGTATATGTGGAAACCTGCAACGTGATGTGAATTTTACTCCTTTTTACAGCCTTGTTATTAATGAATTGTAACTCCAAACAACGGAGGCCTTTCCAAAGATCTGGGGAAATCGCACAGGAAGTTTCATTAAAATTGTGTAAGTTTTACAACAGTTATCATGGAACACAGAGACACACAAATGCCGGTTCAGCCAAATGATAAAAGCTCGCTTGAGAAATAAACCATTGGAAGATTTTTATTATTTTTTCATACATAATACTTGCCAATACTGTAGATTTAGTATCATCATCACCATAGGTATTCTATCATTATTGGCAGGTCACTTGCCGCAACTGAGACGCTTCCATGCTCCACGGTCTTCCACTAACCTCTTTGTCTTCACGTATGATTTTTTTTTGTTTTGATATCGTTCATTAATTGTGGTCTTCTTCGCCCCCTTCTCTCTCTATTCCCATTAAACCCTCTAGCACGTCCCTCATGATACAGTTTCCCAACCAGTTTCTCTTCTTCTTCTAATATTTAAAACTGTTCCTTTCTCTCCCACCACTTCTAGTACCATCTCATTTGTTTTCCGCTCGAACCAACTAATTCTCTCCATTCTTCTCCACAACCACATTTCCAAAGCTTCCATTCGTTTTTCATCATTTTTGCATAATGTCAACGTTTGCAGTACAATACTCCACACGAAGCATTTTGTGAATCTTTTCCTCAACTCTGTTGAAGGTCCCGCAAAAGAGACTTTTTCTCCTAAATGATTCTTTCAGATCTTCAAGATTCTCCTTAACATATTCGTCAACAGCATGCCAAACGGATGTACACCTTGTCTCAAAAAGGTTGAGCGCATTCTTTACTGGTGTTTTGAGGCAATAATTTTCTAAGTCCAGCTTCGGGTATCTTCGGGAAAAAGTAAGCCAGGTTCGAACCTCCAAGCCAGCCTTTGCAATCGGGAGAAAGTTTGCAGATGTGTTTTTCTTCTTTTAAATATAATAAGACTTGTTACCAAGTGTTTAAAAAAGCAACATTGATTGAAATACTTAATGATACAATATTTCGAAACCTTTTTTTTTTAATGTCAGCACATGCTTGTTTGTCATTTAGCTCTCCATACGTAATGGAACATTTAAATACGTTAAAGAATCTTTCCATATGTAAAAGAATGCTCAAAGTTAAGAAATAGAACATAATTATCGCCTGAATACTAAAATAAAAGTCAAAGTAGAACAGAAACGGCGTTTGTAATGGATATGAATGTCATAATTATCTTGAGATCCGTTATACATCGCTAGAAGGTTGTGTTAGCTCATTGGTAAGCTGTCGGATTTCAAATCATAAGGTTGAGTGTTCGAATCCCGTCTAGGCTAATCCTTTTTTTAAAATTATATTTTCCGCAATGCATGAAAAATTATATAAAATAATTACATTAGAATACATAAGTTGTGTATATATAACATAATCATTGCAGAACATAGTAATTATTATGTTTAAAATATAACATCTGAGATAATTTTCACAGTAGGTCGGTATTATATATGAGGATGTAAATACAAGTTAAGAAACTCGTTCAATAGCAATAAATAAATCATGTAGTGTATTTATTTGCAGCTATTTGTCATATAGAGGGTAATTCTCAACATTCATAATACAGAATGTCATTTATGTTCTTGAAAAGTTATTCGATGCATAAACAGAAGGTATAAACAGAGAATCCAAAGTCGGAACGCTCGCAAAAAAAATTCATGAACCCCAAAGGTCACGTGAGCAGACTGGAATTGTCCTTATGAAGCATGCCACAGCAGAAAGTCTTTACATAGATTTTCAATTCAATTCCTGATATATGCTTTTGCAATGTGGAGGTGGTAATGCCTTGAGTCGCCCTCTCTCGCTCGCTCGCTCGCTCACTCTCTATTTATACAGAATATAAAAGTGGATTTATGTGTGTATTTCAACATAATTCTGATATATCTAGAGCAATTTTAACTATATTTCTTACAGTCTGGAAAAAGAGTACTGTCGGGATACATATCAAAAATGCTAGAAACGGGTCGATATTAGTATCGAATCTATAGTTTCGTGGTCGCTTAGGTGAATAGTTCTACTTTCAATTCAAGTCCAATTAAGCTTCCATTAGCACCCAGGGTGGTTACGTAGCGACATAAAGATATCGAAATCATTCGATATTAGAATCGAATCGTAAGTTTTCAGGGCCGCTAACAGTGCAGCATTTCCCATTAGTCCACATTAGTCCACATTTCACATTAGTCCCATTGCCTAGAGGGCAACATATTTGCAGAGTGCAAAGTTTAAAACTTGAATAATATTTTAATTTTTCCGTATGAAAAAGTTATAAATCAAGAGCAAATATACTATTTCACGAACAATCCTCTTTTACTATTCTAATATGTTTAATAATAGCGTAAGAAATCTAATAGTAATTCAGAACATGTTTCACAGTTGTTATTTTTTGTTACATAGTTGTAGCTGTAGCATGTAGTGAGTGGAATTTAACTGTAATAAATTCACTAATTAACCATATTCGAATTAAGTTTTATTTTTAAGTTCGGGATGAAGGGGTGGAGAAATATGTAGTTATTGGGGGCACCGAGCTTTTCTACATTTTACTTTCAAGATCTCCATTTTTCTTTTGTCATTTGTTCCTAATAAAAAAAGTTCAGTCACTTTTGGATTGTCATAGGATAGTAGGAGTTGGATTTTGGGATGCAGCCTGTGTGATTCTAGAGGAGCTAACTGTTTGAAAAAATATTTTTGAATCATCTGTAACATATGAAATAAGGATATGTATCATAAAAAATTGAAAGTAACTATGTCTGCGTAATCATCACGGTCAAATTGCAAAGTCAAATGAATTGACGTTTGGTATATAATCAGGCTCCATTCCCAACTGGGAAGTTACCATACGCGTGTCGCTTTCATTATAATACATATCCTTAGGGGGAGTAGAAGTCCGAATTTTTGCGAAAAATTTAGTATCTTACAAGCCCTTCAACTGAGAGCTGAAATTCAGCATATAACTCTTTATTAAAAATAAGGAGAATATGTCCTGGCATTTTTTTAAATTATCTTTTATGAGCGGGGGGACGGGGGTGCATTTTCTATATATTGGAAATTGGTAGTGGGTTGATTTGTAAAAATAATCGAAAACGATTGATATTAGTTCAGAAACAAATTGAGTAATGCAAACTAAAGTTCTTTTTGAATTTTATACCCACTGTTTTCTATTTATAATTGCTGAAGCTGGTGTTTAATATATGGAGCGTTCCGAGCATAAGGCAATCAAGCCATAAAGTTAGAGAAAAATGGCCATAAAATTTGTATTCTAAACTTAATTACATGGGCATTTTCAATTAGTACGGCATGCTTAATTATATAGAAAATTAGTTTCTCTCTCTCTCTCTCTCTTTCTTTTTTTTTTTTTAACGTTGGTCTACTTTTCCTTGATTTGAAACTTTCAAATTTCACCCTATTTTCTACTGAAATGTGCCTGTAAGGCAACAAAGAAATAATTATATATGATAAATTTAAATTCATTTTAATTTGGAAGATGAGAAACACTTTGCCATTATATATCGTAAAGGTCAGACCCACCAGTATTGTAACAGAGAGATGCTTGAGCCATTGACGGTAGAAATTCAAACTCCGATAAGTGATAATTTTACAGTCTTGTTTTATTACAAGTGTAACCTCTTTAGTCAATGGAGAGGAGGACGTGGGCCATCGGTCAGAGTTGATGTCGATGGGTCTTGGTGGGTCGGAGTTGGTCGCAATGGTTCAGAGTGGTTCATAGTTGGTGGTGGGTCAGAGTGGATCACGATGGTTGATGGGTCAGAGTGGGCCAATGGGGCATTTGGGTGGTGGGTGATAGTGGGTCATGGTGGGTCGTGGATCAAATTTTCATTGACCCACACCATCTCTGGTTAAAATTGTACTAAAGATAAGAGACACCGAAGATGCATGACGGCTATTATGCTCAAATTTTGCTCATGGATAGTACTCCACCAGGAAGCAATAAATCTGAAACGGTTCACGGTATCACCTTCTAGAACTCGAGATGTAGGGGTTTGTCTGATTGGCTAAATTAAGACGTCAATGATTTATCCTTCAACAACCAAGCTTTTTATGATCGTTTCCGTGGGGAAGTCAGGAGAACACATGCCTAGTAATCGTAATATTGATAGTTTGCGTCCACCCCGGGTATTTGTTTTGTGTTTTTTTTGATTCACCTAAATATAAACAAATCACACATATAGGCATTTTGACATATTTTGGGAGAGTAATTTTGTGGTTCGTTGGCGTTTCATCGCGTCTCTGCTGCTGGTGGTAAAGTTTTCAAAATGGAACTTGGGCCACCACGGATCGTCGCTGCGGGGCCACCAATTTCTGGCGAGAGGTCAATAGTTGACCATCTGTAGTCCACCGACGCTTACAGCTTAGAGTAATGAACGATGTCTTTGCCTTGTAGAGTTCATGACTACCGACGTCGGCAGTCAACTAGCTTTTAGTATTCCTTTACTAACCATCTATTGTTCATGTTTGTACACGGTGTTGTCATAATAATAATAATAATAATAATAATAATAATAATAATAATAATAATAATAATAATAATAATAATAATAATAATAATAATAATTATTATTATTATTATTATTATTATTATTATTATTATTATTATTATTATTATTTGTAGTAATAGTAGTATAATTGATGATAGAATAATTATTGTCTATGTATTGTCTAGGTAGGACTACACACAGGATTTGGCTCGTTTTGGTTCGACTTGACTCTAATCCGAGTCGAGTTGGAAGATATTTTTCGCGCCGAGTCCAAGAGTAGACCTCAAAGATGTCTGTTTCGAGTCGAGTCGAGTTTCAAAGAAAAGTCGTTCGTGCCCATCCCTACTAATGAGAGCTTAATCGGAGTTAAGCGAAATTGAAAGTCTCACTATTTATCTAAGCGACCCAGAAAACTATGAATCTAATATCGATCATTTTCTAGCAATCTTTTATATGTATCCCCCTCCCATTCACCATAGGTAACCCGACAGCAATCTTATTGAAACTATAAGAAATGTGGTTAAAATTACTCTAGACCAGTGGTTCTCAATCTAATTCCTATCACGATCCCCTTTTATCACACGCTCTTGCCAGCGACCCTTTTATAATTTGTTTTATAATAAGCTTGTGTGAGATTTTTAACATACCTATTTCTATAATAGTAGAATCCATTTTTTTGTTTATAGTGAACAGTGCCATGGAAAATCAGTGCCCGGGGCGAGAGTATAGTACGATGTCACCGTATATATGAGTGACGTCGACAGACTAGCTACGAAGCGCCACCATGGTTGGCACGAAGCTCAATAACATTTTTAAAATAAACCCTACCTTTCCTTAATTTTGAGCACATTTTATTACGTTTTTCCTTCTATTTTACACATGTGCACATGTACTTTCCTAACATGAGTAACACACTTCCTCCGAAATGTGTGGCCCCTTTTTTCTGCGCCCGGCACTGACAGTGGATACAGTAACTGTAATATCTATATTCCCAATGACGAAGGTGCTGGTTCAAGATGGATGTTAAACTCCTTCATTGAAGAGGCCATTAACGTATCCGATCTAAGCCCACAACTTCTTGACCAAATAATAGAATGATCATGCGACAAGTCTTTGCAACTGGTTTTTTGTAACGAAGACTTGGACAAGTTCTGCCTGTGAGGAGAGAAGAATATCCTGGTCTGGGGATTGCTGCTTTAAAAGTAATAATTCCATTTGCTATATCGTACTTGTGCGAAAGTGTGTTTTTTTTTAATGGTAAACATTAAAACAAAGATAAGAAATCGCTTATCAGTTGAAAATGGTTTGATAATGTTCGTCATGAAGATTGAACCGGACATTGCTGCACTAGTGAAATTACACCATGCTTAGGTATCTCATTAGGTTTTAATTTTAATTGTATTTCAATGTGCAGGTTTTGTTGCATGTGTATTTTTCTAGTATTTCTATATACAGTTCTCATTAGTTTTATATCATACCTCTTTGATTTAAATTCATTTTTAAACAACTCTACTAACTAACTAACTCTATGGCCTATGGAACCCGGAGGTTCAATGCCGCGTTCACAAAAGCTCTACACTGACTTCTATCCTTAGCCAATTGGATCCAGTTTCTACTTTGTATTCTTATCTCAGCGAGATCCATCTTAATATTGTCCTCCCATCTGCGCCTAGGTCTTCCTAATGGTCGTTTTCCGATTGGTCTTCCAGTCAAGATTTTAAAAGCGTTTCTACTTTCTTCCATTCTAGCTACATGACCTGCCCACCTAAGCCTTCTAGACTTGACGACTCTAACAATGTTGGGTAAACCGTATAAATTATGTAGTTCCTCGTTATGAAGTTTCCGCCATTCCCCATTCCCGTTCCTCTTGGGTCCGAATATTCGTCTAAGGATCTTGTTCTCAAATACTTTCAGTCTATGTTCTTCCCTCAGAGTAAGCGACCATGTTTCGCAACCATACAGAACAACAGGCATGATTATCGTTTTGTATATTTTAAGCTTCAAATTTCTCGACAGAATTCGCGACGACAAGAGACTTTGAACCGAATAGTAACACGAATTCTACACCCTTTGAAAATGTTCAGTAGACTTATTTTTTATTGTTCTTTACAGTGTGTATAAAAAATAAAAGTATGCTTATCAGAACAAAATTAAAAATAATATTTAAAAATAATTTTTGGTATTAGATTCTAACTATATTTATCTCTTCCGCCTATCTTCGCGATCCCCTAGGGGCCGCGACTCCCAGGTTGAGAAACCCTGCTCTAGGCATACATGAGTTATGTTGGAACATACATACATACACTTTTATGTGTATAAATGCAGATAAGAGAGAGTTGAGAGAGAGCGATTAAGGAATTGCCGCTCTCAATCTCTTCACTTTACTTTTGCGATTCGCGAATTTCTTGCGTGACAGTTTGGGGCTAGCTAGTTTTTTGTCTTGGACCACGATCCGATTTTCGATATGCTCTACCTAAATGCTGTAATGCGAATATTGAGAAGTTATCTGCGATGAAAGTAGCTGCAAATAAATACATTACATAACTTATTTATTGCTATTACACGATTTTTTAAATTTGTATTCAATATTCACACATAACACACCGACGTTCTGTCAATACCTCAGATGTTATATTTTAAAGATAAGAATTACTTATGTCGTGAAATGATATGAATATATATATTCAACTGATATATACAACTGATGATATGAATATATATATTCAACTGATATATACAACTGATGAATTGTAATGTAACTATTTTACATAATTTTCATGCATTGAGGAAAGTAGAATATCATAAAAGAATTTCACCTGAACGGGTATCGAACTCACGATTTAAGCGCTCGGTGGTGTACCACTGAGCTAATATGACCGCTTTTCGGAAGCTGCTTCTGAAATATAACTGAGCTCATACGTAAATGCTCTTTTCCGTATGGAAATCACAATGACGAAACGAGAGTGTGAATACATAGTCTCGAAATATTGTATCATTAAGTATTTCAATGTTACTTTTTTCTACACTTAATACCATTTCAACATGTCTTATTATATTTAACAGAAGGAAAAACATATCTGTACATCGTTTCCCAATTACTAAGGTTGGCTTTGGAGGTTCGAACCAGCAGCTTTAGTTTACTGTTTTCCGAAGATACCCGAAGTTGGACTTCGAAAGTGTTTGTCTCAAAACAGCTATCATCATATCGCTCAATCTGTTTGGTATATGGTATATGTTTTTATACGTGTAAAGTCAGTATAACAATTCATTCTTTAAACAGCTTTTCGTATGTATTAATATTCCTTTATAAAAACTGTTTTTAATATTATTATTACGGCGCACCATTTTCAGATTTCTTTCGCGAGTCGTTGACCAAGTCGTTCTCCACCAGCGTTGCCAGACTCACAGCTCGGAATTATTCCAAAACCTGATCGAACTTATGCTAGATTCGGTCAAATTATGCTAGATCCTCATAATTACTAATTCAGGAGTTTAAAAACACGAAGTTGAGATACGATAACGTAACTTAAAATACACAGAGAGCAAGAATGCATGGATAGAACTCAATACTTCACGCACCAAAATTTTAACTCAACTAAATTAATGCAGTCGTTGCCAGATTCAATGGTGTATATGTCGTATAAATGAATGCAAAGTTTTTGTTTACATATTTTGAAAGAAAATTACTTCGCAGCATAAGCGGAGTTGGGAATCGTCTGCTGGGGGGGGGGGGGCAGATTTTTGGTCGGTCTCGGATCTGTCATTTCAGGAATAAATATGATCATGAAGTCAGAAATAAAGATGGTGAAGTTGTCAAAAAGTTGGGGGGAGAATGGTCCCCATAGCTCCGCCCATGCGTCGGAGTTAAAGGATTAGAAAACTCTGGATGGAGCCACAAAAAAGCCCAAAGACGTTTCGAACTTACTTCGAAAAATAAGACTGCCTGTATGGTTTACCGACTGTATGAATCAATGGAAGAGGATACATTTCTGCCGTTCCTTTTCTTCCCACGACCAACTTCTTTCTCATCTCCAGGTTTTACGGCTTTTTGATAAACTTGCTGAAATTGTGCTAGATTTGGGCAGGATGCTAAAAGCAAGTGCTAGATGCTAGAGACATGCAAATTATGCTAGATCTAGCATCATTATGCTAGATCTGGCAACGCTGTTCCCCACAATAGGCATGTCGTGCAAGTAACCAATCACACGTCAGGTACTAGCTTTTACCTATTGCTTCCTTCTCACAGCTCAGAACATTGGTAACTATGGATAGACGTACAGCAGTAATTACTTTATGGGAGTTGGAAGGTTATTCTGCAACTGCAGCTAGCAGGCGAGTAGGTGTCCCGGCCTCTACAGGAAGGCGATGGATTCGGAAATATGGTGCTACAGGTCAGACTGATAATTTACGATCTCCTGGTCGTCCGCATGTGTCAACCGAAGCCCAAGATGCGAGATTAGTAAACGAAGCCCGGTTAGACCCACTAAGGACGTCTAGACAGCTAAGGGAAGTTTCTCTCTTTCCTGGTAGTAAGTATACAGCTCTGCGAAGGCTTCGTCATGCTGGGTTACGTGGCCGTGTTGCTGCCGTGAAGGAAAAACTCTCAGGCGACCACAAAATTTACCGTCTCGCGTTTGCACAGGCGAATGTGGGTCTCAATTGGGAAAACGTAGTTTTCTCAGATGAATCCATATTCACAACATCAAAGGAGGGACGCCGTTTTGTGTATCGTCCGAGAGGCACCCGATATGACCATGGATATGTGGCTGCTTGCAATCGCAGTGGCCATGTATCTATTTTATGTTGGGGTTGGATTTCCAGTCGCGGAGCAGGACAGCTTCATAGAATTGAAGGACATCTGGACAATGCTCAGTACTTAGACATTATCAGTAATATCATGGTGCTATCTGTACGAGTATTTCAGCCTGATGGTGTAATTCAGTTCCAGCAATACCAGTCGCCAATACATACTTCCCGTGTGATTCAGGAATGGTTCGCAGGGCACCCTGAGATTGATTTAATCGACTGGCCGCTCGTGGAGCAGACCTCAATCTCATGGAAAATATGTGGGCAGAAGTGAAGCGTACTCTAAGGGAAAGTTGGTCTGAGGCAGATCCACCAAGAACTCAGGATGACCTGTGGCATCTTGTTTCCGAAGCATGGCTGGAGGTAGGGGAAGGAGATAGATTTGTCACCCATGTAATAGATTCCATGCCCAGAAGAATGGAGCGTGTAATAAATTCAGAAGGGTCTTGGACACAATATTAATGTCCCCGCCTTAACTCCCGAAAACAGCCCTTTTCAGGGCTACCTAAACGCTTCTGAAAATATTTCTAGAAGTAAACCACTCCTTGTATCCTATTTCTGTGCAATCCTACCAACAAAAGAATGATAATTAGCTGTAGGCTTTGAACTCAAGACCTCTTTATTGGCAAGTCCGTACTCTACCAGTGAGTTAACATGAACACGCAAACCCAATCTGAAGAAACACGATTTTCAATTTCTGGTATTCGATGACAATGATGCTCATATACTTGGCAAATGTTGTATTCAACTTGGGATATTCCGCAACACACACACACACACATATATATATATATATAAACAAAGCGAAAGAGAGAGAGAGAGAGAGAGAGAGAGATGAATATACAAAAGCATATTCAACGTATTCGAATGAGACTCTAAGTAACGACATTCCGTTCTAAAGAGAATTTGTGTTTCTTCCCGTGACGTTAAGGGGATCGGGAAAAGTTATGTGTCTTGAAGCAGGATACGACTTTGGATACTCTGTTTATACACTTTCTATATCCGTAGGAATATATTGTATTTCACGAATGTAAATGACATGCTGTAATGAGAATATTGAGAAGTTACATCTGTATGACAAATAGATGCAAATAAATACACTACATAACTTATTTATTGCTATTAAATGATTTTCCTAACTTGTATTTACATCCTCATATTATAATATTATATTATAATACCGACCTACTGTGAAAATTATCTCAGATGTTATATTTTAAACATAATAATTACTATGTTCTGCAATGATTATGTTATATATACACAACTTATGTATTCTAATGTAATTATTTTATATAATTTTTCATGCATTGCGGAAAATATAATTTTAAAAAAAGGATTAGCCTAGACGGGATTCGAACCCTCAACCTTACGATTTGAAATCCGACAGCTTACCAATGAGCTAACACAACCTTCTAGCGATGTATAACGGATCACAAGATAATTATGACATTCATATTCATTACAAACGCCGTTTCTGTTCTACTTTGACTTTTATTTTAGTACTCAGGCGATAATTATGTTCTATTTCTTAACTTTGAGCATTCTTTTACATATGGAAAGATTCTTTAACGTATTTAAATGTTCCATTACGTATGGAGAGCTAAATGACAAACAAGCATGTGCTAACATTAAAAAAAAAAAGGTTTCGAAATATTGTATCATTAAGTATTTCAATCAATGTTGCTTTTTTAAACACTTGGTAACAAGTCTTATTATATTTAAAAGAAGAAAAACACATCTGCAAACTTTTTCCCGATTGCAAAGGCTGGCTTGGAGGTTCGAACCTGGCTTACTTTTTCCCGAAGATACCCGAAGCTGGACTTAGAAAATTTTTGCCTCAAAACACCAATAAAGAATGCGCTCAACCTTTTTGAGACAAGGTGTACATGATGCTGTACTGTCAGATGTGGCCACACATCTTGAATCAGAACTCTCTGTGTTGATGGTAACTTGCATCTAATGTCCTCTCTTCGTATTCCTTTGCATCTTCATTTCTGGATTGGCACGTTCTGTATTTTTGCATAGCTATCTATTATCTGTAATCATAACTTCGTCTCGTGACCCGATCATGTTTCCGAAGTTACAAGTCAATGTATTTATTTGTTCACTAGCAATTCACAAGCAGCCTACTTACACCACTGTGACTTTCAGTTAAAAATATTTATTGTTTATTTTCTCTTTGTTTCGTTATTCAACTCCGAATGTTTTTCTTAAGTTGAAAACACCTCTTGCATAGGCTGTGACCACTAATGTTTTTAATTGCTGTAAATAGGAACAGATTTTACTAGCCAACTGAGAGCTCAGAACAATGCAAGATGTTTTTCTTAGTAATTCGAGAAGCTGGAATAAGGGCAAAAAGAAAAAGGCATCTAATGGCTTAAAAACACCAAATTGCCATTCTCCGTGCTGCAAACTGTAAACAGGCAAAATATGGCATTTATAGCCCTTTGTCATAAAGTCAAGACTTGAGTGATTACAGAACACATGTTGACCACCTAAATATATAAGAAAGTTCTTTTTTTACGTTTACAATGCACTTGTGTTGTTTATGTCAGGCTTTCTAATCAACATAGAAAGTTACAAGACTTAGGAACAGAGAGGGGGTACACATCGGTTCATATTCAAGATCCGAGCATAATGTAGTTGTATGCCTTATGCTATATACTGTAGGTACCTTGGCGCTAAAACTGAACATAACTATGATAAGTAAATTAAAATCATTTACTTACAAGATACTAGATATTTATATTATGGACATTTCAAAATATTGTACCATTTACTATATCTTTATATGAGGTGACTCAGTTACCAGCTAAGAATTTCATACTATTGTGAAGCATATAGGAGATAAACTAAGTGCTGGAAGAAATATAAAACAAGACATTCTGAGACCGAAATAGAAATTAGTCGACACAGATTGTATATTATTTTTTCATTGCTGAAATATGAGCGCTGGGCAGGAGGGGGCCGAATAAGCAAACATTTGTCACGTATTTCCAAATTCGTTTCGTAAATATTGAAGAGTTCTGCTACATGACAGATTCAAGGATTACTAGATTATGTTTAATAATAAATTCAAGGATTATGGGACATTGTTCAATGACTATTTCAAAAATTTCTTTATTCTGCTCACTACTAAATTCAAGGATTTCAAGATTATGTTCAATGTTAAATTCAAGGATTATGAGACATTGTTCAATTACTAAAATTTCTTTATTCTGCTCACTACTAAATTCAAGGATTTCTAGATTATGTTCAATGTCAAATTCAATGATTATGAGACATTGTTCAATTACTATTTCAAAAATTTCTTTATTCTGCTCACTACTAAATTCAAGGATTTCAAGATTAAGTTCAATGTTAAATTCAATGATTATGAGACATTGTTCAATTACTATTTCAAAAATTTCTTTATTCTGCTCACTACTAAATTCAAGGATTTCAAGATTAAGTTCAATGTTAAATTCAATGATTATGAGACATTGTTCAATTACTATTTCAAAAATTTCTTTATTCTGCTCACTACTAAATTCAAGGATTTCAAGATTAAGTTCAATGTTAAATTCAATGATTATGAGACATTGTTCAATTACTATTTCAAAAATTTCTTTATTCTGCTCACTACTAAATTCAAGGATTTCAAGATTAAGTTCAATGTTAAATTCAATGATTATGAGACATTGTTCAATTACTATTTCAAAAATTTCTTTATTCTGCTCACTACTAAATTCAAGGATTTCAAGATTAAGTTCAATGTTAAATTCAATGATTATGAGACATTGTTCAATTACTATTTCAAAAATTTCTTTATTCTGCTCACTACTAAATTCAAGGATTTCAAGATTAAGTTCAATGTTAAATTCAATGATTATGAGACATTGTTCAATTACTATTTCAAAAATTTCTTTATTCTGCTCACTACTAAATTCAAGGATTTCAAGATTAAGTTCAATGTTAAATTCAATGATTATGAGACATTGTTCAATTACTATTTCAAAAATTTCTTTATTCTGCTCACTACTAAATTCAAGGATTTCAAGATTAAGTTCAATGTTAAATTCAATGATTATGAGACATTGTTCAATTACTATTTCAAAAATTTCTTTATTCTGCTCACTACTAAATTCAAGGATTTCAAGATTAAGTTCAATGTTAAATTCAATGATTATGAGACATTGTTCAATTACTATTTCAAAAATTTCTTTATTCTGCTCACTACTAAATTCAAGGATTTCAAGATTAAGTTCAATGTTAAATTCAATGATTATGAGACATTGTTCAATTACTATTTCAAAAATTTCTTTATTCTGCTCACTACTAAATTCAAGGATTTCAAGATTAAGTTCAATGTTAAATTCAATGATTATGAGACATTGTTCAATTACTATTTCAAAAATTTCTTTATTCTGCTCACTACTAAATTCAAGGATTTCAAGATTAAGTTCAATGTTAAATTCAATGATTATGAGACATTGTTCAATTACTATTTCAAAAATTTCTTTATTCTGCTCACTACTAAATTCAAGGATTTCAAGATTAAGTTCAATGTTAAATTCAATGATTATGAGACATTGTTCAATTACTATTTCAAAAATTTCTTTATTCTGCTCACTACTAAATTCAAGGATTTCAAGATTAAGTTCAATGTTAAATTCAATGATTATGAGACATTGTTCAATTACTATTTCAAAAATTTCTTTATTCTGCTCACTACTAAATTCAAGGATTTCAAGATTAAGTTCAATGTTAAATTCAATGATTATGAGACATTGTTCAATTACTATTTCAAAAATTTCTTTATTCTGCTCACTACTAAATTCAAGGATTTCAAGATTAAGTTCAATGTTAAATTCAATGATTATGAGACATTGTTCAATTACTATTTCAAAAATTTCTTTATTCTGCTCACTACTAAATTCAAGGATTTCAAGATTAAGTTCAATGTTAAATTCAATGATTATGAGACATTGTTCAATTACTAAAATTTCTTTATTCTGCTCACTACTAAATTCAAGGATTTCAAGATTAAGTTCAATGTTAAATTCAATGATTATGAGACATTGTTCAATTACTATTTCAAAAATTTCTTTATTCTGCTCACTACTAAATTCAAGGATTTCAAGATTAAGTTCAATGTTAAATTCAATGATTATGAGACATTGTTCAATTACTATTTCAAAAATTTCTTTATTCTGCTCACTACTAAATTCAAGGATTTCAAGATTAAGTTCAATGTTAAATTCAATGATTATGAGACATTGTTCAATTACTATTTCAAAAATTTCTTTATTCTGCTCACTACTAAATTCAAGGATTTCTAGATTATGTTCAATGTCAAATTCAAGGATTACTAGGTTCTGAAGATGCCAAATTCATGAAAAACATAAACTAATTAAAAGACTGACAGACCTTGGTTGCATTTTAATACGTTAGTTTAATCATGGATAGAAACGATACCCTGTTCAAATAAAAACATATAAAACAAAAGGAGAAATGAAATGAAATATTTCAGTTTTACGTCCCACGATTATGCCGACTAGGCTAAAGGAGACAGTGATGATAAGAAATGAATAAAATGCTGGAATAAATGAAGTAGAAGGAAACGGAATAACCCTCAAAAAATCCATAGACACGATGTTGTCTATCAACACATACAATCCACTGTTTATTATTTTATATGCGAGAATGCAAGTAATCGGTAATGCTAATCTCATAATAATTATGTTGACAGGACCAAATCTGAAGAAGATAGCTTGAACTCCCAGTCGGCGCTTAATTTCTAAATCGTTTTTTCTCCCTTATAAACGTTAATTGATAGAATGCGCCTGTATTTATAATAAATTTACGAAATAAATCCTAATGACTATATTAACTTATATTAGTAAATATCATCATCATTATAGATATTCTGCTATTAGTGGCAGGTCACTTACGGCAACCGAGAAGCTTCGATGCTCCATAATCTCCCGCTAATTTCCTCATCTTCACATCTTCCTTTTTCTGTTTTGATATCGTCCATTAATTGAGGTTTCTTTCGCTCCTCTTTCTCTCTTCCCTGCTACCATAACCTCTAGGGCGTCTCTTATGACACAGTTCCTTCTTAGCCAATGTCCCAACAGTTTCTCTTCCTCTTCTCAATGTCTAAAACTGTTTCTTTCTCCCCCACCATATCTTACATCCTCTCATTCTTTTTCCGCTTGACCCAGCCAATTCTCTCAATTCTTCTTCACACCCACATTTCGAAAGTTTTCAGTTATATTTCATCATTTTTGTGTAATATCCATGTTTCTGACCCATACAGTATAATACTCCACACGAAGCATTTTATGAGTGTTTTTCTCAACTCTTTGTTCATGGTTCCACAAAATAATATTTCTTCCTCCTAAAGGCTTCTTTCGCCATTCATATCCTTGCTTTTAATTCACGATCGCACTTCATATCATCACTAACAATACTATCTAGGTGTCAAAAACTAGTCACCTGTTCTATTTTCTCCCGTCCTATTTCTATATTTGACACCGACTGCTTCGTTCCAATCACCATGACTTTTGTCTTGTCACATTTATTTTTAACCCATATTCTTCACAGTCCTTCCTCAAATCTTCTAACATCTTATTGATTTTCTTTTCAGATTTCGCCACAAGTATCACACCATCTGCAAACCGCACACACCTAATCATTCTACCTCCAACCGAATGCCGTACTGATTACGTAGTCTTTTTCTTATTTTTTCTAGATATATATTAAATGAGTCGTCCAATTCCGAAAACGGCTCTTGTTCAATTATATCAAATCACAGAAAACCAAGAAAAAATGTAGGATCGATGCTTTCTGTAGAACTGGAAATATTTGATGATTTTCAGGTTTGTACATGAACACACTGAAGTATTTCAAATTCTACAAAACATGCAGATCCTACATTTTTTCTGAGCTTCCTGGGATTTGTTGTAAATTGACAAGAGCCGTTTTCGAACTGGACGACTCAAATAATGCTGGAGAGAGACAGCATCCCTATCGAACTCTGTTTCCAATTGCACTCTCCTCTGTCATTACCTCCCCTATTTTAACATTTACCTGTTGGTTCATATATAAGTTTCATATAATATCCTATTTGGTCTAGGAATTAATTCGTGCGGTTGGTACGCACACATTGAAGCTGTAGTACAAACACAAAATACATAAATACCTTAAGAAAAATATTGTCCATCGCTAGCCACCACTTTCGCCCATCTGTCAGGCAATGTACGGATTCCGTGGCGAAAGAAGTCCTCATCCTTGGAAGCGATCCAGTCAGAGACCCATGTTTCGATATCTTCTGAAGAAGTAAACCGCTGTCCAATCAAATCGTTGTTCATGCAATCGAACAAGTAGTAGTCCGAAGGAGCAACGTCTGGTGAATACGGCGGGTGGAGTAAAACTTCCCATCCGACATTTTCTAAATAGGTTTTGACCGGTTTTGCGACATGTGGGCGAGCGTTATCATGTTGAACAATAAGTTTATCATGTCTGTTCTCCCATTCTGGTCGTGTTCTGGCCAGAGCTTGCTTCAAACGCATTAATTGTCGTCGATAACGTTCTCCATTCATAGTTTCACCCGGTTGCAGCAGCTCATAGTACACCACACCTTTCATATCCCACCATATGCACAGCATAACCTTTGCACAGTGAATATCTCGTTTTGGTTGTGATGGACCTGGTTCACCTGGTTTCACCCAGGCCTTTTTTCGTTTAGGGTTCTCGTAATGGATCCACTTCTCATCACCCGTAATAATTCGGTGCAGAAACCCCTTTCTGCGCTGTCGTTGAAGCAGCAATTCGCAAATGGTTTTTCGTCTTTCAACGTCTCTGTCTTTCAATTCATGTGGAACCCAATGTGACATCTTTTGAATCATTCCCATGGCTTTCAAGCGTTTGGAGACTGTTGTTTGATCAACGCCTAATGCTGCTGCAAGTTGTTCCTGCGTTTGACACGAATCCTGCTCGAGCAATGCTGTCAATTCTTCGTCTTGAAATTTTTTTGGCTGTCCAGCTCGCTCTTGGTCTGCCAAGCCGAAATCACCACTTCTAAAAAGTGCAAACCACTTCTGACACGTTCGCTCAGCTAGAGCATGGTCACCATACACTTCCACCAAAATACGATGACTTTCAGTCGCACTTTTCTGCATGTTAAAGTAATGCAGCAGGACACCCCGCAAAAACACTTTATCAGGCACAAATTGCGCCATGTTCACTTAACTACAAACTGGTGTTGTTGACGCTTTAATCCACTGCCCTATACTACTAACGATACGCGATGACAGGGGTTTGCAACACATGTGTGGATACACGGAACTGTGGGACGCTCCGTTCGTTGCGCCATCTCTTGTCCACCCGCACGAATTAATTCCTAGACCAAATAACTATATATAAAACTATATGAACTGACATAAAATAAAGAGGTACTTCCAACTAGCGTGGAAAGTTGAAATGCATGATTGCAGCTTTCCTGGACTAACCAACACGAAAATTGCCAAAACTGAATATTTTTAATTTTTAGGGAGTCAAAATGGGGAGAAGAATAATATCCCCATGTTATTTAAAATGATTTATTTCCTTATAGTCTCATATTTTAGGTACTTAGAACCGGAGTATAAACTTGAAATTCAGTATGCTTGTACATTTTCTATAGGATTATTTAACACAATCACCAGAAGTAAAAATTTCTAACTTTAGAGTGGTTTTATACGGAACTGAAAAATCTTTCCCATGTTATTTAGATGGGACATCTTTTACACCCCCAAATTATTGAGCACTTCCTGTAGGGCTACAATGATTAAACTTGACATGATTGTAGGTTTTTGGGACAAACCCACATAAAAATTCCCAAAAGTGAATATTTTTAATTGTTAGAGGGTCTAAAGAGGGGATGAAGAATTTTCCCATGTTATTTAAATGGGCCTTTTTCTGGACATATAACATCACGTTTTAGGTACTTAGAATTGAAATAAAAACTTGAAATTCGGTATGCTTGTACGTTTTTGTTAGCACTACCTAAGTGAATCATCAGAAATAAAAAATTTCCAAACACAGAGTGGTTTTGTGGGGAACTAAAAGTCTTTCCCATGTTATTTATATGGGATGTCTTCTACATCCCAAAATGTTTAGGCACTTCCGGCAGGATTAGAATCATGAAATTTGGCATGTTTATAGCCTTCCAGGTCCAACCAACAGCTAAAAATTGCTAAAAGTGAATATATTTTTTTAATTTTTCAGGGGTCTAAAGGGGGATGAAGAAATTTCCATGCTATTTAAATTGACGTTTTCTTGGGATAAAAAATCTTATCTTTTAGATAGTTGAAATAGGAAAAGAAACTTGAAATTTGGTAGAATTGTGGGTTTAAGACGTACGAGGCCGTAGGGCAAGCGAAGACTTAGATTTGGGGGCAAAGTCTCCAGCTGGCAAAATTTAGGAAACATTATTAAAAGTAAATGCATGAAATTCACTCTTGATGAAAATGTTGATACTCTACATAAGAGATGCGAGACCGTAGGCCGAGCAAACATCGGAGACTGGGAGCAGAACCCCCAGCTATCCAGAGGCTAGTTATATCATAAAAGCACAAGTACAGTATTTTTTTTTTCTTTTAGGCTTTGAAGCTATGTTCTGAATAAATATGAAAAAAAATACATATATATAGAACGGCTGTATCCATCCCCCTGTCCGACTGACGACGGAAATCAGGATAGAAACGATCACAAACAACGAGACTTTTTAAAATGTTGACCCAATGTTAAAAAAGTTCAATTTTCACCGTTAACCCTTTATTGAAACCATAAGTGGTAGAAATTTACATCTCCCGGTTTTAACGTTGATCACTATACACCAAAACAGTAAAATCATTGAGAGAAACAGATTTTCGAAAAGCATTCACCGTCTCCAAAATATTGTCCCATCGTTTTTATCTTTCAACTAAAACAGAAAGTGGTAAAAATAAGCTATCATTTTTGGTCTCAGCATTGATAGTAATTGCACAAAATCGGTAAAAAAGTGAAAAATGTCTTTGATATGATTCAGTGTCCCAAAAATAGGCTTCATTTCGTCTCGTAATCCTCTATTTAAATCAGAAATGGTAGAAATAAACCATTTCTGGTTTCCACATTGACTTTCATAGAGCAAAAACTATAAAAACAAAGCGAGAAATTATTTCTGGAAAACGATTCACTGTCTCAAGAATTCATTCTTCTCAGCTTTCATCTCTCCCTCAGACATACCATGGGTCAATGAAAATTTGACCCATGACGCACTGGGCCCACGAATCGACGTTGCCCATTCTGACCCATCACCCACCAAACCCCATCGCCATCAACTCTGACTCATAATCCACGCCCTCCTCTCCACTTGTAATAAAAGAAGGCTGTGAAGTTATCACTAATCGCAGTTTGAATATCCACGGGCAATCGCTCAAGCACCGCTCTGTTATAAAATAGGCAGATCTGACATTTACGATACAAAACGATAAAGTGTTTGCCATGGGCCATATTACGACGAATTTCAATTTAACTATCATAAATAACTATTTCCTTGTTGAATTACAGAGACTTTTCTGTGTAAACTAGAATGAAATTTAGAAGTCTCAAATCAAGGTAAGTAGACCAACGTAGTGAAAAAAAAGAAAATGACTGTGTCTTGAAAGCCAAGTAGTAAGACCTATTGCTATTATTACAATTACAAATATCAATATCCAAAAGTGCCTGAAGTTCTTTTTACATTTATATATACTCATCTCATAAGTAAATAGAAACAAATGAAAAAAAAAAAAGAAAAATGGAGGCCTTGAAAGTAAACCGTTGACCAATTCACAAGTGTTCGGAAGATGCTGTCTACAATGCACCGAACACAGTGGATCGGTGGGTCAGAGTGGTTCTTGGGTCGAAATGAATCACGTCTTCTTGAACCACGACACACTCACAAATCTTGACCCACCTTACCCACTCCATCTCTGCTGTCTACTTAAACTGGAAGTGGTAGAAATTTATTACAACCTTCGGTTTCAATATTTATTTTCATACAGCGATAATGATAACGTGCCGAAAAATTGTTCTTTCCTCGGAGTAAGCGGCCATTTTTCGCAACCATACAGCGCAACAGATATGATTATCGATTTGTATGTCTCCCCCTCGGAGGTATAGGACACTATGTCACATTTGTCTAAGTTTACAGGAGAGCAATTTTATGATGCCGCTTGTACCTTTTATTTATTTTCTGTTACTGTTTGTTGAACTATTATAACAAAACGTTACCACTAAGTTCTTTATGGACCAGAATTTAGCTGATTTGCATTTTTTTTATTGATACATTGTGTGTAACAAACTGAATTTTGACAAAGATGAAAATAGTGGAAATATATATGTTAAGCTTCAAATTGCTCGACAGAATTCGTGATGACAAAACATTTTGAACTGAATAATAACACGAACTCCCTGCTTTTAGTCGATATTTATTTATTTTTTTTTTCGTAAATATGGTTTTGATCTGTTAATATTGATCCCAGATACAGTATTTGAGAGTAGCCCACTTTGTCCTAAGAATTATTTGATATTATTCCCTTACGGTACAACAAAACAAAAGTTGGAATATAAATATGTATGTTCTGTTTCACTAAAGTTAAGCTGAAGTGTCTGATTCAATGATTTTGCTTTGTTCTTATTCAACAGAGCCTACTGATTACGTCAGAACTTCAATACAGTATAAATGACGGATGACTAGACCAGTATGAAAGATCATCCCACACAGAGCGACCCTCTTCGGCACGGACGACACGGGTTTGATTCCCGATGGGAGCTCATGTGGTTTGAATCGCACATTAATCTGCACATTTCCTGTACCCTTGACACTGAAAGGGTCGTTAAGCTCCAATTCAGCAATAACAACTGAACAGGTTCTTCCCGGCACATTATTTTCGACTCAACGAGAGCAAAAGTACTATCTCAGGAAGGACATTTATAAGGGGGTGAAATGCGCTTATGTATACTCTCAAGAAAAACCTTGAAATATAAATAGTTCACACTTTTTAGTTTACAAGCATAAAACAAAAATACATTATTTTCTACAAAGAAGAACGAGGACTTATGAACTCATGGTGAAGGTGGTGAAGTACGTCCCTAAATCTAGGAATATACTTTCCCTGCCTAACGACTGTACAGCAAATATGTTATTTACCTTCTTGATACCATGCATGAAGGTTATTTTACTATATAGGAAATTCACTGATCGGCAACACTGCAAAATCAAACTCACAAATTTTCCATACTACTCATCCATCCACCGCTACTCCCTGCTGCTCCCGCCTTTCAACTTTACACAATTACATTATTTACAAAATGGATTGATTATACCAGGAGTCTCTATTCAAATTACAGCGTAAATTTTGCATCACTCGAACAAATAATTCAAAAACTTTACAATTCAGAGAGAAATATTCATGAGGACAGGGCGGGGAGGAGTGAAGGCAGGCGAACGGCCAAAGATCAAGCGGAGAGGTAGGTGGCACGTTCTGGAGGGTTCTCTCGTGAAAATCTACCTACGTCACGAATATTTTTTCTTTATTCTTTGTTTCATAAATGCACGCCTCAGAACGCATGTTCTAACGATGCAACGCTAATTATGATTCCCGTAAAAGTATGTAGCCGTAGCAGAGTTGGCATTTATAACTAAATGTTATGCAGAGAATCAAGCGATGGCCGAACTTCTAGGAGTTGGGGGTGTATGTTATAATCAGAGTTGGGAACTGTTACAAATGAAACTATCATATTAGAGAGGGAAAAAAGCTGTGTCCTAAGTCTCTGTACCAAAGTGGAGGAGCTCATGCGTATGGGTGGGGAAAAAGTGGTGGAATTACATAAGACGGACCAGGAAAGGGCCATTGTATTGATCTTTTGTTCTCTCGAAAAATATAAATTTTATGAATATTTAATTATTGAAATCTTCCTTCTGGCATATACCACGGGTTCAATTATCCGTGATGCATATTTTTTTCTTTTTCCTTTTTTTCCCTAAACCTTGCCTTATGAGTAAATTGCTAACGACCTAGCTATGCAGCAATAGCGCTTGCCGCTAGATCAACAAAGTCAAGAAGTGCCAAGTCTGGTTAGAGCAGAGATGGATAGCTGTTCGTGGTCACCAGATGGTGTTCGCATTGCGGTGTCCATTCACTATCGTGAGGACAATTAGGGAGCTACTTGAAAGAAAGAAGAATCAAACTCTGGTTTAAAAAGTCCAAAATTTAACGGAGGGTGAGCCAATGTGAAAAAAAAATTCCAATCAATGTTGCCAGATCTGAAAATTAAAAAGTAGCAAGACTTTGCTCCAAAAGTAGCGGATTTGAACTATTTGTAGCCCAAACTTAAAAATGTCAAAAGTCAGTCGTCAGGTGTCTGGGTTGGCAAGAGCCAGGCGGCGACCGCAGTTTTCTGTTGTTGGTAATGGTGTGTTACGGCAGACGCCATATTACATCAGATGCAGTAGAACTGCAGTGTACAATGAACTGGGCATGCGGTGATAGTATAAAATAGGCGAGTTTTCTGATTTACAAGGATACATGTTTGCTTAAGTCAGTTGGGATCCATGAATTTTCGTAAATTTATTGTAACTCCAGTTATCCATTATGTTAATATGGACAATGCAGGAACACAATTAAACTTGCGATGTTCATTTTTACACAGCTCTCCATAACTATTAGGCCCAGGTATTAACCGAGACAGCAACACAGTCAGTGATACTGCAATAGCGCAAACTTAACAAAAGTTTAGTGTTGTCAGACCTGGAGTTTTGAACCAGTATCGAACATGTTAGCTTTAGTAAAACTATTGTTCATTCTAAATAGAAAACTCAACAAACGAAACTTTAATTGTAAGGTAACTGCAGGTATATACGCCAGTACAGCTAAATCCGCCAAGTGTTCATCGCTGGGACGTTTCTGACGAAATCCGCTAGAATGCGCCTCCAATATGTGCTGCGGGCTTGGAGAAGTCTGATTTGACGAATATTCCGGGAGACAGCGCTCAGACCGCCACGCCGTGCAGTGTTGTTTGCGTCAAGAAGGTTCCGTAGAAGGACGTTATTATTTCAATAGAGGTAAGCATCCGTTATTAGTACCGTACTAACTCAGAACATTGCCGACTGTTTACAGCAATGTACGCCTTATTTCGTGTCCGTCTAGGAACACTTTCTTTTGTAAGTGTAACTTCAGTATTTGTGATTCCATGGCTACTAAATCAACACCAAGTACAGTGCAGCGAAATACGCAAGAGCTTGTGCAGGATTGACTGCAGAGGACAAAGATGTTTTCATTTGTCCCACATGTTGCATGTAATTTCGGTATAGCTTTTTATGTCACAGTACAGTAACACTGTTTTTATATCATCTTATGGACCAAAACTTCTCAGTTTGGAACCTGATTTCAACTTTGTAGATTATCGTTTCTATATTTCATATTTTTATCTTTATCTTACACTTTGGTTATTCTATTTTTTTGCTTCAGCCATGTTGTGTAATAATATTTGAGTTCGTATAATAAAGACGATGTTAGCAGATGCAAGATTTATTACATATTTCTAGTAGTATCCTAGACTTGACGTAATTACCTGCACGTGTTGCTAAATACACCACTTTGTAACACTTTTTTTTATTTTACCTTGGGTAGACAACATAAGTGAGTAGCACCATTGCCACCTTCTTTTTCTACACGCGGGAAAGGTTACTCTGCAACGCACATGTGTTGTTCTTTGTGTTCCATGAAAATTAAGGCCTTAAAAAATCCAACATCCTTAACATGGCGTATTTACCTGCACCTACCTTATTATATAAAACTAATAATTCGTGATTTCATATATAAAAATAAAAAAGTAGCATATTCTTAAGAGTTATAGCCTAAAGGTAATAATTAAAAGTACCCCAAAAAGTAGTGTCCCAATTTGAGACTTTGGTAACGAGGGCACTTAAAAGATCACCCAATCCGCTAATTGCAGCCCAATCTAGTAACATTGCTTCCAGCTTGAATGTTCATAGCTATAGAGTAAAATAACGCAAGAATCGATTTTCTGCAATCAACGAAGCAACCAAACCATATGTCCCATTTCTATTCTAATCTCTTCACTAAAACCAGAAGTAGTAGTTTCAATGTTAATTGAGAAAGTAACGCGGTATACAAATCAAATTGCTTCACGTGGTGTACACGTGGCACTTCTACTTATTAATAAATTAAAGGTATACAGTTAGAATATTTGAGTTAATACTGCAAGCTTATATTTTCTACTTATAAAAATAGTCGTGCAACTTGTTTTCGAAAACGTAAATAAATTGAAGTGAAATGCTATTATATTGCTAACCAACGCTAAGATCGACTATACTCACGCATTCATTTTACTAAAGAGTATGTATGTCTTAAAACATGTGAAAATCTACTTATTCAGGTCGATCTACGTACAACAATGTCCCACTCAATATTCGGAAACTTTCATTTTTAGTAAATAAATAATAATAATGAACCGGAATGATCGTTTTAAATACAACTTTTCTATACACAGGAGATTTACACATGTAAAACATGTCCGTGGCATCCTAAAGGTGTTCAATTGGATTAAGATTGACAGAGTTTGAGGCCCACTTCAGCAACTGAAATTCACCACTTCGAACCACTGGAACACAGTGTTAGCCTTCCTGCCTTGTGACAAGAAGCGCTCTCCTGCTGAAAGCGTCCACTCTCAGCTGAAATATACCCCACACAAATGGGTGTAAATGATCAAGAATGACCTGCCAATAGCTAGGAACCATCATGGTTCCCTCCACGCACTACTGGGCCCACGAGTGACTAGATGATGATGAGAAGGTTGCCCAAAGGAGGAACCACCAGTTTGTCGTCTTCCTTTTGAGCACAAGTCGAGGGGCTGCCCTGGAAGACGACAGATTCTGACTTGGCCATCGATGTAATGAAGGTAGTATCGTGATTTACCGGACCGTGCAATTGTGCCATTACTGTGCGGCCCCATGACGATGAGCATGTATCCATTTGAAATGAAATGAAATCTTTGAGTTTTACGTCCCACGGTTATGCCGGTTAGGCTAAAGGAGACGGTGATGATGAGAGATGAGTGAAATGGTGGAATGAAGAAAGTGGGAGGAAACGGGAGAACCCCGAGAAAACCCACGAGCACGGTGTTTGTCCACCACAAAGTTCACTTGGCGGGGGCTGGGATCGAACCCGGGACCCCAAGCACCAGAGGTGAACGCTCTACCACTGAGCCACCGCGCCCCCCATGTATCCATTTGAGTCGTAATTGACGACGCACTGTGGTTAACATTGATACACGTATAGGACGTTGGTCGCAGAGGTCTAGATGTAACAGTTTACGGTGAACTGTGTGCTTAGAGGCACTTGTGCTTTGCCCACTGTTGAAGTCTGCTGCTGATTGAGCCACAATTTGAGCCCTATCCTGGTCTACTGACATCGACAATCAACGACGTCCGATATTTTTTAATAGGGTGTGGCTGACCCACCCCTTGTTGTTTCAGCGAATTTCACCGCCCTTTTCCCACCTTTGAAAAACACTAACCACGACAGCTTACAAACACTCAACAGGTCGTGCCGTTTCAAAAATGCTCGTTTCCACCTGTTTGGCCATCACAAACTGTCCCCTATCAAACTCTGATATCTCGCCGACCTTCCCATTCTGTGCACAAGCACCACACTGACTGATCCAGTGACATCCCTGTCAGCGACTGCCAAGCGGTTCTGTTGTGCCTCGTGTCACTTATATCACCCTTTGTTCAAAAATTAGCGGGCGGTCATATTGTCTGGTATTATCCTTGTATATATGCTGGCAAATATCCCCACGTGTTTCTACGTTCTTTCTTCTGTACTTCTCATATTGAATTCGTCTAAACTCAAAATCTCGCACAAAATTCGAACGTCTCATATGGACATCTTAGGGAAGCATCTAAACCCGTCGATCCTGGAAGGTGCAGGGAGTGCGGGCCCCTCAAAGTTAAATCAAAAAGTGGCTAATAGGAGGATTAGCTTAAGTTAGAAATTGACAAAGAGTCGTATCTCAAAATTTCAATTTTTCGGACATAAAGAAAGAACAATTACGTAGACAGGAAAGAAGCTGAATATGTCACCTATTCCATTTAATAGTTACGTGGAATACATGATCAATTATTGCATATTTAACCTTTTTTCTCCTGTATGGAATTACATTTCTTTCTTTATGCCTGAAAATGAGATTTTGAGATTCGACCCTTCGTCAAATTGTTGACAAAAAGTAATAAACTACGTGTTTTTAGCGTTTCCGACATACTTCCGAGGAAAATTGCGGACATTTTTACAATATCAAATTTTCCATTTCTTTATTCAGAAAGTGCCCAATGTAATAATTTGCGTAAGTTAGGATTGGAATCTTAACTATATATAAAACTACATGAGCTGACATAAATTATTGTGCACTTCCTGTAAGGCTACAATGATTAAATTTGGCATGATTGTAGCTTTCTGGAACTAACCGACAGGAAAATTACCAAAAGTCAATATTTCTAATTTTTGGAGGTCTAAAGAGGGAATGAAGAATTTCCCTATGTTATTTAAGTGGGCCATTTTTGAACCTATAATCTCATGTTTTAGGTACTGAGAATTGGAATAAAAACTTAAAGATCGGTGTGCTTGTACGTTTTCGTTAGTACTACCTAAGTAAATCAGCAAAAAAAAAAATTCCAAATTTAGGGTGGTTTTATAGGAAACCGAAAATCTTTCACATGTTATTTATATGGAACACCTTTTACACCCCCAAATTATTGAGCACTTCCTGTAGGACTACAATGATTAAATTTGAAATGATTGGAGTTTTTCGAGACAAACCCACAGGAAAATTCCCAAAAGTCAATATTTTTAATTTTTAGGGGGTCTAAAGAGGGGATGAAGAATTTCCCCATGTTATTTAATTTTTTTGACATATAATATCATGTTTTAGATACTTATAATTGGAATAAAAATTTGAAATTCGGTATGCTTGTACGTTTTTTTTTGTCTTACCTAAGTAAATCATCAGAAATAAAAATTTCCAATTGTACAGTGGTTTATGGGGAACTGAAAAATCTTTCCCATGTTATTTATATGGGACGTCTTCTATACCCCAAAATGTTTAGGTACTTCCGGCAGGATTAGAATAATGAAATTTGGCATGATTGTATCCTTCCAGGGCTAAGCCACAGGAAAAATAGTCAAAAGTGAATATTTTTAATTTTTTAGGGGTCTAAAGGGGGAAGAAAAAAATCCCATGCTATTTAAATGGGTGTTTTCTTGGGATACAAAATCTTATCTTTTAGATAGTTGAAAATTGGAAAAGAAACGATAGGATTGTGAGTTCAAGAGGTGGGAGGCCGTAGGCCGAATAAAGACTTTGTGTAGGGGCGAAGCCCCCGCATAGGCAAATTCAGGAAATATGAGGAGCAAGTTCAGGAAATTCAATGTTGATGCAAAGACTGATAGATAAGAAATGCGAGGCCGTAGGCCGAGCAAACTTGGGGGTCTGGAGGCAGAGCCCCCAGGTAGCCAAACACTAGCTCAGTATAAAGACTTAATTAAAAATAAGATAATGTGTAACTTTATTTATTCACTAAGTGCCAAATATAGAGATTGACTTAAAGCGGAAGTAAGAAATTCGAAATATACATTCTTAAATAAAACTAACGTGTTTCAGCGTTTTCGAAAATTCGTAAGGAGGAAAAGGTGGATCATTTGTACATTATCCAAATTTTCCGTTCTTTATTGAGAAAATGTCGAATGTCAGCATCTGATTAAGTTCGAGTTGTGAGACTCGGTATACAAAGTCTTAAAGGAAAGTAAGGATGCACATAGTTGAGCGTTCGTGGAAATTCAGCTTGTAAAGTAGAAAAGAGAGACAATTTCTATTATTTTAAGATTTCCCATTATTTATTGAGAAAATCCGTAATGTAAAGCTTTGCTTAAGTTGGATTTGTGAAATTCATTACATAAACTCTTAATTAAAAGTAAAGCAAACATATGTTTCATCGTTTTGAAAATTCCGCTCTTGAAAGCAAAAAGACAGGCCAGACAACCTGTACTATTACATAAAAGGGTCGAAGTGAGTCACTCTTACTTGTTTGACGTCCAGGCCACACTAATGTATCTGGAAACGCAAGATTTGGACAGATAAGAACGACCAGAACAAACAATAAGAAAACAATTTTTTGAGATACGTATACTAAGGGAATGTAAGGGAGCTGAAATGTTTTGCCCGAAATCGAGTACCATATGAATTCAGAGACACGTAACTCGGCATATAAAAACTCATCACCAAAAATACGCGGACACGTGTCGCAACGTTCTTGAAAATTTCTATTTGAATGTGAGAGGTATATTTTCTACATTTTTCCTCTAAGTGAAGTTTAACTGCTGTTTAAGTCCTTAACGCTTTGGAGATTGCTGAATGGACCCTTTCACACGCGCCGCCTTTTCCGGCGTTGTTATGGTCCGAGATCGACCTGGCGATTTCATTTCCCAGTGCAGAATCTATTACTTTAAAGTTTGATACCCAAAATTGAATAGTTTCTCTATTCAGAATCATGTCGGCCAAGTCCGAACCGAAATGCCCACTGAGTAGTAACCACAGAATCATCATTACGATTATACTCCTCCATAACAAACGCAGGAAGTTCACCGTGCCACGCCATTGCGATAACTGATGGTAGCACGTGTACCGCTATCGATCAATACCCCCTCCACTGCCGTATCCCCAACACAACTGACAGAGACCTCTCCAAATATGGGAGATGTTTTTGACAGACTCTGTATTTTCAAAGGTTCGTTCCTTATATACGCAAATCTATGTTATGATATTGTTATTACAACACTGCACTATCATATCTAATATAATTTTATGGCAGAAAACGAACGTAAGTTCGAATGATCTCAGGGTTAGAAATTATATCTTAAATTCATGTAGGGTTATCCACTGGATTAAATTGTGCAATATAAATAAAATATGACATAAATACATCAGTCCGAAACAATTAAATAAATAAAGGCAGCTGTTAAACATGGATGCAATTGTGGATTTTACTTTGATACTGCTCTACCTTCGAAAAACAAATACACGAGAAGCAAACGTGAAACATTTCTGATTTGTTTTCGTCGGTAAAAGTAGGATCGTTATTAAGTGCGAAGTGACGTAAATATACATAAATATAAGTTATTGAACTTCTAGTAAGGAATGCTGTTATAAGAACCCTATTTTCTTTCAGATGCCGGATACTATTAATTTAAAATGGTAAGGGATATTTTAACACAATGAAAGATGAGCATTATTCTTGCATTTTAAATATTACTAGATGAACCTGCGCTCTCTACACAGCGCATCATTCGCATATGAGCATAAATCTCCTTCTCATTTCTCACAACATATGTACATGTCCCTTTACAGACACAAGTGAAAGACGTTTTGATTTTTAAAAAAAATCGCTACTCATGCTTTGCTCCTCATCCGCAATTATATGGAAAAACATCAGATTCACGTTGTGCCTCGTCCACTCTATTCTCCGGACCTAGCTCCAAAACTTTTTTGCTGTCTCCTGAACTTATAGTCAGTTTGAAAGGACGTCGTTTCCAAACCATAGAGGAGATTTAGGGCAATGCAACAAGAGGAGATTTAGGGCAATGCAACAAGATTCCTTCGCACCATTCCAGAAAGTGCGTTCCAGGAAGCTTTGTAAAAATTGCAGAAAAGTTGGCAACGGTGTATTGCCAGTAAAGGGAACTACTTTGAAGGGGACAGTGGTTAAAATGTTGTACAATGAGCAATAAAGATGAAGAATTTAGGTTTCTTTTTGAACACACCTCGTGTTTATACAGACAGTCTGTGGTAGGCAGTCCCACTTTTTTGTAACCAGAACTGTACATTCAGTCCAGTAGTTCTTATACATGTACTTTCGAGCGATGATAGAAGAAAGTACGGTGATCGTAAAAAAAATGAAATTCAAGAATTCAATGGATTTACACATTTCATGGTCCTTACTACATACCGAAAAAGGAATTTTTCAATTTCTATCCGTTTGTACGTCTGCCGATTTCCCGTTCATCCACATGCATGTACACTCACCTAGAGGTCATACTGCTCAACATATTCAGACCAAGGGACCGCAGTGGATCAGTGGCAGAGCGTTCACCTCTGGTGGATGTTGTCCCTGGTTCGGTCCCAGCTCGCGTCAAGTGAACTTTGTGGTGCACAAACACCATGTGCGTGGCTTTTCTCGGGGTTCTCCCGTTTCCTTCTACTTTCTGCATTACATTATTTCATTTATTTCTGATCACCACCGTCTCCTTTAGCCTATTCATTTCATTTCGTAGGTTTCAGAGGTTGACGATTTTTCCGTGCCTCCGAAACGTAAAGGTAGTTTAACAGAGGATGAAAATTAAAATGTGCTATTTTCTGGCAAACAGATCTTCCCTCTTTCGTTGTCAAATGAACTTAATTCGAAGTAGAGTGGAAATGATTGTCAAACCTTAATATATATAGTATATGCGTGATATTGCACGGAAATATATTCTTATTTTATGAAAGTTGCTGTTAAACATTTTCCAATCGGAGGGAGCTAATTATATCCTACATTCGGGGACGAATTTATCATTCACTCCAGCCTGACTGTTTTTAATCCGAAGCACTGAGGAGTGTGAGAAACCGTCAAAGAAAATGTGCACACGTTCTCTCAAAATCAAGTAACTTTTATGAAACTAACATGGGAATAATTATATATATAAAACTAGAAAGGGGAAGCGTAATACAATCTCTCCTTTTCAGTATTCTTAGGTCTATTCAGAAGAAATCGTTTGGAAGCCTCAACGAAAACATTTCATACTCAAACTTTTTTAAAAAATTAAATTATTGTCAAACATATTTCTTGAATGGGGCAGAGGGGTGATTACCTTTCATTAATTGCTCAAGAACTGTTTACTTGATTTGGCTTCGTTTCTGTAATAAAAACTTAATTAACAATTCCGTAGGAGGGCACAAATCATTTGCATAAAGTCCAAACCTGTTAGTTTATCTTTGCAGACGATTTTACCAAGAAAAACTTCGAAAATATTGTTCACGTTTCTCATACCCTAAGAAAAATTCACAATTACTAGTTTACTGTTGGAGATGTTCTCTTCGATAGTTTTCCGAAAGCGCCTATTGCAGCTGTGTTCATATTTCATAAATAAACGATTCCCTAATAACTACAACCTCACATGATTCAATTTAAGAAGTGCGAGAAAGTTTAGTGTAGTGGTCCGTACCTTTTAATACATAGGTGGCTGGATTATCTGTAGGTAACTAGGTCATAGGTCTGCACCTGAAGATAAACTTATGAAACTCAAGTGATTGCGGACGAAGATAAGGGGAAACAATATAGTAGTGATCAAAGGGAAAATGTTTGTTGGTGAAGGGCAGTACATTCAATGAACAAAAGAGCGAAGAGACTGTGAAAAAAAATCTTCTTTACAAAAAAGGAATTTAAATGTTCCACGGATCTAATTCCAAGAACATTTGATATTGATAATAAGTCAACAGTTGAAAATTCTTGACTACATTACCGCGCTTAGAAACAATTGTCATAGAATCAGTTTATGCTTACAAAACACCTTTATTCCAATATAAGGAAAAGAAAAACAGCTGAGAATGCTCCAAGAGCATTGCCAGAACGAACATAAAAAGAATGGAGAGGGACGGATAACTGTCATTCTTCCTAGATGTAAAAATAAATAGTTTTATACACACCTTCTCTTTCTCGCAAAAATTAGCAAAATATCATCTCTCTATGACTTACAGTTCTCGAGATATGGCTGCTTAAATATCTAGAAATTCGAACTTTATTGGTCAATGTCTGGGGAACGGTGGCCAGTTGGCCAGTACACAGCCATATCTCGGTGGCCACTGGTTACTATTTGGTACTAAGATGTTCACCATCCTCTTAGGTATTGATAAATACCAATATATGATTTCTGTGAGACTTGCGGTTCGAGAGATTTGGCTCCTTAAATCTCTCAAAATCGAAACGATTTTTTGGCAAATATCACGGGAACCATAAGTTGTAGAGAGATGATATTGATGTTGATCAATATCTAACAGGGTGGTAAATATTATGGCACCAAATAGTAACCGGTAGCCACTGTCCAACTGGTCACTGGTTTAGCCAGTCGCCAGTTGGACAGTGGCCACCGGTTACTATTTTGTACCAAAATATTTACCATCCTGTTAGATATTGATCAACATCATCTCTCTCCAAGTTATGGTTCCCGAACTATGACTCCTTAAATATCTAGAAATTGGGCATTTTTTGACCAATATCTCGGGAACGGTAAGAGTGGCGCAAAAAATTGAAACACTTTCTCTGATAGTTTTTGATGCTCTATTGAATGCAGGGTTCAAAACTGAAAAAAAGTCCCAAATAACAGAGAGACGGACAGACATACAGACACACAGACATAAAGGATTCAGTAACGAAATTTTTAAGTTCGTTGAAAATATTGTGCAGATTAAAAATATGGTCCTGCCCCGGGTAGTGTAGTCACTAACGCCCCCATCTTTGGTGCGAGAGGTCCCGGGTTCGATTCCCGGTGGGGACACTCGCTCGAAATGTGTAAACACTTTTTCAGGTAAGCCATCCTGAATGAGGTTTTCCTCATTGACAACAGGAAAATGCAGGGATGGTACTTAACATATGGGTCCCAGGCCGCTTCCTTCCATTCCCAATTTTTCTTCCTTCCTTTTATTTGGATAGTATGATTGCTTTCGGACGTCATCCCTCAAACGTGACGGGCTAACATGGCCATAGATGCCAAAAGCCCGGAAATCTAAATCCTAAGAACATGGTAGCTACTTTATAAAATTCTTTCACGACAATTTTATTGATTTAAATCAAACATCAATGAATTCTGGAGTCCTATTCCCTTGCCGCAATTGCAGATCATTGCGTATAGATTGGTATTACGTATGCCTGACAACTGATGTGCCATGAAAATGATTATCCATCTGAGAAACACACATGAACCTGTGCTAGGCGCTCAACGAACAAGAAAATTTTTGCCTTCATAAAAGACCGAAGGCTGTGGGTCCGCGCGATAATGCCTCCACAGGGAAAAATTGTGATAGCTGTGATGAGTATGTGCGTAAACTAATATTTTCTTACAAACTAGTCGTGTAAACGTGTATTTGATTGGAAAGTAAATAATTTTTGTTGTTAGTTGAGACTGCAACTAGTGTTGGATAAGATAATGTCTATATCAAATTAATTAAAAAAAGAAAAACTCTCTTGTTTATAGAATAGGAAGCATCACTAGTTTGTTAGGCAAACATACATGCATAGACCTATGATACTTGTAACAATTTTCTGTGGAGAAGGAAGAGAAAATTTAACGGTTCAAATCCAAAGGCAATGGGAAAATACCGAGAATAGAATTAAACGAAAGAACGATGTTGCTGTAGTTAAATCATGAAGGACAAAGTGACTCAGACATCGAGACGGAAATACATTGAAGGTACGGTGAAAGGAAAAATATAAAGGGGAAGAAAAAGTATACTACTGATGGACAATTCTGACAAAGAAAATTGCTACATCATGAAGTCTAAGACCCCAGCAAATAAAAGGTTCTCACTATATACCATGTGACCTACCGGCAGTGGCAGGATATCTATATAACTAGGGTTACGACTTCTAGGTGACCAACTTTTCTTTCAGAGGAAAACCGAGTATTCTGAAAATATTCGATGTGTTAATCATTGGTTTAAGTTGGGAATAGAGGGAATTTTTCTACTGTATTTGTGTCTTTTATTCTCTTAATGTACCTCAATCCCTCTTTCTCTTCTTTCCTCTTATTTTACTGCTAATTTTTAAATTTTATGACAAATCTAATCGTCATCAGCATAGATCTTCTGCCATTATTGGCAGATCACTAGCTGCAAATGAGAAGCTTCCATGCTCCACGATCTGCCGCTAACCTCTTCGTCCTCACGTATGATTTCGCTGTTTTGATATCGTCCATTAATTGCTTTCTTTGTTCCCTCCCTCTCTTTCCTACCACCAAATCCTCTAGTACGTCCTTCATGATACAGTTCCCTCTTAGCCAGTCTCCCAACCAGTTTCTCTTCCTCTTCTTAATAATATCTAAAATTGTTCTTTTGTCTTCCACCATTTCTAAAGCCGTCACATTTGATTTCCGCTCGAACCAACTATTTCTCTCCATTCTTCTCCACAACCACATTTCCAAAGCTTCCAGTTTATTTTTTTTAATTTTTTTTATCGTTTTTGCATAATCTCAATGTTTCTGACCCATGCAGTACAATACTCCACACTAAGCATTTTATGAGTCTTTTCCTCAACTCTTTAATCTAGGTCCCACAAAATAGTTTTTAGTGTGTTACTTTGTTTGCAAGAATTTTTACAAAATCAACATTTCTCTTAACCGAAACAATGCAGATGGAAATTCCAAGGCACAAGAACCTCTTCAACCACATTCCTGATTTGATTTTTGATTTCATTTTAGTTCAGCGTCCCTTTTAGCAGTGAGGCTATGTGAGCCGTGGAATGACAAATTAACGTTGAAACCGAAGAATATTAGGTCCCGCCGGGAATCAAAGCCGGCTCTCTCACACCAAGAGATCCCTGATATTTAAACAGAACCGTTCTCATTTATGATTACAAATATACTAACTGAACCTGCGCTCTCTACATAGCACATCATTCACATATAAGCATGAATCTCCTTGTTATTCCTCACAGCATCTCTACATGTCCCTTTACAGACACAATTGAAAGACATCTGGATAAAAATCGGCAAGGGGTACCGTAAAGGGGAGATTTTTTTTTCAATTATTTTTTTTTCTCAATATCTCGCACCGTTTGCAAGATTTGAGGCCACTTCCGGTTGAAGTTTCTAATTCATGTGCGATCAGTGTGTTCTTTCTTCTTGCATGCAGTATGTAATAAGCAAATACATTACATACACAATTAATTATAATGTCAGTGATATATGGTGTTAATTGATCAAAACACTCCAAAGAATAGAGATTCATCTTAACTTGGAGAAATGGTTATTCTTCGTTTTATCATTTGGCCATGAAACAAACTCATGAGAGATATACAACCCCTACATATAGCTATGTTATGTTGGAATGTATAGCTCATAGGATATGATGCTTTACTTTCTTTTAAAATTTTAACATTTTCGGTGTACCTTTAAAAAATGTAATAAACAACGACTACTTTTTAAAGAAAATCAATTAGAACTGGATCATCTACACAAAATTTGGAACGAAAACGGCACGTTTCTAGCAATTGTAGATCTCATTCGCGAAAGAATTGAAGACAAACATACAAACTTTTCTTTTCAGACAAACATATAAACCTAGTATTTTAATATTCAGATGGCTACCATTACAAATTTGACACATTCTTTCCGCCTTATGATGAAATCTCCTTACGCCGCCAGTGTGTGATTCTGAATTTGGATAGTCACTCGATAGAAAAAGTGTAACACGCTTTTTCAGGCCAGCCACCCTGAATGAGGTTTTCCTGGGTTTTCCTCATTCACACCAGGCAAATGCCGGGGTGGTACCTAACTTATAGGTCCCAGGCCGCCTCCTTCCCTCCCCAATCCTTTCTTCCTTCCCTTTCCCCGGATTGTGTGCTCGCCGAAGGACGTCATCCCTCAAATCGTGACGGGCTAAATGGCCTTAGATGCCGAAAGCCCACAAATCTAAATCCTAAATCTGAATTTGGATAAAGCAGATTACAAGTCTAAGACGGGCATAAGTTTGGACAATATTCATCTCGAAATTTCATTACTCCAAGACTGTAAAAAACGATTGCGTATAAACTACTCACTTCCGTACATGGATTCAATTAGATAAAAAGGCAGTGTCAAAATATATGAGACAAAGAGCAATTTCTTTCCCTTTTTACGCCTTAATTTAGGATCTTTTCACTTTCTTAATTTCCAATATGAAAATGCCTCCATGAAACGGCATGGTGACACAGTGGTAAAGCGCTTACCCCCGGTTCGAACCCCGGCCAAATAACTTCGTGATGAAGAACATCATGTTCGTGGGTTCCCTCCGGGTACTACCGTTTTATCCCGATATCCCCATTCTACCCATTCTTTAATTAACGTTTACTTGCCTTAATCCCTTAGAGCATAATCGTAGAACGTTAAACCAAAAGATGTTTAAATTTCATTTTTTACTTCGAAATGTTTTAAAACGATTCAAAATCTTAATCCTAGAATTACGAAACCTATATCTACTATTTCACAAACGAGGCAAATTTGCCCGCGCCTTTTTCAAGTGATTGTTACATCATATGTATTTAAATTTAACAATTTTAAACTACTCATAGCAGAGAACTTAAAAGAAGTTCTACTTTACATTTATTGTAAATGGTTACATATATATGTATGTATACAGACGCGGATCAAGGATATGATCAAGGGAGGGGCTAACCCATAGTTTGCCGCTTTATCCAGTGTATACCTGAGCGACAACAAAGAGCTATAGCCCCCTTGGATCCGCGCCTATATATATATATATATATATATATATATATATATATATATATAAAGAGAGAGAGAGAGAGAGAGAGAGAGAGAGATAGGGGGAGACCGACAGACACATAGATACAAAGTGTGTTCAAAAAGTACTGAACCTAGTTTTTTTTTCTTTCTGGCCCAAACAAATGAGGCGCAAGAGACTTTCTTCAGTGTAAATGTAGAGGGGACACTCTTGCGCAGTCATGATTTTTTCCAGTCCGTACAAAGCGTCAATCGCTGGCAGTCTGCCAACGAGTGAAGACGTGTAGAGAGCGCTCGTCGGATTTCAAGATTTAGAAAAAGTTGAGAACCGATATTGCATCAAATTTTGCAATAAACCTGGCGATACCCAAGCGGAAACCATTTAATCAGATCGGAACCTTCAATTTTGAACGAGAATTTGGGAATGAGGAGTGTTCACGAAATCTGATTCAGGCTTTCAATCGCCGAACCCAACATTCCCCTGCGTCGTCAGGCTTCCTACTCACCCGACATGGCACCGTGTGACTTTTGGTTATTTCCCAAGATAAAAATGTCCTTAAAAGGGACTCTATTTAACTCAAGAGAAGACATAGTGAGGAATGCGACGGCATGGTTGGTAAGTATTAAAAAAAAAGACTATTCAGAAAAGACTATTGAGAAAAGAATGGCGGGAGCGCTAGAGGAAGTGTGTACATTACCAAGGAGACTACTTTGAAAGGGGATTAGGGTTTCGGATTTCCACATCAATAAATGAATTTTTGTCAACCAAATGTTCGCTACTTTTTGAACACACCCCGTATATATATATATATATATATATATATATATATATATATATATATATATATATATATATATATATATATATATAGTGTGTGTGTGTGTGTGCTAAATGAAAGCCTAGAAATGTTCTTAAAACCGGAAACGGTACTAGTTTTCAACTGTACTTCTGGTTTCAAGTATAAATGGAATCTGGTATTGGCATTGTTATCTTCTTATCTCTTAAAAATTTTGCTGTACGATTCTTAACACTGAAACTGAAAAGGACCAATTTCTCCCACTACCTCATGTAATAGAAATATAAATGTGGAGGAAGTAACCTAATGCATATCGAAGACATGTTTCCCGCTACCTCTTACCGCGTTTGCTCTGATATTTGTCAAGTAAAAGATGTTAATAATTATATACGACTTCTCAGTTACCGAAATTCTTGATGCATATAATATGAACTACCTGTTAACAAGTCGAGTCTGTATGCAGTTAACAGTAAAATAGTATGATCAGTAAGTAACACTGTAAAGTTTGTGAATGAAGTTAAATGTTTACGGATAGTATACTAACAAATCCATTGAGAAAATAAACGCTGCTAAACACAGTAAAGAAGGTTGGTAGATTCGATGCATGCGATATTGGAAACGGCATTTTACAGTAAGAAAATCTACACACCCTTTTACTATAGGCAACCAACATTTTTTGTTAGTGTGGAGATTGCATACAAGCTAGGAAATGTTTATATTTTAAACGAGATGTGGATAGCCACCGTTAAATTCAACGTTACCAGTGTGGATATTAAAAGTAAACATAACTAAATAATACAGGGTGAGCACAGAAACAGTACCTGATTTTCAAGTGCCATATAATTAACATTTAATTGAATATTTACATGAAATTTTGCACAGAACTCAGTAAACTCAAAGTATTTTACCATCTATCTTTTCAGAATCCTAGTTCTGACCAGGGTAGCTAGAGGGCAGTAACATCGAAAATGGTGTTCACCCCACAGCAACGAAGCTGGTGCGCTTTTACAATTTGCAAAAACAAGCAGTTTTGTGAGAGTGCAGCGTGATTTCAAACGACAATTTAATGCTGATCCATCCACACACAAATCCATTGTGAAGTGGCATAGAACGTTTATTGAGAAAGGGTGCATTTGTGATCAAAGAAAAGGACATTCAGGGCGACGTCCAGTCTCCGAGGAAACTGTGGAGCGCGTAAGATCAGCCTTCGTACACAGCTCACAGAAGTCTACACGTAAAGCTAGCAGAGAGTTGCAGATGCCACAAACAACAGTAAGCAAGATCTTACGCAAGCGTTTGCGGTGTTACCCGTACCGACTGCAGTTGGTTCAGAAGTTATACCCACAAGACAAGGTAAAGCGCCGTGAGTTCTGTAAGACTATGCAAAATTTCATGGAGGACGGCGAAAACTTTCTGACGAAGATCATTTTCAGCGAAGAGGCGACATTTCACTAAAGTGGAAAGGTGAATAGACACAATGTAAGGATATGGGGAACCCAGAATCCTCATGCAACTGTAAATGTGGAACGTGACTCACCGAAAATCAATGTTTTTTGTGCAGTATCAGAGCGTCGGGTGCACGGTCCGTTCTTCTTTCAGGAACAAGCAATTACATGTGAAAGTTACTTAGCATTACTATGTAACTGGTTGATTGCGCAACTTAGTAATGCAGAGATAGACGACTTCGTTCTACAACAAGATGGAGCGCCGCCACACCAGCATCGTGCTGTACGCAGGTTTCTAACAAGAACCTCCCAAACCGATGGATAGGGCGCTCTGTAGCCAGTGATCAAGTTCTTTGCAAGTGGCCTCCAAGATCACCTGACCTCACTATTTGTGACTTCTTTCTGTGAGGATTTGTGAAGGACAAAGTGAATGCACCTCCACTACTCGCAAATCTGAACGATCTCCAAGAAAGTATCAGTGATGCTGTCAACTCCATCACATCGGATATGCTTCACAACATGTGGTTGGAGTTAGATTACCGCCTCGATATTTCCCGCGTTACAGGTGGCGCGCAAATCGAGTGTTTGTGATTTCAATTATTGCTACAAAAACTTTTTGAGTTTATGTATCACTGTTCAAAATTTCAGCAAAATATTCCTTAGCATGTTAAATTTACACTAATTTGAAACCTGGGACTGTTTCTGTGCTCACCCTGTATAAAGGCAAGACAAGTGATAGATGAAACTTCTTCCCCTCAATGAGTATATACTAGTTTTACATAGTATTAAAAATTCGCTTTCGTTCAAGATTTATCGTGTGAAGTAACAGACGGACGGGCGAAGTATTAACATTACTATCTTGAATTGAGTTGAGCTTAACGTCCCTTTCACCAGCGAAGCTACGTATATGAGACGGGACCTACTGATTAACGTGGAATCCGAACCACATGAGCTCCCAGCGGAAATTGAAACCGGGTCTCCGATGCCAAAGGCACATACGCTAGCGTTATCCTAATAAGAGTTAGTCAACATTTGCAGTAAGAAAAGCTGCGTAGCCTTTTATCATAGGCAACCAACATTTCTTTGGAACTGTGCATGTTGCATAGAAGCTAGAGAATATTTATATTTATATTGATAGCCACCGTTATTCATGAAGACGTTAACAAACTGATTCCACTAACGAACTCGGTTGACACAATCGGTCTAGTTGTCAACTCGAAAACATAATTTAAAAAAAAAAATCGCTTTCGTTAAAGACTTATCGAGCAGAGTAACGGCCGTAAATAACGCAACATGAGAATCTTATATGGCCTACTAGCGTAATTCTAATAGAATAAGCGAGTTTCTTGTCATATTGTAAAACTATGAAAATTAAATATTGAAACCAGAAAAGATAGATAGAATCCGGTCTCAACGTAGGGTCTCAATGGAAATTATATTAGCGTTTAACGAAACACAATCTAAAGACGACACATACGTAAAATAATCAATTCATATCAATTATTTTATTGATAAAATCTATGTAAATATCAAACTCAAGGGGGGCAAATACCTCTCCCTGCTCTCCCAAATGATGCCTCTGGTTGCATTCTTCATGGGATACCCTTCATTTATGTTTTGTATATGTAGCAAAGCACACTGATAACTAGCAGATGGCATATCTTTGTTTTATCCTAACGGTGGCACAAAGCTCCATTTCACATTGCGAAACCATGCTAGTCTCCAAACTATGAGAATTGAATACTTGAAACCGGAAATGTTAATATGTTTCTAATGTTTTCCGAGTCCATCAGAAAGCTATTAGCGTAGATGGCACTAAATCCACATCAGAAAACGATACTTCGCTCTCCCCTTCTGGTTCTAATAAGAATATCAATATTCAAACCGGAAGTTGTACTAAATTTCTACCACTTCCAGTTTCAATACAGAGATAATGAAAAGATGGAACCCATTATCGCAACCCTGAAATATATTCGCATTAAAAAAAATACTCAACCTATAGCCGTTTTTGCTTTATGGTGTTCGGTGTTTGAACCGAAAATGGTAGCTTTATACTACTTCCGATTTGAATTGACGGTTACGAGGAGAGAGATAATTCGTATTTGATTTTTTTTAAAAGCTGCTTATACAGGGTATATATGCGTATATATATATATATATATATATATATATATATATATATATATATATATATATATATATATGGTATGGCGCTAAATTCGTTGTACGAATGCGGAGGAGTGATTCCTGAGAGTAAAACAAACAAACAAGTTCCTATAAACATAGGGGTGAAAACCCCATCGTTTACGTGTTATAGGCTGCCCCGAAAACATGAAAAAATTAACTCTAAAAGGTCCATAGCTCCACAACTATGTGACCTACTGTAGTCGGGTCAATACTTCACTTAGGAACTACTATGTGCTCTATCGAAAAATGCATATTTTAGAATCCTGAGGTACTCACGCAACATTTTTATGGAGGCAGTTGGAGAGTACTTTATATCATATGCTCGTAATCAAACTCCCTCTATAAAAATTGTCGTGGAAGCACCTCAGGATTTTGAAACACACATTTTTGGATAGGGCACATACTAGTTCCTATGTGAAGTCTTGACCCGACTACGGTAGGTCCCATAGTTTTGGAGCTATGGACCTTTTAGAATTATTTTTTTTCCATGTTTTCGGCAGCCTATAACACGTAAACGATGGGGTTTTCGCCCTATGTTTATCGGAACTTTTTTGTTTGTTTTACTCTCAGGAACCACTCCTCTGCTTTTGTACAACGAATTTAGCGCCATAGTGTATATTATATAGCCTATATTCGTGACAGCAAAGGCGGTGTGGCTTGGCGCATTGTCGTGTTGAAGCTTCAATTGCTGGATGGACGCGGGTGACTCGTTTTCTAAGTCTTCAAGTACTTCCACGTAGAGTGCAGCATTCACAGTCTGACCAGGCGGTACAAATTCTCTGTGAACCACTCCTTTGTAGTCAAAAAAGATGATCAACATCAATTTCATTTTCGACCTGCTCATGCGGGCTTTTTTGATCGACCCATGACATCACTCTCAGTTTTACCCAGTTTGACGCAAAACTTCACTGCGTAACACTACTCTAACAAACGATTCATTCTGGAGATGAAAAGTCATCTTGAAAGGGGTTCGTTCACTTTAAACTCGATCTACACTCCGTGAAGGTTTGGAGACGACTGGTGCACTGTTAGCTAAGACCCCTACCACCCAACCAACGCAGTAATATCGCGCTCCTTCAGCACGTTTTGGCGGGATAAAATCAGTGCTAGTACTTCTCGGACAAATCATGTAGCTACAGTATGTTTTTCATTTTTACGCTGACACCTGTTGACAGATGGACATACGCGTAGTGTAAGGTTTTTTAGTACTACGTACGAAAAGCATAGTTTTAGAAGATTAAAGAAAGAAAATGAACAATAGGAAGTGCATGTTTCTTGTGAGCAAAGGAACTCAAAACGAAAGCAATGAAAGCATGCTTTTTGTCCGATGAAAGTTGATCACTAGTACAAAGGAAATCAAAAGGTACGGCCCATTGCAGCAAACTTTCTCATTCCAACTTGTTAAACTAAATCATGTTAAGCTGTAGTTTATTACTCAAACATTTCCTTTTGAAATAAAGAGTTATAAGGCGTTTTTTTAGAAAACTTCGGAGAACTCACCTCAAAAAATAAACTTCCATTTTTAGATTTTTAAAATAAGAAAAGTCTTACATCATATATTAGAACCATAACTGAAATGTTTCTTTATGAAATATCAATAAAATCAAATGAGTCGTATTTAAAAAAAAAATTATATATATATATAAAAAAAACCTGTAAGAGTAAATTATACCTAGAGGATATTTTCGTCAGAAGTGATTAACAAAACATTAACTGGATATTATAAAATATTTATTTATGAAACAGGAACAAAATCACCTGAGTTATATTTTTATAAATTATCCGAAACCAATTCACATCCAAGAGTGAACTATCTCTTCTGGATGTTTTCAGGACAAATGAGTTATGCCATATTATCGCGATATTAGTCAAATATTTATTTATCAAATATGAACAAATTTGCCTGAATCGTTTTTGAGATAATCATCCGGAAAAAAAAAAACGAGAGTGAAATACTCCTTGTGGATATGTTCAGGGCAAGTGAGTTATAGCACATTATCAGGTTATCAATGAAATATTTATTTTCAATACATGAACAAAATGCTATACATGCAAAACACAAAAAGCCCAAGAAAAGCTAACTCCCAAGAGTAACCTACTCCTGACGGATCTTTTTTTCTTTTTTCCATTTTTAGGAGAGATGAGTTTTGTTATATTGTCAGCTTATTTAGTAGTGAAACATATGAACAACCTTGCGTGAGTATGTTTTGAGAAAATCGTCAGGAGACGAAACGGAACCTCAAGAGTAAACTACCTTCTGGATTCCTCCAGATAAATGATTTGCAACAGAGTATACTGAAGTGTACTGTATACTGTGCAGTTTACAGTATGCAAGTATGCAGTAACTATATACAAAATGCAATTACTGGAATATTGATTTATGAATCATAAACAAAATTGTTAAAGCCGTTATTGATATTTTTTATTTCAACTCTGCAATAAATTGCCTTTATTTTTGGGGATAGTAAACATTTCGAAAATCGCCCCTAGAAAATCTTATAAAAAACTACATTTACATTTTTTCACTTGTTTTTCATAAGTGAAAGGAGATAATGAAATGCAACTTCCCATAATCAAAGATAATATTATTCTACAACAGAAAATATGAACCTGAAGAATTTTCAGTGTTGCCATCCGTATAAATTACAGTGTTATCAGAATATCATTTCCTCTAAAAATCTAGTTAAGGCAGCTACTAGAGGAACGAACTCCACTGCATTTGATTACGTATCATGTTATCTTGGAATCCTGTGAACTATTTTTTAAATAACAGTTGTATTTAACAGTTACTAAAATTATATAATAATGTTATTTAAAAAGTAGTTCACAGGCTACCAAAACAACATGATAGGTAATCAAATGCTGTTGAGTTCGTTCCTCTAGTCGTTGCCTTAACTTAGATTTTTAGAGAAATCTTATTCTGGCAATGCTGTAATTTCTATGCACGGCAACACTAAAAGTTCTTCAGGTTCATATTTTCTGTTGTAGAAAACATTATCTATGATTGTGTTAAGTTGCATTTCATTATCTTCTTTCACTTATGAGAAACAAGCAAAAGAAAAAATATATATTTTGTATTATTTTTAGTATGTCAGGTTCTTAAGTTTAAAATTTGGTTTCGGTAAGCTGAGCGATATGACCTCTATTTGAATGAACATAAGGAAAGCACTTACAATGGAAGGAATGGAAGGATGGAGAGAAATCATTTTTCTGCATATAGGGCCCACGAAACGTGTAATACGTTAAGAACTCAACTTCAATTTTTTCACAATCACCTCTCTCTTCTATCCTATCGTCGCTCGAAAATTAAAATTAAAAAAAAAAAAATATTCAGAACTTTCAAACGAAAAAGGGAGGAAAAACGGAAAACGTCGGCGAAAAGCGGTTTAGAAACGGGGATCAGAATACGTTGTCCAATGAAAATGCGTGAATGCTTACGGCGTTCGATTGTCTATTTTAACATTATAAACCCGTCTTTTTAACTACATACAATACAGTAGTAATTTTTGTTAGTAAGCCATGCTCTAAAATAGACAGTCCTCCTCGTCGGTCTCATGGTTAGCGCCGGGTTTTGGGCTCGATTTCTTGTGATAGAGCCTTCAAATTTAAACATAATGCTGTGGTTTATGCTCTATATTAAATTCTACATACAGCCTCGATGCTGAACTCCAACCAACCAATAAAATCAGACAGCTCTGTCAGGTATCCCCCAACATTATCCTCATGTAGAGTGCCAGTAGTCGCGGGTTTGAATGAGCAATTGCGTTCGGACTTTTTGGTGTTGACAAAGCAAAATTCCGCATTTATTTGAATAAATTCTTGGATCATAGGTTGCAGAGATTTTTAATGACGATTAATGACTTCATTTTAACTTCCTTTTCTGTCGCTTGTTTTATTCTTAACGATGCGCGCTACCGTTCACATAGGAAAACTCGTTCTATTAATTTTTATATCTGTCTCCAAGCCATGAAGTTTACGTTCCACGATTATGCCGGTTAGGCTAAAGGAGACGATGATAATGGGAAATGAATGAAATGGTGGAATGAATAAAGTGGGAGGAAACGGGAGAACCCCGAGGAAACCCACGCGGTGTTCCTCCACCACAAACCTGACTTGGCGCGAGATGGGATCAAACCAAGGACCCTATGCACCAGAGGTTAACGCTCTACCACTGAGCCATCGCAGCTGTTCCAAGCCGTATCAGCCACGAATATTGAACTTGAATTATATATACCTACATGTTCATATTAGGAATGAGCAAAACCGGTTTCTATAATTCGGTCTAGGATACCGGCTACTCAGAGAAAATTCAAACATGTCTTGATCTGCAACAAAAACTTCGTAAAACAAACGACATGGGATCGAACCAAAGTCTATCGTAGTAAAGGTGGTTGCTTTGCCAACAAGCTTAACTAAAAGCAACAAAAAGGAAGAAAAAGGAAAGAACATGAAAAAAAGATTAACTTACACGGTGCAATAGGTAGTAAGGGTAACATATTTTTTTTCTATCTTTTGTTCTGAATACTTGGTGGCTCGTCCAATGTTTTAGACCGAAGAAAAGCAACATTTCTCTAGAACACAAACATCTGGGAACAACTTCCAACTCTGGCGGGATTCAATGATAGCTTCAACCCTCCGACCCCTTTGCTGCGAAATGGAACCGCCGAGCTTTAACGAGGTCTATATATAATATAAAGCCGAGAGCGAAATTTCGAGGGGAAATACGAATGACTGAGTACTACATGCAGGAGGGGGTGGAATCGAGTAGCAGAGGAACAGAGAAAAGGGGAGGGAAATCTCGAGTCTCATTTATATATATATATATATATATATATATATATATATATATATATATATATATATATATATATATATATATATATATATATATATTCCGGCACTCACATACTCGTAGGTTTTTGATGCTATGAGTGCTATGAGCTAAGCGTTCGTGCGAAGCAACTAATGTGGCGCTAATTCGGATCAGTGTAGTGGCATGCTTCAACTAAAACACGGAGCTTGCTTAACAGTATACTCAGCACGTGTTATTGCTAAAGCGTCCGCGACATCTCAACGCCCAAGCGATGTTTTCTCCGGCAAACAACAACAAAACAACAATCACGGCATCATCGCGACTAAGTCAAGAGTTCGTAGATTATGCACACGATGGAAACGAGAGAAAATCGAAGAACCCAACGCCAGATACACAAGTGGGAGAAGAAAAGATACTACTTGCGGTCTAGCGTTGCCCGTTACTGACCGCAACTGGCTCTTACACGAAGTACAACACTTGAATTCTATGTTCTTTAATTTTCAGTAAATATGAAACTCAAAAAGAAAAAAAAAAGAGTTAAAGTTAACGAAGGTATATGGTAGAGGTCTGCACGGGCTAGCTGGTCGGACTCGGTTCTACAAAGCATATATCACTTCGAGTTCAGACCGGCCTCGGGCTGTAAATTTATTTTTAAATACACAACCACATTTCTCGGGTGATTTCGGGTCTAAATTTCTAAATATAGTGTACAACGATATATATCGGACAGTTCTTTCTGGATAAATTTTAAAGCATAACTGCAAAAATTAACCTCTAATTGCTGTGAATAAAAATAGAATTTTGCGTTAATTATTAAGTCTCTATAATTCGGGCTTATTTTGGGTTCATTTGATTATCACACAGGATCGGGCCGGACTCGGCCTAGAGGCTAAAACATAATTCAGATTTCAGTCGGGCCTCACATTATAAATTCACGAATCGGGCCGGGCCCGGGCTAAAATTTTCGACCCGTGCAGACTTCCAACATAGGCCAGCCCCATCACTTTGTTATGTTGTTGGACGATGTATTGTCAATATAACAGATTAAATAATCGTTTCTGGTCTTATAGACCAGAATTCCCCATGTCCTAATCCAAATAGTTCACCAAATGCTTGTAAATGCCGTGTCAACACGAAAAATCAAGCATTACTGGAATTATCTGTCGAGGAAAACTAATTAATAACTTTTTAGCATTTAGTAGTACACAACAGTAACGGCAGAGATCACCAACACGCCTGATGCTGGAATGTGTTCTTTAGGATATTTTCTTTTCAGGTTTTTAAAACAAAATTTCCATTAGCCTCTCGAATAAAATACCAGAAGCTTTCAGAAACGTTCTCCCTGATGGCCTAGTGGCTAGGGAGTATACGTGGACTCGGGTTCGATTGCCGGTAGGAGAGCATACAAATGATTTCGCACTCGTCTACTTTCATTAATCATCCGTCTCCCTTAGTCTAAAAGACATAGTCATGGAACGATAAACTAGAAAAAAAACTTTTATTTTTTAAGTCTATAAGGTATATGAGTGGGACGTTAAACTAAAAAATAATCATTTCATTTTTTGAGCTGAGAACGTGATGTGAACTTATTTCCCTCAAGTGTCGGTTTGTTTTAGGTGGCGATATAAGTTTGAATTCACACAAATCCAGAAAGCCCAAACGACAAGATGTATAACTCTCAGATACTGATAACGTGGTTAGGCAACCAAAACAACAGCCATGATATGTTAGGTTGCATAACTTTGCAACCAAACAAGGTAATGCTAGATTGAAAATCAGTCTTGGATTACACCTAGGACTCACAAATACTCTATTCTCTAAAGAAAATTTCATAACTGTTGTGCTTACTATAGGAATCTGTTAGGTTGGTAACTTATTTTATTTTTTAAAGTAAAAACAAGCGAAATTTCCGTTATTTTAAACATGTTTTTCATATCTATTTTGTGTTATTTTCTTTCATTGAAATCCGAAGTTAGCGTGTTATATCACCCGTACAAAGTGTAAGAGTACTGCCAAATGTGTTTGTAGAAAAATTACTCCGAAATTGATAACGAATTAGTCTCCTCAAATATTTATCCACTCTTACCTGACACATTTCTGAACTAATTACTTATTTTTGAAATAAACAAAATTTATATGTATTCCAATGGAGGTTGGTCGAATCCAAAAACAGCTACAACTATAATAAATTTATAAAAGAAACTCCATGCTGTCTTATCAATATGCAGAACGTAGGGTATGCAAACCTCAATTTATAAATTTTGATTTTTGTACTAAACGAACTTCCTGTGCGTATGACCGGCTGATTATACCATCAACTGAAGAATATAATGAAATATTTTAGTATTACCTCAAACGACTACGCCCTGTGGGCTAAGGAACATATATTTGTAATGAAAATGTATGATTTTGAAGGGAATAGTAGTGATAATTTGGTATAAAACGGGAGAACCTCGTCAAATATCACAAACACGATCCTGTCCACCACAAACTTGCATGGACTGTGGTCGAAGAAATGAACCCTCGCACTAGGTGAGCGCTCCACTACTAATCCACTGTGCTCACATGTTCAGCTCAGAGATGTGTGGTCAGCGCATTGATTCAAGCGGCATTATTTCTGTCTTTGTAGACCAGAGGATGTTATTTCTTAACTCAAATAGCTTAACAGTTGCTTCAAGACGATGGATTAACCTAACTAATTTTGTCTTCGACAGGAATTAAACCCAGAATCACAGACACTAAAAGAGCATGATCCTCAACAGCCCGTCGAACACACAGAAGCACATTATAGTATGTGTTATTTCCAAAGGAAGTTTTAAATAACTTGAACGAATAACCCAACTGGATAACTGATCACGTACGAGACTTTTTATTTCAATCATACGAATCTGGGGCCTCTGTAGTCATAAGTCATTTGTCGAGAAAAGCAGATGATGCGTTCAAATGCAAAGCGCCAGAGTGCACTGAGAGCGTCGGGTTCTCCCTGAGACTCAGAGCACTCTATTGGTTTGCATAAATGTTTACGATATTGATAAAAGAGGAGGAGACCCTCCCCTTCCACAATGGATTGTTTGTTCAATTAACCTGTGCAGTCATTAGCATTCGTGTGTTTTTAAAAAAATACGAGTTCTTTATTGCATATTTAGTTAGTAAAAATAACAGATAAATCAAACACACAAGATAATCGAAAATAAAACTGTGCATATCTTTAAAAAGAGTGGACAGAAGAAACGCGTAAGTTTTACCATACAAATTACGGCATCTAGGACTGTCTATGAGACGAAACGAGACGAGACAGAGATTTTCCACTAGAAACACTTTCCGGGACAAGTCATCATTTTCATGACATCTTTTACATAAGTCAACCTCAAATTCTGTCTCGTAGGCAACTATTTGGCACCATTCTATAACAGGTTCTCCTAAATTCATCTCGCAAATGGAAACACAATATTTCAGACCTTTACGTACGTAATAATCACTACCTAGTATCAAGGTAGAAGTAAAATACGTGGGTAATTCAGAAAGTAATGCCACCAAGTTCATTACTTGGAAAATAATACAGCAAACATTCCCAACTGTTTATCATTAATGCACTGATGTTTAAGCTTATAGAATGTCACTTGTTTCATCTTCCTATCTGTTCTCGTTCCAGAGTAATGGAGCAATTCATGGCATCCAGCGGTGACGTCGGGTTCAAACAGCGAACTGTCACAGACTTTCTGACAGCGGAAGGTTTTGCGCTCAGGAACTTTCATCGCCGGCGGCGACTCGTGGATACACCATTACGACCCGGAAACGAAGAGTCAGTAGATGGAGTACCCCCACACGTCCTCTCCTCTCCAAAAATAACTCAAAGTTGTCCCGTCTGCTGGCGGAGTGTTGTTGACATTCTGCCTCATCCTGCCTATAGTACGGATCTTGCGCCCTGCGACTTCTGGCTCTTCCTCAAACTCAAGAATCATCTTAAGGGCTAACGCTACAGTTGTGACCCGGAAGCGGAAGCTGCAGTAAGACAATGGTGTTGCCAGCAGTCACCACAATTCTTCACCGACGGCATGAAAAACCTTTGACGTTGGCGCAAGCGTGATGCCCGTAATGCGGACTATGTTGAAATATGATGCCACCATTTGTAGCTGACAATCGGTGCTATCTGTCAAACACAAATAAAGGTATCACGTTGGACACATTAGTTTCTGAATCACACTCGTATATCATCTTATTTCTAAAGTTTGTTGACAATTTAATTAATACATCTTAGTATCTACATGAAAACGGGATGGTTTCGTAGCCATTTTAAGCTGGAAACTGTCGATTTCCATGTAAGAACATCATATTTCCCTTAGTTTGTAGGCTTTGAATATTCTGGTGATACTAATTTGTTATGATTACTTAATGGTGGTACATGCATGTTTCATGATTTCTTGACCCATATGTTTTACTCCCATGTAACAAAATATGGACAACCCGCATAGTCTTAGCCCTTTGTTAATAACTATAGGGCGATTTGTGGATATATGTGTTTATTCCATAGAAATAAGCAGCCAGCTGGCACGGTCAAGCTGTTTAAGATTTTAGTGTTCACAAAATATATAGATCGTTGGTACGAATCCTGCTCAGAGCATCAGGGCTACGTATTCTCCTACCTCGTAACTTATTTTCCATTATATTCTTTACATGTAACAGTGAAGTGTAAAACTCAAAACTACAATTCAATGTTGAGCTAAGCGAATTGAAGCTATTATGACCGAATTTGTCTCATTCATCTGTTATACAATTCAACATCCAAGAACTAGATAAGCAAGAAAGATAGTGAACGTAGCACGGTTATATAATCATAGGTCTTTAGTAGTGGCCCTTTATTTGCTTACATTTTTCATACATCACTTACTTGTAGGCAAATCGCAATGCATGATTGTAAGTTTGGTTGCATAAGTCAAAAGTTTATAAGTTAAATATGTTGAACTATCTCACTTTATTATTTAGTAATTTACATCACTTACTTATAAGCAAATGCCAATGCGCGACTGCATGTTCGGTTGCATAACAATGAAACGTTTGTAAATTAAACCGTCTTGACTAGCCCTCTCACCTTGTTCTTCAGTAATTTATATCACTCACTTCTAGGCAAGTCGCAATACACGATGGTATGTTAGGTTGCATAACAGTGGAAACTTTGTAAGATAAACACGTTTGACTAGCTATCTCACTTTATTATTCAGTGATTTACATATTTTGAAACAATGGATAAAGAACAAAAATGTGGGCTTTCCTTTTTGGGATAATATATATACAGTAAAATTAATAAGTGTACATGTATTTTTTTTTCCTTATACTTTGATAATTTTCCCATATGATTAGTTCCCCGTCTTCGAATACGAGAAAGCGATTTAGCTAAGCTCCAAGTTTTAAGAAATACATTTAGGGTTGTATTCGGGGGATAAAAGATGAATCTGTTTACACTGAACTGAAGCAATGTCACTGGAATAGTCATCGTTGTTGAATTAGTTGCATACATTGACACAAGGTTTCCGATAAACTCATAATCTCAAGTCTACATCTAAACTAGAATTACTTAGTATTTCCGGTATGAAAGATCGTCTTTATTGTTCAGCAAAGCCGAACATTGAAGGCACAAAGTATGTTTCGTACATTGCTAAGTATTTAAAATGATTTCTTACACTAACTAACTAACTAACTCTATGGCCTATGGAGCCCGCAGGTTCAGTGCCGCGTTCACAAAAGCTCTCCACTGACTTCTATCCTTAGCTAATTGCATCCAGTTTCTACTTTGTATTCCTATCTCTGCAAGATCCATCTTAATATTATCCTCCCATCTGCGCCTAGGTCTTCCTAATGGTCGTTTTCCTATGGGTCTTCCAGTCAAGACTTTGAAAGCGTTTCTACTTTCTTCCATTCTAGCTACATGACCTGCCCACCTAAACCTCCTAGACTTGACGACCCTAACAATGTTGGGTAAACCGTATAAACTATGTAGTTCCTCGTTATGAAGTTTCCGCCATTCCCCATTCTCGTTCCTCTTGGGTCCGAATATTCGTCTCAGGATCCTGTTCTCAAATACTTTCAGTCTATGTTCTTGCCTCAGAGTAAGTGACCATGTTTCGCAACCATACAGAACAACAGGCATGATTATCGTTTTATATATTTTAAGCTTCAAATTCTTCGACAGAATTCGCGACGACAAGAGATTTTGAACCGAATAGTAACACGAATTCCCTGCTTTTAGTCGACATTTAATTTCTTCGTGAATATGATTTTCCTCTGTTAATATTGATCCTAAATATTTGAAAGTATCCACTTTATCAAAAGTATGATTTCTTACACTATGACAACAAAACGAGAAGTACCCTTTCAAATTCGACACAAAACGAGAAATTTCTCAAGTATTCTGGGCAACACAAGTTAGTCCGATCATACACGCCAAACATTTTTCTAGTGTTACATGGTTCCTATATAAAGTCTATAAATTGATAAATTGACTACCACTCATTCTAGCTTTGGAACTACTTCTATAAAATAAAAGATAAATTTTGACTAAGGCATATACTTTTTAATAAATAATAGGAAATGAAATCTTTGAGTTTTACGTCCCACGGTAATGCCGGTTAGGCTAAAGGAGACGGTGATTATGAGAGATGAGTGAAATGGTGGAATGAACAAAGTGGGAGGAAACGGGAGAACCCCCAGAAAACCCACGAGCACGGTGTTTGTCTAATAAATAATAGGATTACAGTTTCGGCAAAGTATCTCTACCTTCATCAGATATATTATAAAATACATTCTGCAAACTACAGCTTATAGTACACTATTTCTGTAAACTACAGTATTTCAGAAATTGAGAGGAGGTCATATCTAGCAACCAATAAGACCAGTCCTTTCATTTTTAACAATTTTTAATTGGCTACACATTTGTAACTTTGAATGATACAACTTTCACTTGAAAGCTTAGCCTTCTAATTGACACATCTGTGTAATTTCAATAAATAACTCTTACTTTTGAGAACCTTAAACTTTTAATTAGCTATCTGCAATTCAAGAAGAGAAGAAAATTATTAACTGGAATACTGGACTAAATTATTAACTGGAATAGTGTACATAATGTATAGAGAAGGATATGGACAAAGCAGAAAAGGAAAAGAAAGAAAAGAAGTAATACAAATGTATTGAATAACAGAGAGTTTAAAGTTCTCAAAAGTGAAACTTGTTCATTAAAATAACAAGGACGTACCAATTAACAGGTTAAGCTTTCAAGTGAAACCTATATCATTAAAAGTTACAAATACGTAATCAATTACAAGTTGTTGAAAATGGAAGGATGGAACTTATTGGTTCCTATTAGTGGTGGGCACAAAAACCGGTTTTTCGGTTTTCGGCTTTTAGGAAAAACCGAAACCGGTTTTTGAAAATTTTCAAAAAACAGGTTTCGGTTTTCTTCAAAACCGGTTCGTTTTTCACCTGATCCGGTTTCGGTTTTCTTCAAAACCGATTCCGTTTTTTTTTAATTTGTTCTATTTCTGACCAGAATGGTGTTTTGTTGTTCTCCGGAAACCGAATCCATTTCCACAGAAATAGTTTCATGTGTTTTCGAAAAGTTTTCACCGAAACCAGTTTCGGTGAAAACCGAACCGGTTTTGGAGAAAACCGAACCGGTCGGGTTTTATAAAAACCGGTTTTGCCCATCCCTAGTTCCTATATATGACCTGCTCTTTTTTTACACGTTAGCCAGAAGGGCTAACCACCTTTAAGAAGGTTATGCCCTCTGCTATAACTGAGATGCAATGACAGGATAGGCTAAGGTTACTGTTGTAGGGCTAAGTGTTTCATTAACTATTTATCAACTTCAAATTGTATGAACTGATCTCATTTTCTGAGATATATAAGCTATAGTCTTACAAATTGCATTTTATAATGTGTCTCATGAAGGCAAAGAAAATTTGAAGAAACTGTAACAATATTATTTATTAAATATAGTATCATTTGGTCAGAATTTTTCTTCTATAAATTGACTGTATGAACACAATGAAAGATACGAAAATCATAATACAATATACTTCAATAACAAATATCATTTAAATGTTGTTATATCATACTCTTCGTAGATGTGTAGAGATAAGAAAGGACTATGACAGTTTATAGATAAAATTAAGAAGAAAATAAATCACTAATTTTGTACACAAACTTACAAAAGGAGACGAGAAAACCTTTGCGATAATCGAGACGAGATGAAACTTCGACAAAAGTTTACCAGAAGAGAAAACTTTTTTTTTTTTTTGTATCGTCTCGCACGCAGCGCTACCTGATAAGCTTACCAAAACCTTCCACTACTCTATGGCCCTACCACTAAGAAAATATCTCACATATTAAGTATAAGATATTTTATCTCAAAGGTGCGTATTAACTTTCTCCCTCCCTAATCAAAGAAAAATTCTACAATTTCTCCGTGTTGTAGAGTGGAAACTATATTACTTAAGAAACTGACTGAAGTTCTTGAGATGGTCTTTGCTCCTGTGCAACACATAGTCCAAACATGTGTTTATTGAAGTCACATCCAAGAAATTCACTATTTTTTTTTTCTAAACTAATAAATTGAGAGATTTTACTATTATTATTCCGTGTTATGCATTATTTGAAAAAAAAATAAAAAAGTAGGGTGGTACTGTCCATGGTACATTTGACTCCCTAAATTTATAGTTACACACCTCAGAAAACGAGACAGTATACTGATACAGTCTGCCAGATTTAAGTTGTCCTGTTCACCGAGTAAAACAGCGTTGTCTGCCACACGCTGTTGTCAAGTTACTGTGGAGGAAGTTGCCGATGGTTAGAACTCAGCACACCATTACTTACTACTGAGCTGCTATACCATCGGATTTTAATGGCAACTATGTACTGATACTTCTTTACATACTCCAATGGTCTAATTTGATCGAATAAGTGTCAACCGAATTACCTACACGACAACAGACATCTACCAATGAACGCATGTGTTCTAGTAGGGAGGGCCTACACAGTAAAACGCTGAATCTATATCAAAAACAGCTTCACTCTCTCTCTTACAATTATTGCTATAAACATCAACACTGAAACTGGATGCTGTGTTAGTTTTAGTGGCTCTGGTTACAATAGGAGAATAGGAACTCAAATGAAATCTATTCTTGGGATCCTGAATCGATATGAAGAAACCGCTGTTCGTTTCCTATGACCGTTCCAGCTCTGTGGAAATCAATACTGAATTTAAAGTAGCAGTGGATTTCTATCACTTCCGGCTTAAGTATAGGGATAATTAAACCAATTATTGGAACGCTAAATCGATATCAGTAAACCTCTTCTCGCCGCCTCGTAACGTTTTTTCTCTTGTACCTTGACAGAATAACGAACGAACGGATGATTGTGTACGGACAGCATAACTTCAAAGTCTAAAATAATAATAATAATAATAATAATAATAATAATAATAATAATAATAATAATAATAATAATAATAATAATAATAATAATAATAATAATAACAGTTCTGGTGTAAGCCATAAGAAAAATCAAAGTCAGCAGCCAGGGCCTAGAATTGAATGATATTCATAGGTTATGGCGTATACTGATGAAATACATATAATGAGAGATAATAGAAGAACACTAGAGTGATATGCAGATGTCTTATTAAACACATGCAAGGACATGGGTTTAGAAGTAAATGCAGAGAAGACTAAATACATGGAACTTCGTCAGGATCGTAATACGGCAAATTATGATCGATGAATTCAAATATCAAAAAATAGTTTCGACAAAGTAAATACTTTCAAACATCTATCATCAATATCAACAGAACAAAATCATACTCACGAAGAAATTAAATGTATAAATGTAGAAAAAAAAACAAGGAATTCGTGTTATTATTCAGTTCAAAATCTTTTATAGGCGCAAAATTCTCTCGAGGAATTTGAAGCTTAAAATATATTAAACGAAAATCATGCATGTTGTGCTGTATGGTTGCCAGCCATGGTCACTTACTCTGAGGGAAGAACGTAGACTAAAAGTATCTGAGAACAAGATTCTAAGACGAACATTCGGACTCAAAAGGAATGGGAATGGGGAATAGACACTTCATAACAAGGAACTACAGAATTTATACGGTTTACCAAATAACATTAGGGTCATCAAACCTAGGAGGCTCAGATGGGCAGGTCATGTAGCAAGGATGGAAGAAAGTAGAAACGCTTTCAAAATTTTAACTGGAAATCTAATCGGAAAACGACCATTAGGAAGACCTAGACGCAGATGGGAGGACAATATTAAGATGGATCTCGCAGAGATTGGAATACAAAGTAGAAACTGGATACAGTTGGCTAAGGATAGAAGTCAGTGGAGAGCTTTTGTGAACGCGGCAATGAATCTCCGGGTTCCATAGGTCATAAAATTAGATAATAATAATAATAATAATAATAATAATAATAATAATAATAATAATAATAATAATAATAATAATAATAATAATAATAAGCCAAAAAGCAATAGCTAACTTGTCTAATCCAAAAACTAGAGTAAGTCTTGCAAGTTGGCAAAGATGAAAACGCACTACGTACTTCGCGGAATATTTTTAACACACACACACACACACACACACACACACAAAAAAAAAAAGACATCACATTCCGCTTTCTGCAAGTTTCCTTTTTGCAATGTCGAATGCGAGTCCTTGACCTGAAGATCAACTTGTGAATCATGGATGAAAAGTTAGTGTATCAAAACTTCGCATAAACTTTCTCTCCCTTTTTTCCCCTTCATTTCGATTTTTTTTTTTTTTTTTTTTTTTTTTGCAAGTTCATGACCTTGCTCAAGAGAGAATAATGGTAACAAAGCTTTTATTGCTAAATTTCAAAAGAGAAAGAGCTCCAAATTTTCTGTTTCCTTTGGATTATGTAATTGTACCGATCTACTCATTCTTGATAATACGTCTATGCAGGCAATAATACTTTTTTTTCTTTTTTCCCCTTTTTTTTTACCGTTGGACAATGATAAAGTTCTTTGCTATTTAACGAGGCATTTAAAAAAGAAGTGGACGCGGGGAAAATGTGTGTATGTTTGCCTCTCTTTTACTCTTTTCGCCATTAAAAATTGTCGCTCTTTCTCTCTCCTGCCTATACACAAAAACTACAATGCATTCAATAATAGAAGGGCCATCAATGACAGCAAAACATTGAAACCTCTGGGATTATTTACAGCTTGCAAAGGTGAGAGAGCGGTCGGGTTTTATATTTATCGCCTCGGGATGAATGGCATTCAGCAACAGCGCTTTGCGAAAAAAAAAAAAAAAAAGTGGGAACAATTGCACAGCGCAGAGTCCAGAGATTGCAGCACAAAACTGACCGAAAGCCGAAAGCGGCAGGGAAAAATGAAGCTATGATCCATAACGCGAAATAGAAGCGGGGGTGAGCGGGGGCATGTTACCGCCAATCACACGTTAACTGGACAAGCACAGCAAACAAAACAGAATTGGAACATTTTAAAAAACATATGAATAGTTTCTTTTTTTCTTTTCTTTATTCCTTTTGTTTCTGCAGCTTGCGAACAATCTAGCAACAATTAAAAGAAATATCTCGAACAAACACGCATCAGTTTTATCTTTATTTTTTTAAAAAGAAATAAATTGTAATTTTCGAAACACAATTGGCTGAAAAGTATCGACAACTACCGCAGATAAGCTACCAGCTTCCGTCCTATTGGGTGGATAATTTGCCAATTGGATAGCCTCCGACTTTACAATGAGAAATCTCGATAACGCACACCAGAAGGTGACAAAACGTAAGATAACCAAGTATTCCCATCGAAAACTAAATCAACTATGTTATTCTAATCTTCTGTAGGACACCAATACCGAATTCGTATGGAAGAGAGTGACGAAGAGTTCTTCCAGTGGTAACGGTGGCAGAATTCATATTGATGGCACGAAAACTCTGATACTATACTCCGCGTCACCCGAATTGGCGTATCGCAACAGCCAATAAGCTCGCAGTACGCTGTTACTAAACCTTCAGATAGAAATCCAATCATTCATAATTAATTTTGATCGTATTTGTGGACAATTATGAATGATTAGATTCATCTCTGAAGGTTTAGTAACAGCGTACTGCGAGCTTATTGGCTGACGCGATACACCAATTCGGGTGACGCGGAGTATTGTATCATATGTGGCTAGATTGACTTAAACGGTTCAGACAATAATGTGTGGAAAGCAACGGGAAACTACGAAATTATTTTTCCTAATTTGAGGACAAAGCAAACAGAACATGTGTACAATTGTCTTTTCTGGAGCAAAATATTCCCCACTCGGATCTATGGAGCAAGATGTCTTGAGAAAATACTCCACAAAAAATAACAATGTTAGCAATGTAAGAGAGATATAAGAAACAAAAAAGAGTGAAAGTAAACATAGGAACGTGAAACGTGCGTATCATCATACAGGGAGGAAAATTTTAAAATCTCAAAGAAGAAACAGAATAACGTACCGTAAAACGGGGCTACTTTGACAGGTTTTGGACTAGTTTAGATGTGTACACGGGACACTTTCTGCAACCAATGAATGATACTATTCTCATCATAACAATAGGTATCTAGGCCATCACATGCACTACTAAACCTAAGCCTCTACAAGTAAGTTTAGGCGGGAATAAATTAAGAAATACCGGTCAAAGTAGCCCCGGGGGTGGGGCTACTTTGACATCTTATGTATTTGCTGCATAAGGTCAAAGTTACTCAACGTATGGAGTTATTTTGACATGGAATTTATGTAAAGTGTACAAAACACGGTTTTGGTCATGTGTAAGGTACGGTATGCTGTATCTATATATATAAAAGAGAACGCACAAAATCCTTTGTCCGCTCATCACGCTAATACGGCTGAACCGATTTCTTTCATTTTTGGGGGGTTGTTAGGATTTGGACCCTAGATGGTTTTTATCATATCACTTTAATTTTCAATTACCAGTGTCTTGAGATAATTGACCAATCAGGTGTCAATACGTACAAAAAATCCTTTGTCCGCTCATCACGCTAATACGGCTGAACCGATTTCTTTCATTTTTGGGGGGTTGTTAGGATGTGGACCCTAGATGATTTTTATCATATCACTTTAATTTTCAATTACCAGTGTCTTGAGATAATTGACCATTCAGGTGTCAATACGTACAAATCCTTTGTTATTAGTTCATCATAGGTATAAAAATAAACGTATTTATATGCAACCCGCATGACCCTGTGACTCGGCGGGTTAACATAACTGACAGGCGCTATAAATCACTTGAAAGCGAAAAAGTAAAAATTATCTAAGTAACAAAGTTTATTGCGTTCCGGGATGACCGCAGCGAAGCGGGGCGGGTTGGGGTGACCGCAGCGAAGCGGGGCGGGTTAACATAAATGACAGGCGATATAATGTTAACATTAGTGCAATCTTCTATGGTTTTTATCATATCACTTGAAAGCGAAAAAGTAAAAATTATCTAAGTAACAAAGTTTATTGCGTTCCGGGGTGACCGCAGCGAAGCGGGGTGAACGCTGCTAGTACTTGATAAGCACGAAATCTTTATTTTGTTGTGGTACATCATTATACACCACTATACAAGTTTTTCTAAAGCTTTACTTTTAACATCTTTTACTTTGAACATCGCGGTGCTTTACCTTGCATTCTTACTTTATTTTTTACTCTACTTTACTTTTAACATAATTACATATGTACCGGTATGTTATCTTTACATGCAACAATGGAAAGAAAAACCTTAGTCGTCAACATCACAGTCGTAACAAGCATATTGAGGATTTTTTGATCCACCATTACAAAACCCATACACCCATTTTTTGCACAGGACACATTGAATCCACTCTCTATATCGTCAGAGTGCGAATTAGGTTATTCATTTTTGGGGGGAATAAACAGTGGCGGATCTAGAAGTCCTTATATTACATATTGGGGGACAGGAACGATATTGAGAGGGGGTAGAAATACAATGGGAGAAATCCCTCATCCCCTCCGGCAATTCGCACCATGGACACCATATCAGCCTTTATCTATGAAAGTATATGCAACAATTCACACAAGAAGCACGAATTGCTCATCTGTCAAAGTAACCCTAAATGTCAAAGTAGCCCCGTTTTACGGTATTTGACACGAATTCGCGAAGTTAAGTGAAAAGGAAGTATGAAATTGTGAGGTGAAAGACAAAATGCTGTACTCAGTAAGATGGTTAGAAAGATGATCGTAATGACATGGAAATAATTCTGAGTAACCGACTGAACGCCAGGGTAGGAAAAGTAGATGTTGTAAATGATAAAGTAATTTAAAACTGCCCGAAAAGAAGAAACATCTTGTCATAATACAGACCACTGGCGCAAATCACGGGGGATAAGGGAGACATGTCCCCTTCTATCTTGGGACTGGGGAGGACTGTTCCCCCATTAATTCGATTTGAAATATGCCGTTTGGGCACAAATGTGCTGACTTGTGTCCGATTGCCACAAAGGAAAATGAGATAAAATCGATATGACCTCAGAATAAGCCTCAAATCTGCCCGCTGCCCAATTTTGAAAAAAAAAAACTCAGCTTCCATGATCCTCCACAGCATAAATATTTTGAACATCGCTTAAAAAAAAGATTAAGAAAATCGTCTTACCCGTCCCCCTCCCCCCCCCAATATTGACAGATTTGCGCCGCTGATACAGACATATGCACAAACCACTTCACACATAATTTAACAGCAGAGCATTACAAAGAAATAAAAATAATAACATAAAATGTGAGAGAAGAGGGGACACGTAATTCAATGAAAAATTCTAGAGCTCTTGTGGGTAATGGACAAAGAGACAATATACTGGTAAATTAATTTCGCAGAAGGTTTGATCAACTTTCGCCAACATAACTCACTGAAAATGGGAACACCTGAAGCAATAAACAGAAGAAGATATAGTTGGAGATCTTCATTAGGTAAACTAGATAAACGAAATGAAATGAAATCTTTGAGTTTTACGTCCCACGCTTATGCCGGTTAGACTAAAGGAGACAGTGGTGATGAGTAATGAATGAAATGGTGGAATGAAGAAAGTGGGAGGAAACAGGAGAATCCCGAGAAAACCCCCGCACACGATGTTTGTCCACCACAAAGTTCACTTGGCGGGGGCTGGGATCGAACCCGAGACCCCAAGCACCAGAGGTGAACGCTCTACTTGATAAGCACGAAATCTTTATTTTGTTGTGGTACATCATTATACACCACTATACAAGTTTTTCTAAAGCTTTACTTTTAACATCTTTTACTTTGAACATCGCGGTGCTTTACCTTGCATTCTTACTTTATTTTTTACTCTACTTTACTTTTAACATAATTACATATGTACCGGTATGTTATCTTTACATGCAACAATGGAAAGAAAAACCTTAGTCGTCAACATCACAGTCGTAACAAGCATATTGAGGATTTTTTGATCCACCATTACAAAACCCATACACCCATTTTTTGCACAGGACACATTGAATCCACTCTCTATATCGTCAGAGTGCGAATTAGGTTATTCATTTTTGGGGGGAATAAACAGTGGCGGATCTAGAAGTCCTTATATTACATATTGGGGGACAGGAACGATATTGAGAGGGGGTAGAAATACAATGGGAGAAATCCCTCATCCCCTCCGGCAATTCGCACCATGGACACCATATCAGCCTTTATCTATGAAAGTATATGCAACAATTCACACAAGAAGCACGAATTGCTCATCTGTCAAAGTAACCCTAAATGTCAAAGTAGCCCCGTTTTACGGTATTTGACACGAATTCGCGAAGTTAAGTGAAAAGGAAGTATGAAATTGTGAGGTGAAAGACAAAATGCTGTACTCAGTAAGATGGTTAGAAAGATGATCGTAATGACATGGAAATAATTCTGAGTAACCGACTGAACGCCAGGGTAGGAAAAGTAGATGTTGTAAATGATAAAGTAATTTAAAACTGCCCGAAAAGAAGAAACATCTTGTCATAATACAGACCACTGGCGCAAATCACGGGGGATAAGGGAGACATGTCCCCTTCTATCTTGGGACTGGGGAGGACTGTTCCCCCATTAATTCGATTTGAAATATGCCGTTTGGGCACAAATGTGCTGACTTGTGTCCGATTGCCACAAAGGAAAATGAGATAAAATCGATATGACCTCAGAATAAGCCTCAAATCTGCCCGCTGCCCAATTTTGAAAAAAAAAACTCAGCTTCCATGATCCTCCACAGCATAAATATTTTGAACATCGCTTAAAAAAAAGATTAAGAAAATCGTCTTACCCGTCCCCCTCCCCCCCCCAATATTGACAGATTTGCGCCGCTGATACAGACATATGCACAAACCACTTCACACATAATTTAACAGCAGAGCATTACAAAGAAATAAAAATAATAACATAAAATGTGAGAGAAGAGGGGACACGTAATTCAATGAAAAATTCTAGAGCTCTTGTGGGTAATGGACAAAGAGACAATATACTGGTAAATTAATTTCGCAGAAGGTTTGATCAACTTTCGCCAACATAACTCACTGAAAATGGGAACACCTGAAGCAATAAACAGAAGAAGATATAGTTGGAGATCTTCATTAGGTAAACTAGATAAACGAAATGAAATGAAATCTTTGAGTTTTACGTCCCACGCTTATGCCGGTTAGACTAAAGGAGACAGTGGTGATGAGTAATGAATGAAATGGTGGAATGAAGAAAGTGGGAGGAAACAGGAGAATCCCGAGAAAACCCCCGCACACGATGTTTGTCCACCACAAAGTTCACTTGGCGGGGGCTGGGATCGAACCCGAGACCCCAAGCACCAGAGGTGAACGCTCTACCACTGAGCCGCCAACTAGATAAACGAAACTTGTATATGGTTCAAGGTATAATAGAGTTTATTTATTTATATATATTGGGCAGGTGTTAATATAGAATACGTAGAGCAAATCACAGTTCGGAATCGTTTCTCCCACTACCGTTTTTATTACAAAACTAGCAGCGTTCACCCCGCTTCGCTGCGGTCACCCCGGAACGCAATAAACTTTGTTACTTAGATAATTTTTACTTTTTCGCTTTCAAGTGATATGATAAAAACCATAGAAGATTGCACTAATGTTAACATTATATCGCCTGTCATTTATGTTAACCCGCCCCGCTTCGCTGCGGTCACCCCAACCCGCCCCGCTTCGCTGCGGTCATCCCGGAACGCAATAAACTTTGTTACTTAGATAATTTTTACTTTTTCGCTTTCAAGTGATTTATAGCGCCTGTCAGTTATGTTAACCCGCCGAGTCACAGGGTCATGCGGGTTGCATATAAATACGTTTATTTTTATACCTATGATGAACTAATAACAAAGGATTTGTACGTATGGACACCTGAATGGTCAATTATCTCAAGACACTGGTAATTGAAAATTAAAGTGATATGATAAAAACCATCTAGGGTCCACATCCTAACAACCCCCCAAAAATGAAAGAAATCGGTTCAGCCGTATTAGCGTGATGAGCGGACAAAGGATTTTTTGTACGTATTGACACCTGATTGGTCAATTATCTCAAGACACTGGTAATTGAAAATTAAAGTGATATGATAAAAACCATCTAGGGTCCAAATCCTAACAACCCCCCAAAAATGAAAGAAATCGGTTCAGCCGTATTAGCGTGATGAGCGGACAAAGGATTTTGTGCGTTCTCTTTTATATATATAGAATTCCACTACAATACAAAATACATACAAAATTCTCTAGTGTTTGGGTTAATATACAAAACGATAATCATGCCTGTTGTTCTGTATGGTTGCGAAACATGGTCACTTACTCTGAGGGAAGAACATAGACTGAAAGTATTTGAGAACAAGATCCTGAGACGAATATTCGGACCCTAGAGGAACGGGAATGGAGAATGGCGGAAACTTTATAACGAGGAACTACATAATTTATATGGTTTATCCAACATTGTTAGGGTCGTCAAGTCTAGGAGGCTTAGGTGGGCGGGTCATGTAGCTAGAATGGAAGAAAGTAGAAATGTTTTCAAAGTCTTGACTGGAAGACCAATCGGAAAACGACCATTAGGAAGACCTAGGCGGAGATGGGAGGACAATATTAAGATGGATCTCGCAGAGATTGGAATACAAAGTAGAAACTGGATGCAGTTAGCTAAGGATAGAAGTCAGTGGAGAGCTTTTGTGAACGCGGCGTTGAACCTCCGGGTTCCATAGGCCATAGAGTTAGTTAGTTAGTTAGTTTGGGTTAAGTAGGTGTCCTTTCGAACTGAAGGTCTCGGGAAGGAATCTTCACGGAACAAGCTAGACCGGGGTTTGTGATAACGAATCTTGCTATGCTCCACTGCACACACACAGAGAGGTAAAGGTCCCCACAATGCTCCACTGCAAGCCACGAGGAAAAGGAAACCAATAGGAAGCCAAGGTTCCACTGCAAACTAGAGGCTTTGGGTTTAGGGGAGGCACTTCCTAGGCTCCACTGTAAGCTAAGAAAGGGAATTTGACCAGCCGAGACTGATGTTTGTCCATGGAATACTCTCGGTTACATAGGTGGTCCAGATGAGGAGATGGCGTTGCTGTTCCCTCGTCGTCATGTCACTAGTAATGTCACTGTTGTTTCCGTCGTCCGCAGCCATAGTAAACCACAGTAAGACGCACATGGTAGAACTTTGTAAATAGAAGCACATGTTGGATGTTTGTAAGCACAAATATGCGGATCATTACAACATTTCTAGTCGTTACCGGCATCTAATGGACTTAAGCGCATCACATATGAGAGACCGTGTCTCTAGAAAACCACACTATACGGAGAAGGAGGAAGGAAGAAAGCGACCTGGATCTATATGTTAGGTATCATCCAGGCATTTGTTTAGTGTGAATGAGGAAAAACCTTACTCACAAGTAGAGGTCTGCACGGGTTCGGGCCGTAATTTTTTAAACATACAACCATATATCTCGGGCCTTTTCGGGCCTAACTTTGTAAATATAATGTACAACGATATATATTACATCGTTCTTTCTGCAAAACTTTTCAAGTACAACTACAAATTAAACTTCTAATTGCTGTAAATAAAAACACGATTTTGCGTTAATTATTACGTTTATATAATTCGGGCTTATTTGATTATAACACCAGCTCGGGCCGGGCTCGGGTCTAAATGCTAAAATATATTTCGGACTCGGGTTGGGCATCACACTGTAAATTCACGGGCCGGTCCGGTCCCGGGCTTAAAATTCCGGCCCGTGCAGACCTCTACTCACAAGTCAGGATGGTGAAACTACGTAGAATACTTAACATGGTGATACGTATAAAAGTTTCAACGACTCCTTCCTTGATTTGTCTCTTAAACTAGCGTGCTGTTAGTCCAAGTATGGAATCTGTCTTCGTCAGTGAATTTGATCTTTTACTTAAGAGTTCTCAGTTTCTTGAAACTTTTTTTCATCCACAAAACATTCCACCATCTTAGTCACCCATATACGCTTGTCTCACTTGCCTGTTTAAAAGTAGGGTAAAGAAGACGAGAAAAGTGGGTTAACAACACAATCAATAGGTCCTTATTATATGCAGGAGAGCGTCTTAAAAATCTACCGGAAGGGGCCGGGGAGATCCAACGACTGAATAACAAGTGTCAAGTCTAAGCTTTTTAATGGCTTTGATCCTTTTCCCCCAGTTTTTTCTCTTTGACAACTCCTTTCCCTTCGTTTGGAAACCTAGGGGAGAATGGAAAACGAGAACTCTCTATCAGGGTTAGCAGTCAAAGAGTTGGATATATATCGAAAGTTTTTTTTTTTAAATAAAAGAAAAAAAAGGTAAGTGTATTCACGAGTTCAAACACTTTTAAAGGTTTTTCTTAAATATTGTGAAATAATTAAATATTTGCACAAAGAAATAATAATTTACATGCATATTTCTTCTAGCAATTATAGAGGATTTGAACATCAAACATCAGGTAATCTGAAAAATATTGAGTCTTTGCGTACAATATGACATTATCATTAAGTATTCTGCCTTTTGGCTGGTTCTGGGACAAAAGAGTTTTTCTTTTTTTAAAAAATTTAGATTTAGGCCTAGAAATGTTTCTTCCAACTTTTTGGATCCTCAGCTTCCTCTTTCAACTCCCAATATTTTCTTCTGTTTCTCAAATCATTGATCAGTTTTTTCTTCTTCTTCTAATTCCTCGCTTTCCTTCCATCTTTCCTTCTATGGCTGTATGCAGAAGACAATTCCAATCCAATTGACGTTCCTACGAAGGATGCTGGCTAGAAGCGTCCTCTTCTCTCCTATCCGTTTTAAAACATCTTCGTTTGTTGCTCTCTCTGTCCATTTTATCTTCTCCATCTTCCTCCAACAACACATTCCGAAGCTTTCTAAATATTTCTTCTCTAACTTCCGTAATGTCCAAGTCTCTGAACCATACAGTCCAATACTTCATATATATAACTTGACCAATTTCTTCCTTAGTCCAATATTGAGCCTGCTAGTTAAGAGTGATCTTTTCTTGTTGAATGCTTCTTTCGTTACGGAAATTCTTCACCTGATCTCTTTGGTGCAGTAAGCGTCTCTGTCAAACTACTTCCCAGATGCTTGAAATTATCGACCTCTTCAAGTTCTCTTTGTTCTACTCTGACTCGTAAGGGCGCGTTTTCTCGGGATATTCTCATGACTTTCGACTTTTCGATGTTGATTACCATTCCATACAGTTTTCCGGTGTCAACTATTTTGTCAATCATCTCCTGTAATCCTTGATGTTAGGTTCCAAATTTTAGGCTTATGAGAGACAGAGGGTCAGGCCTGTCATTTGATAGCTGAGAGTCAAAACTAGTAGATGTCCAAAAAGTAGTAGAAGTCTTATAACCACACATAAGATAATGCACCGTGAAGATTAGTGAACTTTCTATGAATCTGCGCTACATGTTACAACATTATTTTAAGGTGCCAATACGTCACAGGCCCGCGAAGAAATCTGTGACGTTTATGGAAAGATACGTTATCAAAAGCAAAAGCCAAAATATGGCTCAGTCGTTTTCGTTCTTGAAACTTCATTGTCCAAGATGCTCTTATTAAGGGGCGACCAATTACAACAAAACGGGATGATAATCTTGATAAAGTCAAGCAAGACCGGCCTCAGGCTGACGCTCGACGTTTGGGTGTCACATGATGCAACTAAAAAACATTTACTTGATCGAAATTTTATCTGCGAACCTTTAGTGAAACGTAATGAACTCGAGCCATTTCTGAAGCAGTTATACACAAATGGCGAAAGTGAATAACCTACGACAACGATGTGCGATGAGATCGTGGTCAAAGCAAGAAGCTTCACAGTCAGTGACAAAGCCCACTCTGATGCCCAGGAAGGTAATGGTGTGCATTCGGTAGAACTGGAAGGGCAACTCGTATTACGACCTGCTGCCGCTGAGCAGAACGATACACTTGGACCTGTACTATCGACAACTAGCATAACCATACCTAGCAATTCAAAACAAACGACTGAAACTGTTTAGTGTAGTATACTCCGTTGACAACGACAGACCGCATATATTTTTATCCAACAGTCAGAAATTGAGGGAACTTGGCTAGGTGGCTTTAATATATCCATCGTATAGCCCACGTAAGTTCTCTAGCGACGAGATTATGGTGCCGCAAAAATTGCAGAAGCTAATCAAAGGAAAGGTGCACAGGTTTTTATATTATTATTTTCAAATCACAATAAATGTATTTGCTCACAAGTGTAATCACCGCTCAATTTTGACCTGCAAAGTGTCAATTTTTTTTAGAAAAGCTGATAATATTCCATAAAGTATGTCTGAACTACTACAACATTAAAAAAATAAAAACTATACATCCTGTTTGTGCTTCATTGACTGGGAAAAGCTTTCGACCGAGTCAATTGGACGAAACTTCTGAAAATACTTAAAGAAATCGGAGTCAACTGGAGAGATCATCAACTCATTCAAAACTTGTACACAGGACAACGAGTAAAGCTGCGTTTGAATGAAGGAGAAACCAATAGTGTGGAGATTGGAAGAGGAGTCAGACAAGGATGTAGTTTGTCGCCCCAATTATTCAACATTTACAGTGAATGTTTAATGAAGAAAGCATTAATGAGAATTGGGAGATTTCAAGATTAGAGGGCAGATCACTAACAAGATCAGGTATGCAGATGATACGGTTATAATAGCTAAAACCGAAGGAGAACTACAGGAGATGATTGACAAAATAGTTGACACTGGAAAACTGTATGAAATGGAAATTAACATCGAAAAGACGAAAGTCATGACAATATCCCATGGAAACACACCCTTACGGATCAGAGTAGAACAAAGAGAACTTGAAGAGGTCGATAATTTCAAATATCTGGGAAGTATTTTGACGAGAGACGCTTACTCCACCAAAGAGATCTGGTCAAGAATGACCATAGCTAAAGAAGCATTCAACAAGAAAAGATCACTCTTAACTAGCAGGCTCAATATTGGACTTAAGAAGTTGGTCAAGTGCTATATCTCGAGCATTGGATTGTATGGTTCAGAGACTTGGACATTACGGAAGTTAGAGAAGAAATATTTAGAGAACTTCCAAATGTGCTGTTAGAGGAGATGAGAAGATAAAGTGGACAGAGAAAGTAACAAATAAAGAAGTTTTAAAACGGATAGGAGAGAAGAGGACGCTTTTAGCCTGCATTCTTAGTAGGAAGGCCAACTAGGTTGGATACATCTTGAAAAGAAATTGTCTTTTTCACACCGCCATAGAAGGAAAGATGGAAGGAAAGCGACAAATTGGAAGAAGAAAAACACAACTGATCCATGATTTGAAAAATAGAAGAAAATATTGGGAGTTCAACGAGGAAGCTGAAGATCGAAAAAACATGGAATTTAAATTTGGAAGACGTAACGTTCTAGAACTAAAACTACGCGTTTTTTCTTGTGATGTAAACGTTCACATGTTAGGTGCTTTCTTTCTCTTTCTGGTAAAGAAATACATGTTAGTGTGTTTTGTTAGATACTGTCAAGTTTTTCTACATTTAACGCTAATTGTCTGGTCTCAATTCGTGTAAATTCGAAACTACTACTACTACTACTCTCTCTCTCTCTCTCTCTCTCTCTCTCTCTCTCTCTATATATATATATATATATATATATATATATATATATATATATATATATATATATATATATATATATATATATATAGCTCTTCAACATCATTACGTCATTGAGGAAAACTAGATAATTAATTTTAATTAGATTTCAATGCATTAAAAATCATACCGTTTTGACTTGGTCAGGTTCTATAATAAATAAGGAAGCATTTCAACTCGGTAGATAACAGTGTACTCGTAATGATTTAGAGAGCGTATGTTCATAGAAACCTTTCAATAGAATATTAATGTAGCAGCTAGAAAAGTCCTGTTGGAAGTTTGACAGCCAGAAGTTTAATTGTTTCAGTTAATTGTAGTGCTTGAAAAAGAAATCACTCAAACTTTCCGAATCGTGGTCATTGTTTAGCAGTGTGCGCAGCTTTTCATAGTTCTTTCGTATTCCTTTTTTCTGTGGTACTTTCGAATACATGTAGCTGAATCTGTAATTGTTTCAGTTATCAACGAATACCTAATTCGTTTTTCAATAGTATAGGCTGTTAGATAAAGTAATTCATTTGTTACTACTAAGACGGAAATAATCACGAGAAATTTTATAAATTTTCCTCAATATTTTCGCATTTCCCGATACATTTTCAATTGATATATGGCAACACTGGCTTCTAGGGATTGCTATAGAATCAATCAAGTCTAAACTTTCAGTATATGGTCATCACAAAACAGATAATTTATGTATTTGTTTTTCTTGCCTAGACGCTAGCAATGCCATGTAACAGTTAATAAACTATGGGGAAAAGAGAAAATTTCGAGGGAAATTTCCAAAATTTCTTGCAATTACTTCCGTCTCGCATTTACTAGTAACAAGTAAATTATTTCAGCTAACAACCTATACTATTGCAAAACAAATGGGATATAAATTGATAACTCAGACAAGTACAGGTTTAGAAATACGTATTTCAATCATATTCCTGTTTATAAACTTACGATTTAAAAAAAAAAAATAAGAAGAAGAAGAAGAAGAAGAAAACAAATTCATCAAAATCCGAGCATCGGCTCAAAAGTTACAAAGGATAATGTGCTTAATAATGTAAGTTTTTTTTTTCGAAATTTTAAGTTCGTGTGCAGCGTAGTGTATCGATAGCTGCACTATTTCTCTCTTGTTTGTTTCTCTCTATGTTCGACCAGCCGCAATAAGAATTGCTAATCCACAGCACATACTTCAATTGTACTTACATCCCTCCATTTCTTTTGTTTGGGCGAATAAGCTGCATTCCAAATAGAAATTTATCTTTTAGCTTTCCTGTTTGTTTCCTCGACAATTTCTGGTGAAATAAATAACAATCCATCATTTATTTCCCATCATTGATTGGGCCAGGTGTTAAGTTAAAGCAAAAATGGTTATACCGTTGGATTTATGGTAAAATTTTCTATTGATAAGGTGTCACTGTTATGCGTTTTGTTTAAAACTTTTGTCTGATTCAAAATGGCGGATCTGAACATGGCCGCCATCAAGGCAACTCTTACCATAGACCTAATATTTATCCAAGTGCTTTTTATTTAATTATTATCGTTAACACAAAATTTACAAGGTGGGGTAAAGGACTAATACATATGCTGCAACAATATTTAATTTCCCTGTAACTTTTTACCAATTGCCCGTAAATCAAAATTAACTTCACCATTGTTCTTCTGATTAAATTTGCGCCTTAAATCATGTATCACATGGCCCTATTCCTATGTTAAAAACAACCTTAATTCAAAATGGCGGATTTCAAGATGGCCGCCGTCAGGTATACCCTTACTATATGACTTCCCCCTAGTCCTATTATGTACCCATATATTTGCTATTCATCTTTTGTTGTTACAAGAGGTCTTACAGAGCTTTTACCTCCAACTGTATGAAGACTATTCTGTACTTCTATGTGATGTTCTGGTAGCTGTATCTCCTAAACCCCTGGAGCTTCGCACCTACAACTTCACTGAAATACTGACCACATTTAGTACTACTTTCTCATATGTGTCTCAGTCAGCAACTCGAGTCACCCAAACGTAAGGTTTACTTGTGAGTCTACGGTTGATCAGGGAACAGCACATCAGAATAAACAAACCAATTGTGATAACATTTGTGGATATAGAGAAAGCTTTCGACAACGTAGATTGGAATATCATGTTCAGAGCGTTAAAGAAGCTGAGAGTAGATTACAGAGACAGAAGAATAATATACCAACTTTATAGGAACCAGAAAGTTGTTATAGGAAGAGATCAGAAGGAAGCAAGAATAAGTAAAAGAGCGAATGTGGACTTTCACCTCTCCTGTTCAACATCTTAGTTTTATATAGAAGAGGCTATGAAAGAATTCTTGGATAAAAACGAGAAAGGCGTAAAAGTAAATGGTCAGGTTTTCAGCACAATAAGGTTTGCTGATGACTTAGCATTGATAGCAGAGAACGATGAGGACATGCAGGAAGCACTTTCAAACTTGAACGACCAACTGGAAAAGACATGCAAAATGAAGATAAATAAGAAAACGAAAATGATAAAGTGCAAGAGCAGGACGGGAAGGGGCAAACGTATGGTTAGATGGAGAGAAAATCGAAGACGTTAAGACGTTCCCCTATTTGGGAAGTCTAATATCCTGGGATTGAAGAAGTGAAAAAGACGAAAGCTCCAGAATAGCACAGGCTAAACAAGCATTCAATAGGAAAAGAGGACTACTAACTTCAAGAAATGTGTCGCTGGACGATCGTAAACGATTAAGACACTAGCATGGGGCTTGGCTCTGTACGGATCAGAGGCGTGGACATTGATATTTCAGTTTTTCTCAAAGCTGGAAACATTTGAAATATGGTGTTGGTGCAGAATGCTGCGCATATCATGGACCGAAAGAAAATGAATAAAGACATACTAAAGCTAATGAAGGATGACAGATCATGAAGATAATAGGAAAAAAAGAAGCAGCATGCTTGGCCATCTTGTTCGGCACTCCGATTGGATCACTGTGCTGATAGAGGGAAAGGCAGAAGAAAAACCACGAAGAGGAAGACCAAGGATAGAATATCTAGATGCAGTTACGAAGAAGACACCTTATCAAAATATAAAACAGCTCTCCCAAGCGAGAGAAAATTTTTAAAATTTCCATGTTGCCCACCAATCTATGGTTGAGGTGAACATGTTGGGATGTATAGTAACACTCAACAGTGGAAAAATTCACAATGAAGATGAATGAGAGAAATATTTCGTAAAACTTTCATTTTTGATAAATAATAAAATAAGACATTTCATACCAACCAGGGTAGTCTCACAACCCCGTTAACATACCTCGTCAATAATAACTATAAAAACAAAGAAATGGGTTAGTCACAAGTGTGAAGACAATTTCAATCATTTTGGGACAAAGTCACGTAATGACAAGTATGTAGCAATTCAGATAAAATTATTATAGAAAAAAATCAACCTGGAGTAGTCAGAATACCCCGCTTGGTAATGCGAGGGTTAAGCGCGTGTGAGCGAGTTTTGCATGAAGCCCACAGAAGTCGACAAACACAGTAAGTAGAGAGCTGAACATTCCCCAACCTACCATTTGGAAGATTTTACGAAAACGAATGAAACAGAAGCAAAGTTTCTTCCAGACATGTTTTTGGAGTGGCACTGGTCTCCAGGGCTTTGAGAGTGACCCCCCGGAGGAGACCAAAATAATACATCTATAATATAATAATAAATAGAATAGTACCAGCAGTTCTCTCCCCCCGGAATACGAAGTGTGTCCCCCGGAACATTGTTTCTGAAAGAAACACTGAGCAGAAGCCTCACCGCTTGCAATTGCTACAAGCCCTGATACCTTAATGACAGAATCAGAAGCTTCGAATTTTCGGCACAGTTGCAACAGCTTATGGGGAAACTTGATTATCGACTTGATATTTGCAGAATTGGTAGGGGTCGCATAGTGCACTTGTAATATATATGAATAAAAACTTCTTGTGCTTTTGAATACGTCTGCAAAGTTTTGTGACACTATGACCAATAATAAAGCCACAGTAAATGTATGAAATCGGATCAACCATTTGTAACAATCCTGTATTATTAATGTTTATCGAGAAAAACCTAAGATTATACATTAATCGATAAATCACATACACGTGGACAAAGTAAAATCTCATGCGCATTTTTCGAGAAATTCAAAAGAAAACGAATTTTTATGGAGCTAAAAATAAAATTGTTCGTTGCCAATAATAAATGTTCGCATTTATTCTGCTGTAACATATCTATTTATTTTTGTCTAACGTACCACAATTATGTGCCGAGGCTAACGGAGACAGTGATGATGATACAGAACGAAAAAGTGTGGCGAAACAGAAGAACAAGGACAAAATCCACGCAAACAGTATCAATCCACCACAGAAGTCAGTTGACACGAGCACGGATCGAACCAGGGACCTCGTGCACCAGAAGTGAACGCTCTACTATCATTGAGCTACCACAGTCTGGAAATATATTTACTGTATATTTAGAAATTACACACACACACACACACACATATATATATATATACAGGGTGTCTATAAAATCCTTTGCCACCCTTAAAACTCGGAAACGGCGAAATATATGTCAAAACGAGAAAACACGTATTTCATCATTTCAAAAGTATCACGTATTGAGGGAAACAAAGTTGCCCCAGGGTCCCTCGGAGGGTCCCAGAAGGGGTCCAACTCAAAATTTTCAAATAGAAAGGGGAGTCAAGTAGTATATCGTTTGAAAGCTATTTACAAAAGAAAGACGATGGAATAAGTTTCGATGTTCTATGGTAAACCTGTACAAAATGGCGGCAGGTCAAAACGTTAATACAGTTTGCATTGAAAAGTCTTTGGCCACCCCTAGAAATCTGAAATGGCTCAACAGATATCAACACTGAAAAACATGTATTTCATCATTTCAAAAGTACCATGTACTGAGGGAAACAAAGTTGCCCCATGGTGCCTTATAGGGTCCCAGACGGGGATCAACGCAAAAGTTGTAAAATGGCCGTTTGAAAGCAATTGTTAAAAGAAGGAAGATGGAACAAGTCTTGTGAGTATACTAACCCTTTGTGAAATGGCGGGGGACTGAAAATGATAACACAGCCTTGTAAAGCAAATTGTAGTGATACTATTAATAGTACTGCTACTTGTAATAAAAAAATATTAGTAATAACGTAGTAGGCACACTTCTACCTGAAATAGTATTGTCTCAATTAGTAATCCAGACATGCCATCCAGTTAATTAAGCCTTTCAATAAATAAGAATGTTTATATATCTCTCAATTTAACCAATCCCTGTTCTTTCGGACACGGTTTGCATAGCCGTTCCAGACTCAAACAATATGGTACTTGACCCATTTCCTATCCGCAAATATTAAGTTGGGCCCCCACTTGGAAACCTGCAAGGATTCTGGGACAAACATTTGTACATCGAAAAGCTGTACTTTACAAATAAGGAAACACTCCTTTTAGCGTTTTGAAATCTCACATTTTACCATTTCGGATCATTGGAAGTGACATGGACTTTTCGATAAAGGCCGTTAACATTTTAATCCCCCCGCCATTGCAAGCAGGATTGGTATTGAAACATAAGACCTGTTCCGTCTTCCGTCTTTTAACAATAGCTTTCAAACTATACTTGGCCCCCCTTGTCATTTGAAAATTTTGAGTTGGACCCCGTCTAGGACTCTCGAAGGAATCCTGGGACAACTTTGTCTCCCTCAGTGCATGGTACTTTTGAAATAATGAAATACGTGTTTTTCAGTTTTGATATCTGCTGAGTCATTTCAGGATTCTAGGGGTGGCCAAAGACTTTTCAATGAAAACTGTATTAACATTTTGACCTGCCGCTATTTTGTACAGGTTTACCATAGACATCGAAACTTATTCCATCCTCTTTCTTTTGTAAATAGCTTTCAAACGATATACTACTTGACCCTCTTTTAATTTGAAAATTTTGAGTCTGACCCCTTCTGGGACCCTCCGAGGGACTCTGGGGCAATTTTGTTTTACTCAATACGTGATACTTTTGAAATTATGAAATACGTGTTTTTTCGTTTTGACATATATTTCACCGTTTACGAGTTTTAAGTGTGGCAAAGGACTTTATGGACACCCTGTATATATACAGCAGGTTCCACTATTTTTTCTGTTAATATAGTGTTAGCTCAAGCAAAAAGATTTGCTGATTTACAGCAGTGTGCCTGTTCTTAATAATAATCTATGAAAATGTTAACAGGAGACTGTTACGAACTGATGTGAAAGAACGCTTACCTCTGCTGCGTGGGATCTCCGGATCGATACTCGCCCAAATAAGTTTGTGGTGTCCGTCAACTTTCTCACTGCACTCCCCTATCCTCACACATTATCATTCCACCTATTTTCCCATCATTCATGTGCCTTTATCATCCACCCCTTTAGCCCCAAAAGCATAACTGTGGGACGTTAAAATTGTGGAACTCACGGACGATTCCTTGTAAATACTGAAAAAACAATGGTTCTCTTCATGACAGATAATATGCTAAACGTCATCAACGAAATGAGATATTATCACGAATTTTGAAGGTGTTTTTATATATACACAAAGTAGTTTTATTTTTATTAATTTTGCTGATTTCTTTGCAGGGGTAGAGTTAGTAAGCTTCCTGAAGTTTATAACGGGACATTTCATTATTACCTCCTCCATTAGTGTCATCATCAACATTGAATAGAAAAGTAGGTATCAACATTTGATAGTCTGTTTCCGTATTGCGCGTGGGTTTTCTCTCTGTTTTCTAGTTTCCTCACACTTTCCTCATTCCACCTTTTCTTTCATCATCATCCATTTTCTTTTTGGATCAAAAGATCCAATATATTTCAATCAAAAATTTTCTTGTAGGCTTTATATCTGGAGAACTACATGTAATGTAGCTAAACTCAAACTATCACTTAACTCACTATGATAATCTTATTTCCTAAAAAATACGAAAACACGATTTAGGTGCCATTCAAAGATTGTGTGGCCCCTGATAAAAAAACAACAACAAATATTTCATTCAATCAAATATTTTCTTGTACGCTTTATATCTGCAGAATTACATATAATGCAGCCACACCAAAACTACCACTTAACTCAATATGATCTCCTTATTCCGTAAAAGATACAAGATCTTTATTTAGGTACCATTCAAAATTTTTGTGGTCCCTGATAAAAAAAAAAAATCCAATATATTTCATTCAATCAAACATTTTCTTGTACGTCTTATACCTTGAGAACTACAGATAGTGCAGCCAAATCAAAACTACGACTTAACACAGCATGATGTGCTTATTCAGTAAACAAAACAAAAAAAAAAAAAAAAAAAAATGAAATCTCGATTTAGGTTCCATTCAAATTTTTTCTGATCCCTCATCCAAAAAAAAATCCGCTATATTTAATTCAATCAAATATTTTCTTGTACGCCTTATATCTCGAGAGCTACATATATTGCAGCCAAACCCAAACTGCAACTCACTATGATGTGGTTTTTCCGTTAAAAAAAGAAAAAAAAGAAAACGAGGGCTACCTCGATTTAGGGGTAGTTCAAAAATTTTGTGGCCCCTGATCCGAAAATTCCAATATATTTCATTCAATCAAAAAAAAAAAAAAAAATGTACGCTTTATATCTGGAGAACTACATATAGTGTATCCAAACGAAAACTATCACTTAACTCAGTATGGTGTGCTAATTACGTAAAAGATATGAAAACTCAATTTAGGGGCCGTTCAAAAATTTTATGGGCCCCGATACAAAACCTAATTATTGACCAAGATTGCAATCTTTTGATTCTTTTTTTTTTTTTTTTTTTTTGATCAATCCTAAAATTCTTGTTCTTTCATTCATTATAGTCTCCCTTAGTCACAGACGGGCCGCGGTGGCTCAGTGGTAGAACGTTCACCTCTAGTGCTTGGGGTCCCGGGTTCGATCCCAGCACCAGCCAAGTGAACTTTGTGGTTGACAAACACCGTGAGCGTGGGTTTCCTCGGGGTTCTCCCGTTTCTTCCCACTTTCTTCATTCCACAATTTCATTCATTACTCATCATCAACGTCTCCTTTAGCCTAACTGGCATACCCATTGGACGTAAAACTCAAAGATTTCATTTAATTTTCCTTAGCCACAGAGCTTAATCATCAACGTAAGTTTAAAGACTCCATGTAATTCCTGTTTCTTTACATATACAGATATATTGTTATTCTCAGTTCAATACAACAAGAATTATCAACGCCTAAATAAAGTAAGTTAAAAACAGTAAAAAATGTAAGACTGTAAAACCCTCAAAACAAATTCTACTGTGTATTTTTTTTTTCAATAATTAAACAGAATCACCAATCTAGCCAATAGTTTGCGGCACTGTATTCAATCATTTGGACAAGGCCTCGAACTTTATTTTTTCGCACTGTACTTCATACGATCCCTTCACTAAAAAGTCATTCAAACAACGCCCGCATAATGGAACCCTCCGGCTGGGAACATTATTGCTCAAGAATAAAAATTCAGTCCCGAAGTTCTCACATATAATCATGCTGGGACACTAAAAACCAACGAACCTTTGCCACTGTTCTAGGTTATAATTTCTCGAGTAACTCGTTTACAATCACCTTTTTTACAATCCTCTCCCGGGGTTAACTATGGTAAAACGATCCCTGACGTATAGAATTACCACATTATACATACAACTTCTTACCAATTGCACCTGGCTACCCGAGGAACATTTGTAAAATGCAACATGAGTAAACTAACAAGTAGCTTTGTACACCTTGTGTGAACACTTGCAGAACTGTTTTATTGATTATTTGTTAGGCTAATTGCTATTACTTTTCTTTTTGTAATGTTTGTTGTTGTTAAGAAGTATGACATGGTGTCCTGTATATGCTCTTTTGAACCAATACTGGGCTGAAAACATCGAACAAGCTCTCTGGTTGGTCGAATCTCTTTTCCGGCCGAAGAACATGGTGTTACTTTATGAAATGTACACTCACGTCCAAAACTATTTTCGCATGTCTATAAACATGTTGTTCTAGGAATATAATTTGATAACGAATTTGCCCGGTATTTCTTATAATGTTAGTATATGTATAATCGGCAAAGACATGTATGTGGCAAATTTCATGTCGAAAGAGCAGGAAATAACAATAAAACTAAAATAAACCTTTCATGTCCATCTAGCAACATTCTACTTTACTCATTATAATTCTTCTCGTATGAAATTTACCACAAATATACATTTCCCGATTATACACATAGTATCAGTTTTAAAAGTACCCTGCAAAATCATTACGAAATTATATTCTTAAAAGAAAACAGTTATATAAATGCGACAATAATTTTGGACATCAGTATACATGTCTAAAATAAGTTACTCTACAAGCGACACAGAAAACTTCCCGTTTTTCGAATTTGTTGATCAGAAAAATGAACGAAAGGAATATTATTATTCACCAGGGTAACTCCTTGGAGAATCACCCAGGTGATCTCTTCTACATGTTTTTATGATATGGAACGAAAACTTCACTCTCTCATTCATATGAGTAAATCATTTCAAGAGTAACTTATCCTAACAAGTCTACGTTGGCAACCTGCTTCAAAGATGCAACCAATCACACTTCTAACGATATATAGCATATCTTGAACAAATACAAGAATTGGACTTATTTTAGAGTATATTTTCGCAGTATTCCATTCTATATTATAAAAATGAAAGTGACTATGTTTCCAACTCCTAATCTCTTGAAGCATTCGACCGATCTCCATCAAATTTTCAATATAGTAGAACGGGGGAAGACGCCATACTTTTTCATTTTGAGGACTGTATCTCTTGAATAATGCGGTCATAAAAGGCAAACTGTACAGCAATGAATAGCTACAGGGTTAACACACAATTGCTGTAAATATCACATGTTGAACTTCTATGGTGCACTGAAAATTTACTGAAGAAATGACTAATGAAATTTGCCATCTTACCCCGATATGTCGGGTAGAGATGCCTAGTGCTTCGGGGAAAGATGCCACGATAATAAAATTGTAGTTACAATTAACAAAGAAATACGTTAATGCTTTTATTTCAGTATAAACACACACAATAAGCTTGTCATGACCCAACACAATTATATGTAGCATAAAGAAATACATGGAAATATAAATATAGTTAGTTTGAAAACACCGTACTTCTCATACAAAAGGAAACTTCATGAATTAAAATAAAAGCAGTATTATGTAGGGACTCCAAAGATAATATGTTTTATAGCATTAGTTTATATCCGTAGAATAAGTATTAGCTACATTCTAATGCAATATTGAGTCTTCATGATTACCTAATAGTTAGTATAAAATACCGGAAAATACGCGTACAACACAAACTTAAATCCACTAGTCATGAGAAAAAGGTATGGTTAAAACGGTGTTTACTACCATATCAATACTTACATTTATAACATTTGAACTCAGTTGTGGCATGCGACACATGTATCAGGAAATATTGCACAATTTTCGTGCAACCACATGTTACAGATCGTACATCTGATCCATGCCACGTTTGCACCTTTTGGATCGAATAACATCGACCGCATATACAGCAATAGTCATTGGAGGAAACCTCATCCTTTCTGTTATTTAGACATAGCCCTCCTATTGCAGCTGATCATTTACGAAGTTTCTTCAATTTGCAACTAGAACTTCCTCCAGAACTGAAAGAGGACATTGTTGCTACTTCAACGTTTACTTGCTGCTTATCCCTAGTGCGTTTTGAGAGTGTATGTTCAGTCTCATTTAAAATATGTGCTGCTCTTTTTGGTTTCCGTCTCCTACCAGTTTGGGTTTCTTCGCGATCTACGGGATGAATTGGAGATATGTCTTCAAAAGGTGTTTTCTGAGGAAGGGAAGATGAACGTACAGTATTAACGGAAGATGCAGGAATAGAAGATTGAGAAAAGTCATTTGAGCAGCTAAGACTTGCAGAATCTCGAGGAAGGTGTTCTGAAAGAGTGCTGTCGTCTGATGGAGAGGGAGAAGCAGAATTTCGTTCGTTAGTTGAAGCAACACTAAAATTTGAAGTAGCAAAAGCTTCATAAGGGATGATTTTAGGATCGTAGGGCAAGATCCCACATGCTTGGAAACCTGAAGTACCATTTCTGTGTGTTGCAGCTTTATCCCAGACTTGACGATGCAAGATAGGAAATAGTGACCTGGATAGTTTTCTATGTTGATGTGTTCGCTGACATTGTGACAAAGCTCTGTAGAAAGAACGCTTCAATGAACGAAAGAAGCTCTTATCTAATGGCTGCAAGTAACGAGTGCGGTGACTGGGGAGGCAAAGCATGATAATATAATTTTCTGTTACAAAGTCCAGCATATCAGGATTAGTGCAATGAGAAGAGTGACCGTTCAGAATGAGTAAGACTTTTCCTGGGGGTTTGCGTGACAGAAGGTGTTTTTTGCAACCAATTCATAAAGATTCAGAATTTGTATAGGCATGTTTTTGATTCATAACTACTATAGAACCATTAGAAAGAACATCTTCTCACTCGGACCTCTTATTTTTCCTTCTCAAAATACATAACATTGGCAGAGAATTGTCTACTGTAAGCAATCAGTGAAATATTTTCAACTGTCTGCTGACGAAAGCACACTAACTTGTTTAGAACTTTTTGCTGCTACTACAGTTTCTGAACAAGAATTTAATTGTATTCCTGTTTCATCACAATTAAAAATACTACCTGCTCTATTGAGTAAATCATGTTTCTCACAGATTTCTGAAAGAAGTTTTAAAATAATTTCCAACATTCTCACGATTCATAGCTTCTGCTCGATCGCTAGACAAATTCTGAAACTTTCTTCTTACTCACGTAGGAAATCTCATGAAAGACCACAATCAATCGTATCCAGCCATTTCATTCCCTTTGTTAAATTTATGCCTCACAACGAAGTTGTATGCTAGTGTTAGTATCTCTCGTCCAGTTGGAGCAAATCCTGCATTTTGTAGTTTCTATATGCAAGCAAAGAGCAATTTTAAACAATGATCATACGATGTGTTATGGAATATGTATAGAAGTGTATGTGCATTGTATACGAAGGGTTTTACTAATAACTAACTCTTATGAAACTCATAGCCGCTATATCAAACATTCGCCCTTTCCGAACTTTAAAATAATACCAGGAGAATAACAGTTCTGTGTATTTTCATTTTCAATTTTCTTGCTATTAATCAGGAAGTTAGGAACTTCGTGACTACCCGAACAAGAGTTAAACTTGCATCTTTATCCGAGAAAATGTACACATGCATCTTTACCCGACATTGATGTAGCAACTTTCCCAAACATCGGGGAAAGATGCCAGCTGAATTTTCGCGCCAAAAGTGCCACATGGTATACTGAGACTCACGTGCACATAAACTCTGTAATCCTCTCTATACAGCAACTACGTGTTTCGCGTCATTATTAATTGCATTACAAACTCATGCAGAAAATACGACTTATTCACAAACAAAAACATGTGTAAATTTATTGATAATTTCTACATTTTACCATGAAACAAGTGCATAACATACTCATCGACGTGACTGACGACGTCTCTTTCTTCTTCTAGATCCCCGCTAACAGCCTGCGCAAGCTCGTGCCATATGTTGTTGTTACGACGAAGTTATAGCAAAACTAGCATCTCTCCCCTATAGGCATCTCTACCCGAAGCACTCTATATATGAGGTTTGAGCATGGGATGACTTTTATTATTTTACTTTGACGGTGCAACTTAGGGGAGGAGGAAGAGGGACATTTATAAATGATCGAAAATAACAGATATTAGTGTCCAATCTATAGTTTTCGGGGTCGATGAGTTGAACAGTGACACTTCCGATCCCGTTTACGTCCAAATTCAGCTCTGCAACTTGAGGGAGGGGATATATATATGTGTGTGTTAGTGTGTAAATGATCGAAATTACCCATCTCAGTGTCCACAGTTTTCAGTGTCGCTGAGATGAACAATGACACTTCCCCTCTTGTCCCGCAACACGAGGAGGAGAGGGAGAAAAAATATAAAAATGATTAAAATATAACTGATATCAGAGAGCGCTTTAGTAATAGTAAAAAATGACTGATTATAGGCCTAATGGAACATATTACTATTTTCTCCTAATTTAACCCAGCGATACGGGTAATTGATGCTAGTCTAATATATAAAATTAAAAGTGATTATGTTTGTGACTTCACAACCCTTGAATCACATGAACGATCAAGATTGAATTTTGAACATAGATGAAGTTCGAGCTTGGGTTGGTTAATATCATTTCACTTTGACTGTGCAACTTTATGGAGAGGGAAGATATTTAAAAATGTTCGAAAACGACCGATATTATTGTCGAAACCATAGTTTTCGGGGTCGCTGAAATTAACAGTGACACTTCCGATGCCGTTTAAATCCGAATTCATCCCCGTAACTTGGGGAGGGGTATATATATATATATATATATATATATATATATATATATATATATATATATATATATATGTGTGTGTGTGTGTGTGTGTGTGTGTAAAATTGGCCGACATTAGTGCCGAATCCATAGTTTCCGGGGTCACTGAGACGAACAGTGAAACTTCCGATGCTGTTTAAATTCAAATTCAGTGCCCATTGTCCTTTACGTCCAAAATGAAATATATTCTCCCTGTATGAAGAACGGACAATCTGCTAGTACTGAAAAAAGGAAAAACTGAGAACACGTTATGTGTAGCAAAGCAACCTGTGCAGACGTGACAAAAATGAAAATTAAATGCGAATGGGAAAATTGACCAGGATTGAGCCAGATCGATTGATTGTCGCTTGATCACGCTTAATCGCCACAACAATAACATTTGATCACCACGTGTAGTGACGTAATACGTGTAATTTGTAGAGAGTTAGCAAGTTAATGTAAGCGTAATTGAATACAATTAAGGTAGATTGTTTGATCGTCGTTAGATCACGTTCAGTCACCGATAATTATTGCTTGATTGACACGCGTAGTGACGTAATAAGCAAAAATTCGTAAAGGGTTAACGAGTTAGCCTGTGAGCCTCTATGGAAACAAAACTGAACGAAATTAGGACAGGTTGTTTAATCGTGTTTAATCGTCTAGAACTATTGTTTCTTTGCCGCGTGTAGTGACGTAATACGCATAATTTTGTATAGGGAATTAACAAATTAGCATTTTCATTCCAATGGAAGCAAAATTGATTGAAATCGGGCCAGATCATTTGACTGTGATTAATCGCCAACGCTCATATTTTCATCGCTACGGATTGTGATGTAATATGCATAATTAGTAGGTGGAGTTAACAAGTTACTTCTTCACCCAATGAAAACAAAATTGATCGAAACTGAGCCAGATCGTTTCATCGCATTTGATCACCAACACTTAATGTTTGATCGCCACGTGTAGTGACGTAATATGCATATTTTTAGGGGAAGCTAACAAGTTAGCCTGTTAGAACACCATAGAAGCAAAACTGATCGACATTAGACCAGATAGTTTAATAGCGTTTTATGACCAATAATCAGCATTTGATAGCCACACGTAGAAGAGTAGTACGCAAAATTTGCAGAAAGTCAACCAGTTAACCTGTTTGGCTCCATGGAAGCAAAATTGATTGAAATTGGATCAGATCGTTTGATCGCCAACAACCATCCTTTGATCATCACGTCACGCGTAGTGACAAAATACCAAAATTTTTAAGGGCAGTTAAGAAGTTAACCTGTTCACCCAATGAAAGCGAAATTGATCGAATTGGACCGGATCGTTTGATTGTGTTTGATCGCCAACAATAAATGGAGATCGCCACGAGTGGTGACGTAATATGCATAATTTGTAGAGTGTTAGCTTATTAGCCATCCATATAAGCGTAATTGATCGTAATTGAGCTGGAGTGTTTGATCGTCATTTGATCGTATATGGTCCCCAACAATCGTAATTTAATCACCTCGCATAACTACGTAATAGCCATAATTTTGTAGGGATTAACAAGTTAAGCTGTAAGACTTCATGGAATCAAAATTGATCATATTTGTGCTAGATCGTTTGATAAGTTCTTTGATCTCGTTTGATTGTCAACAACTATCGTTTGATCATCACGCATAGGGATGTAATACTCATAATTTGTAATAATTTAACAATTTAACATATTAAGTCTTCATGTAAGTGCAATTGATCCGAATTGAGCGAGATTGTTTGATCGTTATTTGGCCGTGTTTGATCGCCGAAAACCAACAATTGATCGCCACGCGTAGCGAACGTAATAGGCATAATTTGTAAGAAGGTAGCAAATTAACTTGTTCAGACCCATGAAAAAAATTATTAACTGTTATTTCCTTTGCAAAATTATGAGTACTACATCAGTACGTGTGGCGATCAAACGACAATCAAACGATCTGGCCCAATTCCGATCAATTTTGCTTTCATGTGGGCTAATAGGTAACCGGTGAATATACGCCTAAGATTATATGGAACCAGCTGTTCATACTCTACTTTCGGGTTGCATCACCTCTTGACTTTTTTCCAGATATATTCTGTGCACAAACAAAACCAACTTTTCTCCATCAAGGTAAAGATCAACGGGTGACATTATTTAAGAGAAGCATTGATCAGTCTTCTTGAAAATCCTGGGGACTTCAGTTATTGTCGTTTTTATCCCTTTGTAATGTACCTGTGGTAATATCTGACTCATTGTTACCCTACATGTGTTCCTAATGTCATTTTCAGTTTTACTATTGACAAGAGAAGTTGGTTTAGTTTGTAATTTTACTATATATGTAATTATATATATATGGGTTGCAAATAAAAAACAAAGCTAAAACAACAACAGGTTCTAATTGTCCAGGTTTTCACTGCTCTTAATGTTCTACATCCTTAAAATACTAAGAAAAATAGTTACAGCAACAACTTTTTCTAAGAAAGCTTCGTCATTTCTCTTCTACATTTTGGAGTGAATTTGCCCGACTTTCAGAGGGGAAAAAATCTGAGTTGAAAATTCAGACCAATTAAAAATCACTCACAATCATTTAGAAACTTTGAAAAGTCACACAAAACAGCGTGGGAGAGTGTTGGACACTGAGAAGTGACGAGAGAGCTTGGGGGCAATTTCGCAATAACATGATCTCTCTCTCTCTCTCACTCGCTTGGTTGGTTAGTTGTGTGTGTGTGTTTTAGTGTGAGTGTGTGTATCATCGATTTGCCAACGCGGCCAGTTGAGACCAGAAGGCGATCACCCGTGCACACGTTATCAATCACCGATTATCAAGCCGACAAAATGCCAGATTAACCCCTCCACAAGCGATGCCCCCGCCCCTGCTCATTCCAAAGCCCAAATAACCATCACTCGCTGTTTACCACACACACACATAGACACACACAACACACAAATGACGTGTATGCGCTAGGCGTTAGCGACACCTGCCCGGGTCATTACATCTGCACACCACACACGGACACACACAAACACATACATACAAACAAGAGAATTCCTCCCTCCCTCTCAAAACACATACATACACTGAGCCATGGGGAAACCAAACATATTCATCCTAACGCCTCTTCAACCGTATTACCTCCAAATGCAGGGCGTAACGCAACTGCGGTTATAATCCACTACCTATATGTGTATATGTGTCTATTATATATATATATATATATATATATATATATATATATATATATATATATATATATATATATATATATATATATATATATATATATATATCTGTATACTTTGATCCAATGTGAAACCATCACTCTGCATTGATTAGTAAACATTGTATTACTTCCCTCGTTTGCATGAAGGAAAATTTGCACAATAATAGGCCTACACAGGAACTAACAGAGCCTAGCACTACGTTACTACAATTTTCATGGGTATCACCCCAAACGGTCAAAGTCATCAGGTACCACGTTCGGTGCATATTTTAAAATGTACTAATGTGTGTGTGGTGTTGCATACGTGTACTCTATATTGCAACCAATATTGGAATGGAAACTCTGGGTGCTATGTGTTTTCTTCTTCTTTTTTTTTAAAAAAAAGCTTTTAGTTTTTTTTCTAATATCTGAGTAAAATTCATTTTTTTTTCAATGCGTATCTAAACCTGAGTTCCAACCTACAATGTGAATAATACTGCCTTACCAATACATTGAAACATTTTTCAAATGTCAACTCAACCTCAAATGCAATTCATAGGTAATACTGTACTTAAAAATTACGCGGAAGCTGGGGCAGTACACTGTACACATTTTGCTCACGTTTAATTGTTACTTTATCTTGGAAAAATACGTATTATGAACACATTCTTTTATCCTACAGAACATTCAACCCAAAAAGCATTACCGTACGGTGGGTTGTATAGTCATTAGGAGTTTCTTAAAAACGAAATATTGAAGAAAAAATTACTGACATGTGTCGCGACATCATACTCTGAACACTCCAGAGATTTGGGTTCACCGAGATGGAACACATTTTTCTGACGTCTTCAAGAAGTACAGTGGCATATAAGTAACAGTTAATTTACCTGTTAATGGTACACTCTATATATGCATCTCCATCATTAGATTATTTTTCGCTGTATTTATTTTGCGAAATTTTATCGTTTCCCTGCGCCGCTCAAGGGAAACTTTTTAGTGTCTCTTGAACTGGGGATACGCACATTCAAAAATGACCTCAAGTATATTTGAAATGTTTCGAAATTGTTTCATGATGTTCCCGCAAAGTGGAAAGATAAGTGATTAGCTGCAAAATGGCTATAAAGAAACGGTCAGTTTTCAGAAAAAAAAAGAAAAGTATATTGCATCTTAAAATTTCACGCGAATAGGTAAGTGCCGAGTATGCAGGATGAGTTCTGTACACGATTTAATAAAGAACGCTACCGAAAATCTCGATTTGAATTTAGTATGATAAATTCCAGCCTTTGGGAGTGAAAAACAAAAGATAAGACTTCAACTTCCGAGGCTGATTTTTCAACGCAATCCCCAGAAGTCTACAGCGAGAGTGACCCGGGAGCTTATTATTCCTCCCAACAATTACGTGGTGCTTACTTCGTCACCATGTACAAATGTACCCTTACAGAGTCATGCAGCTACGACATCTGGACATCTGACACGGAATATTCACCAAACAATGTGTCTGGCAGAATTTCGATTGACATTCGCAGCGTAAACGAAGGGTTCTCACAATGAGCATTTGTGAGTTCATACAGCTTCCAGGTGGCTATACAGTTAGTTCAGGCGTATTCGGTGCGGGAGATTCGCGTTCGATTCCCGGTGGGAGCTCATGAAGTTCAGATCCCCCGTTAAGCTGTTATTCCATGTCTCGTGTAGCATCAATGCTTTAGGGAACACTCTCCAAATCTAATCCAATCCAATCTGTAATCTTATAGACCCGTCTAAATTCGTTTGGTTATACAGTATTTAGCAATTCGTGTCTTGCATTAATATTTTGAAGCCCTATAACTTTCACTTCGCAATAATTATTAAGTTGGACATATTTATGTGTGAAATTGCATCCCGACAATTTCGCGGTGTCTCAGTGGCAATACCTTCATCTCTGGTGCATGGGGTCCATGATTCGATCCCAGCTCGCGTCAAGTGAACTTTGTGATGAATAAACAGTATGTGCGTGGAATTTTTCGAGGTTCTCCCGTTTCCTCCCAGTTTCATCATCCATTTTTCATCATCATCGTCTCCTTTAGCCTAACCGGCATAACCGTAGTTTGAAAATTTATACGCCATGTTAAACAAATTTAAATAGTGCAAATCATTCTGAAATGTTCTGTACATTCTCCAAATTTCAAAAATATATCACAATATTTGTGCGAGTGCATACAAGAGTGTGTTTGAAACTACACTCGATACTCGAGTAACTACACTACACTCGAGTAAGGTAAACCCACTATGAACTTGCCTAAGCAGTGGAAACGATTGCATAACCTTATTTCCCCTCAGTTTACTACTTTCCAAATTTTACTCAAATTTTCTTTACCCAAGAATTTAGTTTTCCCGTTCTGCATCCTCAGGCAACACTGATGTTGAGAAGTACAAGACCTACTAATAACACGATGAGGGATTGAAAAAACTAAAATGAAATCTTTGAGTTTTACGTCCCACGATTATGCCGGCTAGGCTAAAGGAGACGGTGATGATGAGAAATGAGTGAAATGGTGGAATGAAGAAAGTGGGAACCCCGAGGAACCCACGCACACGGTGTCTGTCCACCACAAAGTTCACTTGGCGGGAGCTGGGATTGAACCCGGGGCCCCATGCACCAGAGGTGAACGCTCTACTACTGAGCCACCGCGGCCGCCCGATCAGGGATTGAATTTAGTGTAGTTGTCAGATGCACATACCATCATACAAGATTAACATTACTGTACGCCTATATAATAAGTCCGGTAGAAGTGAGCTACTTTTATTCTGCCTCTAATAACTCGAATAATTGTGTTTGCAATGCGTGTTTTCTGCACGAAATCCAAAAATTGGCTTTCAGTAACCACAACTGAAGGGCTTTAGAATAAAATAGTTTATATATATCTGCCCGAAATTTAAGTTTGAAAAATGTCTGACTAGTCCATTTATCCTATAGTACTGTGGGAGTGATGGATTATAAAAAGAACCTAAACAATAAATGGATAAATAAATTGGAACAGTTTTCTAATAAAACGTTATATTAATAAAGTAGATATTATAAGCTACCAAGTTTTTACTGAAGACTAATATAATCTAAGTTTGATTAAACTAAGATAGAAATATGGAAAATCTAAAAATGAATTTCTTTTTAACATAGAATGTAGAAAACAAACATTCTAAATAGTAAGAATACGAAGTTCCCATGTTTTAAGAAGCAAAACCATAATTTTAGGAATGATCCAAAAAATGGATCAAAAGATTGCGATCTTGGCCAATAAATTAGATGTTGGGTCAGGAGCCACAAAATTTTTGAACAGTCTCTAGATAAATCGAGTTTCCGTATATATTACGGAATAAGCACATCAAAGTTAGTTAAGTGATAGTTTTGGTTCGAATACACTATATGCAGTTCTCGAGACGTACAAGAAAACGTTTGGTTGAATGAAATATATTGGATTTTTTTGATCAGTGGCCACAAAAATTTTAAATGGCCCCTAAATCGAGATTTTGTACGGAATAAGCACATCATATAAGTGGTACTTTTGGTTTGGATACACTATATGTAGTTCTCCAGATATAAGGCGTGCAAGAAAATATTTGACTGAATTAAATATATTGGATTTTTTGGATCAGGGGACACAAAAATTTTGATTGGACACTAAATCGAGATTTCATATTTTTAACGGAATAAGCTCTTCATACTGAGTTAAGTGGTAGTTTTGTTTTCGATACACTATATGTAGTTCTCCAGATCTAAGGCCTACAAGAAAATTTATAACTGAATGAAAAACGTTGGATTATTTACTTCAGGGACCACAAAATTTTCGAACGGCCCCTAAACCGAGATTTCATATTTTTTTTTCGGAATAAGCACATCATGCTGAGTTAAGAGATAATTTTGATTTGGCTGCACTATATGTAGTTCTCGAGATATAAGGCGTACAAGAAAAGATTTTATTGAATGAATTATATTGGATTTTTTGGATCAAGGGCCACCAAATTTTGAGTGACCCCTAAATCAAGATTTCGTGCTCTTTTACGGAATAAGGACATCATACTCAGTTAACTGGTATTTTGGTTTCGTTGCACTATATGTAGTTCTCCAGATATAAGGCGTACAAGAAAAATTGTAATTGAATGAAAAACTGTACTTTTTGGATCAGGGGCGATAACATTTTTAATGGCCCCTAAATCGAGATTTTTTTTTTTTTTTTTTTTAACGGAATAAGCACATCATACTAAGTGGTAGTTTTGGTTTGGCTATAGTATATGTAGTTATCGAGATATAAGGCGTACAAGACGATTTATAATTTAATGAAATATATTGGAGTTTTTGGATCAGGGACCACAAAAATTTTTAATTGCACCTAAATCAAGTTTATGTATTCTTTACGGAATAAGCACAGCATACTCTCGGTCAGTTAAGTGGTGGTTTTGGTTTGGCTACACTATATGTAGTTCTCCAGATATAAGGCCTACAAGAAAACTTGTCTGAAATATATTGGATCTTTTGATCCAATAAGTGCCATAATTGAGCTGAGCAAAGCGAAGCTCTTATACTCGGGTTAGCCGTTTGGTTGTCCGCGAACTCCTCCTAGACCGTTTGGGCGATCTCAACCAAACTTAGCACGCTGATAGAGTATGTCGTGCTGAGTGACAACATAGATCGAAATAAAAAATCCGATGTACCATCGAGGAATAATCACCGAAAAACGCTTCCTCCTAGACCGTTTGGCCGATCTCAACCAAACTTAGCACGCTGATAGAGTATGTCGTGCTGAGTGAGAACATAGGTCGAAATCAAAAATCCGATGTACCATCGAGGAATAATCAGCGAAAAACGCTTCCTCCTAGACCGTTTGGCCGATCTCAACCAAACTTAGCACGCTGATAGAGTATGTCGTGTTGAGTGAGAACATAGGTCGAAATCAAAAATCCGATGTACCATCGAGGAATAATCACCGAAAAACGCTTCCTGATTACGTAGTTTAAGCTCGCTCAGCTCATTTCATTGCAATCGGGTATATACATTGCATTCCTAGTTAAATTGTACTGTACATTGCATTTGTTTTGTATATTTGAAAACTTTGCCCCACAAATCACAAACATTCTCACATTCCTAACAACCATTATGTGACCAGCGTTCGCACATATCACACTGTATCCAGTCGTCTTCTCTTCGGCGGCGTATTCAACACATGTTTTCATCATACTCATCAATATCATCTCTCTCAGCACATATCGATTGATCATCGTAGCTGGATTACCATATGATTGGAATTGCCTTCTTTTGTTTCTTACTTTGTGTGTGTGTGTGTGTGTGTAGTTGATTTGGTACACAAGGAAAGAAAGTATTTGGCAGTTGACACATTTTCTTTTGCCAATAACTCGGGAACAAATGAATTAATTTGGATCTTTTTGTTGCTATCCTTAGAATGATTATAACTAGATTAATTGCCAAAGTCGGTACTCTAGTAGGTTAATTTTTTGTTGAGTTACTAGGATAAGAAATTGTGTCAAGTGAAGAATACACTTAACCTTCCTCTTCCTATTTCTCTGTAAGCTGATGTGTTCAATCTCTCCCACAGTGGCAGTGGTTCATCTATCCCAAGAAGGAGAGGTAAGAAGAGTAGTTTAATTCTTGTAGTTTTTGAACACGGGAGACTTCATTGTTTCCATTAACACATTCCTTTACGATGAAATACGCTAGTAAAAAAAAAAAAAAAAATCTACATTAAAAACGCCGTAGTCATTCCCTACCACTCTATCTCGCATCCAAGAAACCTGATTACAGGAATACTCCACCTACTCAGTTCCAGCCCCCCAAAAATTACAACTTTCAAAATAGCAACAAGTAATTTCTTCTACAAATGAATCCTTATGAATTCATAGAAACTCGTGATCAGATTCGTTATTCCAAAATTAAAAGTTAGTTAATAACTAATGCAAAGATTTTGTTGCAAGGTGTTATCTCGTAAAAGACAATACGATGTCCGATGAGTGGTAAAGACAGGCAGGGGCGCATCCACGGGGAAGTCAACTTTGTCCGCATCCCCCAAACTTCCTAACATATATTTATACACGTTCTCAATAAAACTATACTTGCTTAACAACGAAATGATTAATCTAACATGAAATTTTGATCTTAGACGTTATTTGTACTGTTTTTATCTTATGAAAGCAATCTAGTTCTATCACTTTTCAACGAACTTAAAAAGTTCGTTACTGAATTCTCTAGGTTTGTGTGTACCATGGGACATAAAACTCAAAAATTTAATTTATTTTTTTTCTGTCTGTGTGTCTGTCTGTCCGTATGTATATATCTGTCTGTTATTTGGATTTTTTTCAATTTTGAACCCTGCACTCGATAGAACATCAAAAACTATCAGAAAAAGTGATTAAATGTTTCGTGTCACTCTTACCGTTCTCGAGATATTGGCCAAAAAATGGCCGACCTCCAGAGATTTAAGGAGCCATACCTCGGAAACCGTAAGTCATAGAGATCATATTGGTACTGATCAATATCTGAAAGAATGGTAAATACTTTGGTACCAAATAGTAACCGGTGGCCACTGTCCAAATGGCCCCTGGTTTGGCCAATGGCCAATTCGCCAGTGGCCACCAACTGACATCGGTACCAAATTGTTTAACAACCTCTTAGATATTGATTATCACCAATATCATCTCTCTATGGCTTATCGTCCCCGTGATATTGGCCAAAAATGGCCAATTTCTAGATATTTAAGAAAACATAGTTCGGGAACTGTAAGTTGTACAGAGATGATATTGATGTTGATTAATACCTAAGAGGATTGTAAATATTTTGGTACTAAATAGTAACCGGTGGCCACTGATTAACTGTCTACTTGCAAGTAGCTGCCGTTCCCCAGATATTGGCCAAAAAGTTCGAATTCCTAGGTATTTAAGCAGACTTATCTTGAGAACTGTAAGTCATATGTGATGACATTTTGCTAATTTTTGCGATAAAATATGTGATAAAAAAATTTACTTTTACATGTAGGAACAATCACAGTTGTCCTTCCCGCTCCATCTCTCCATTCTTTTTAAGTTCGTTTTGGGAATGCTCTTGGAGTACTCTCAACTGTTTTCTTTTATCTTTCTGAAAATATGGGTAGAAGTATTTCTTACTTCCTTGTTGTCTTTCCGGGTACAGAATTACACCCGTTCAATACTATTTAGACGCAGTGTCTTACAGTATTGTAACTCCTTGAAAGCTTGTACAGTAAGAGACAAAAGATCTTTCCGTTTTATGAAATTAGTTCGTAAATAACTTCAGAATGGAAGGACAATTTGGGTACAGTTTTCAGTAAATTAAAAAGAATAGAATTTTCTGTATCTTGAAACTCGGTGAAACGATGTACGTTCGACTGTTGTCCCCCCCCCCAAAAAAAAACTTTTGTAACTGACTGTAACCCACCAAACAATAATTTCTGGGTGCGCGTCTGAAGACAAGTAAACATGAAGTAACTAATTTTGTTGGGAAGAAAGATTTAAATGAATCCAGTGTGGATCACCATCACGAACCAATAAACCGAATGTCATATATCGCCCAAATGCAGGGAATTTTATTTGAAATTATTTTGCAAAATTTCACTAATTTTGAAGTCATAATTTCAAAGTTCATAACTAAAAAAACAAACAAAAAAAGTAATAAGGTAAGCCTTAATATTTCACAATCTTGTATGAGCAAATCAAAGTAAAATATAATGCAAATTTAGTCCGGATCGGATGAGTCTGATTGATATGTTTTCCCAAAATGTTTAACTCCAAATTTGATGGTCCATAAGCCGGAAACTAGAAGTCTACAAACCATAGTAGGAGACTGATTAAAGAGTATTGAGCCCATGGAATTCAAATTTTAGAATACACTAGCTGAAATACACGTTATTCTCATGGGAAGGATAAAGTTTATGCAATACATTTTATTTGAAAGCGAAGAAATAAGTGAAGTAAATAATAATAATAAAAAACGCCTTTGGTGCTGCCGCTATCAATATCTGTAAAATAACTAAATAACAGAGAATAATACCTTTGGCATTCCCCTGTCAATATGAGTGTAACAAATAAATACCAAAGAGCAACAACACATTCGGTGTTGCCCCTGCTAATTCTCAGACTAGCTGCCACATCCCTTCTTGACTAAACCTGGGCTCAAGTGTGAGGTGATTTTGAGTTTAACATCCTTTTCAGCAGCGAGGCTATATGAGATGGGACCTACTGATTAACGTGGAATCTGAACCACATGAGCCCCGCCGGGAATCGAACCCGGGTCTCCCACGCCAAAGGCGCGTACGCTAACTGCTTAACCACGAAGGAGCTCTACCTGGCTCAAGTGTAATCGAAAGTCTCACCAATCAGTACAACAACACCGAAAACTACAGATTCGACACTAATATACGTCATTTTGGACATGTTATTTTACAATCAACCCCCATGGGGATAAAGTTGGAATTAAAGGGGATCTGAAGTATCATCATCCATCTCAAGCGATTCCGGAAACTATGGATTCGACACTAACATAAGTCATTTTTGATTATTTTTACGTCATCTTTCCTATGGTCTAGAGGTGTCTCACCCTTAAAGCATTTTTTTCCAGGTTGTAAGTCATAGATGTATGATAATTTGTTTTCAGAAATGGGATCACTTACCGAGTTTCATCTTGTTAATATGAAAAAAAAAATGTATATTAGTATTGTTTATAGGGGACCAACTCCCTATGACAAACCCTGTGACCTCCAGGGGTCACCAAAACTTACATCGTTACATGGACTATCCTCATTTGCCATAGCCTGGTGTAACATACAACTACTTTTTGTTTGTCAAGTGAACCAGTGTGACCCTTGGTGACCTCTGGAGGGCAAAGGGTTGGTCATAGGGAGTTGATCCCATATAAACAATTTCGCGGGAGGCCCTCAGCTACAAAATATTCAACAATCACCCAAATCGGACAGACGAGGAAATGCAATGCTGTTTGTACGGTGTGACCTTTGGTGGTCTCTGGAGGTCACAAGGTTGGTAATTGGAAGTTGGTCCCATATAAACAATTGATCAGGGTTCCTCATCTACAACATATCTAAAAATCACCCAAATCGGACAGACGAGGAAATGCAATGCTTTTTGTACGGTCTTTCGCTTGCGCACGAACTCAAGTGTTCATTAGGGAGCAATTGTTGACAGGAGGTATGGGTGGACTGGGCGATAAGAAATACGAATAAGGTGGTCCTGGAGGGTATTTTTTGTGTTACCTGCCACAAAACTTGGCAAGGAAACAATATACATAATAAAGGATAGAGGGTTTCCGGGAATCACAATCACAAATTGTTTTAAATCCTGTGATACTTTGAATGATGAAGGGCGTAAGCACCACCGTTAGAATAACAGTATGGAATTCGTGTGCACATAAGTAAGTGGAGATGTGTACAAGAAGAATGTGGAGATTTGAGATGGTGAAAACTTGTCTGTGCATACCCAGGGAATAGAATGCAATTGGAGGAACATATTTCCTCCCTGTTGTGGGGACGAAGTGTGATTATTTTAAGGGTACCTTCCAGAAACTATTTTAAAATACAAAAAAACAAAATAAATTATTGTGCATGATTTCCTATTGCAAACTGCACAAGTATATAAACCAGCATACTAAGGGTATTTGCTATACAGGGGCGGACTGGCCCACCCTGCTACCCTGCAAATGCAGGGTGGGCCCCCCAAACAGGTGGGCCCCCTCCACCAATTTTAAAAAAATGTGCTCAATTAAACCTACCAGCATCAAAAATATGGCAGAGTAACTACCGCAAACTTGTGTTTTGCATAAAAAAAAAAGACATAAAGTTAAAGTTTCATGAACAGACCTTATTCTCCTTCACGTTTATCGACTTGAAAACGTTCCGTCTATGAGACAATTAGGCCCTAAAACATTGCGGGGTTTGTGATCCAACAGCTGTTAAAAACGAGCACGTTAACTACTACTTTTTTAAATATAAGAAACACAGTAGATTTCAGGCTGTTATTGGATTTGGATACCATTGCCTACTCCGGTCCTTTTACAAGCCGGCGAGTGGCGATGTTTTAAAAGAAACAATAGTTTCGTAGATATTGTTATTGTGGAAAGTGGAGGTGTAGCCGGAACGCTTTTGAACTGCATTGTCCTTAGACCAAGTTTCGAAGATCGAAATCGTATCAGGCTTCGTTTTTTTTTTTTTTTTTTTTTTTTCAGTGCGGTAAAGCGTAAAGAAATTAGTCGTCACTATCAACGATTGTTTTATACAAACCTGAAACAATTACTATGAAGTTGCTGTCCTCGGCTCGTGTTTTATTTGTATATTACATCGAAGAGTAAATCCGATAGCAGCAATTCAATTATTGGAACACCAGTTACGTGTCGTTTGTCGTGCAAGACAGATGTGGTTGTGTCAGTATGGATGGTAGGAGTGATTGTAAGATTACTGTAAAGAAAAAAATATAAAAGTGGTGCTAAAAAGCGAGAACACACACGAAGATGTGATTTACAAAAAATCTGCATCTGACCCAAAACAACGTAGGTAATTTGAATCTGTGAAGCCTCAAGAAACAAATGAGCGTAATGTGACTCATTCGAGTACTGCAGGACAGTTGCCAGGTATTTTTTTTTGTTTGTTTGTCTAAGGTGTTTATAAATTATAATGTATACACCACGTCTTTGGATGATTTCAGTCAATTGTAGCTTATCTTTTATGGCTATTTTTACTTGAAATTACATAACTTTAACAGGCGAATACGAAATTAACTGAACTGTTTGCTGCCGCGTAGTGCTTTCAAACGGGTCAGATCAGGCTTTTATGGGTCAGGGGTCGACTTAAGCCTACTTGAGACACGGGTCGGGTCAGGTCACCTACGCTAGGGTCAGGGCTGCTCTAGCCACGGGTCGGCTCGGGTCAACTTCCTTATGCGCCGTTTCGGCTAAATCCTTCTCGGGTCGAGTTGAACGTCGACCCGAACCGACTCATGACCCGCATAGGTTTTAGCCGAAACGACGCATAAGAAAGTTGACCCGAGCCGACCCGTGGCTAGAGCAGCCCTGACCCGACCTGTGACCCAAGGAGGTTCGACTTGAGCCCTGACCCGATGAAGCCTGACCTGACCCGTTTGAGAGCACTAGCTGCCGGCACTGGGCTCAGTAAGCGTTGGTGTAACTTCTAAAAGTGCTGAACACATGCTGTCAGTCAAATCAGTGTGTATATCGTGTAAATGTTAACTTCTCTTTAGTTATTTAAAGTTAATTTAAAATAAAAGTGTAGTAAAATGTAAAAATTATTTGTGATGTGCAAAGTAGGTTCATATGAAAAGAGAAGTTGGGGCCAGCCGAGGAATAGGCGGACTGCACTAGACGATAGACGATATCTAATCTTTCTGCGACATGAAGATATGATATTATGACTTACTTATGTCAAGGAAAATCTTGCGTTTCGAAATCTATCGCAAATTTACTTCCAATCGCATTCTTTGTGTTGCATTGAGGCCACAAAGTTACAGCTTTTTCAAGTTTCCAACACTGACGCCATGTCTGTTGTCTCACCTGACACGCTTGGGGAAGGGGGAGTTGTCTGCTAAGAGCGGGGCGTACTTCCTCGAGATTATACAGCAATATTCAGACGAGTTTGTGTATGTGGGTTACAACATTTTCTTCTCGCTAAAAAGACAGGTACAGAGAGAGATTGCGGCACATTCGCGAGCAGACTCCCGACTGAAATAAGTGGTCAAGGGGGAGAGGAGCCCCAGATCAGCTATGACAAAATATGGATCTTCGTTCAGTAGGGTGGTTGCAAGTTTGGTTACTTAAAAAAAGTTTCAGATATGTTATTTTACATGAAAACGCAATAAAAATTGCCTCAAAATTAATTAACGTTTCCCAAATGTCTATATCTCCTCTACTGCTTTTTTTTCTTTAATCTGATGGCATTTTCTGAAACGCCAGTCTTTATTTTGGGATTTCCAGCAGACATGGGTAAAATCATGTCAAAATTAACTAGTTTATAATTTTAAAAAATCTGTTGTTCATTTTCCGCCAGCCCTGAATAGGCTATAGCACTATATAAATAACTGAAAGCACCAATTCCGGTATTGTGTGTGTTTACAATAAAAAATGATAATGCCAATTACACACTTATGAGTTACTATTAAAATGTTCCTACTTCAGATTTTTTTGTAATTAATGTTTTGCTTTTTATGAATATATGGGATACTATTTATGGGTTCGAAGATGGACTTTTATATGTAATACATATGAAGAATGCCAAGTACATTTTTTTACATTTTAATACAGTGGGCCCTCATTTCAGTTTAGCAGGGTGGGCCCTATGGTTGCCAGTCCGCCCCTGTTGCTATATGAAGGTAGTGTACAAAGTTATCACAGAAATGGTGCAAAATTGAGCCACACGCAAGACATGTGTTTGTACAACATACGAAGTGTTTCTCCATTATCGTACTCCCTACGAACGCACCTTCTGCTCCGCTCCTGCCCTGATTCGGTTAGATAGCTTTCGTGCTTTTTAGTGGCTATCTAGCACAAGTTGGTTGATGTTTTAAAGTTGGTTTCACTTAATACTCAGCTTACCTAAACTCAATTTGTACCCAGTAATGCAACACGTAACGAATTTCCTTACATGATAGCCTAGCCTAGTACAAGTAAACAGTGATTTTCTAGGCGATTTCTAATTTGTTATCAGTTACTTCTGTTTCTTAGCTGGCGGGGCTTAACTAGTGATGGGTATATTGCAAGGAAAATATTTTTCGGGACTATTCCTTGGGAAAACTCCCGAGAAGATTCCCAAAAATGGGAATATTCCGGGAATTTATTTGCAAGCATAAAGAAAATTGCATTCTATTACCATATTATGATTTCAAAATAAAATTAGTTTTGATCACAGTGTACTTATTACTGTTGCCTCCAGGGGATTCTTTAAAATGTATATTCTGAACGGTATTATGTTATTTTATTATTATTTTATGCTCTTTAGAGGCTACGCATAGGCCTAAATGTATGTTTATTTACAATATGATTTATGCAAGTAAATATATAGGAAAAACATTTGGTATAGAAAGTCCACATATCTTTACACCGCTAAACAGTTTAAATTTGTATGTAAGTGTATTTTCTAAACTTCAGAATAATAATAATAATATAATGATATTAAATTTTTAAATGTTATAAACAAATTAGGTTGTTAGCTGCCATAAAACATACGTAGTCTGTCGAAAAATTCGTAAGGTTGCCAATGTATGGGATGGCACATATACAGAATGTTCATTTTAGGTACACTGTGCTTTGTTACTGTGTTCTCACTGTATACTATTAAATCTCTAACTTTAGAAGATACGCTATTTCAAACAATATACACGGTGTTACAAAAATACGCCAACAAATCTTGGTACCTGAATACACACGTAAAAGAAACCAAACAAATCCAAATTAACACAGGTCGGGAGAAACCGGTACTATCGAAATTAAAATTTAAAATATATCTATTTTAATTCAATTTAAAATATATCTATTTACGACTACAGAGATCTCTTTATTCAATATCTGATTCTTTCTTAGAGAGCGAAATTCGAATCAGACTGCTGACAGACCGACATCTATTACTGACGATGGTGCGGGGTGTATTAATAGTACTTCACCTAAACCTCTACAGAATTTCTACATTACTTTACAAACTGGCTCCTTTCGATCATTCATAAATTAGTACCTTGCTACTTTCTCACGCAAATGGAACTGGAAATTTAAAAATCATATTGTTAATGAGTTATATAAAGTACAGTCAACGAATTTCAATTTTTTAAACTTCAAAATTATTAAAAACCTACAAGTAAATGATATTAAATGAAAATAAAGTAATTAGTCATATGGTTCTTCTAATTTGGAAAATAAAGTAAAGAAATGGAAATAAATTCCTTCCCGGGAATTTATATGCCAGGGAAAAAAACTCGGGAATGTTCCCATTTTTATTTTCCTTCCCACCGGGAATATTCCCACTGCCCATCACTAACCTTAACAGAATAAATGCCGCATCAATTTTTAAGTTTCCAATAAATTTCGATTTACTGGACAACTACACATGATGATTTACACTCATTGATATCATTTTGTACAACATTCCCGTATACAGGGTGTTTCGGAGTTAAAGGCTCCCGAAAACATGAAAAAAAAAGATTTTAAAGCTCAATAGCTCGAAAGCTATAGGACCCCTACCGCAATCGCGTCAAGATTTCACTTAAGAACTAGTATATGCCCTATCGAAATATCCATGTTTCAGAACGCTACGGTACTTCTGCAACAGTTTTTACAGAGGTAGTTGGTGAGTACTTCAAATTATATGCAATTAGCCTAACTCCCTCTATAGAAATTGTTGCGTGAGTACCGCAGGATTCTGAAACATGCATTTTTGAATAGCGCATCTATTAGTTCATAAGTGAAGTCTTGATCCGGTTACGGTAGGTCTCATAGTTTTGGAGCTATGGACCTTGAAATTTCGTTTTTTTTTTTCATGTTTTCGGCAGCCTATAACTCCGAAAGGAAGCATTTGTGCACCCAGGTTGGTCTATACTTTTTGTCTTGTCTTATCTTGATGACAAGAATCACATCCCAAACGTTGTTGGTGTTGTTTCGAAACACCCTATATATATATATAAACATAGGTCCTGACTGAATGATTTTTCAATGCCAAGGCCACACGGCTTAAGCTAGAAGCTTCAAATCTGGATGGCCCCATAAAGGATTTGGATGTAAGGTCCCATAAAGGAAGGATTTTGGAAAATTCGACGAGGAAGGAAGGAACGAAAAAGGGGTAAAATGAACATATCTCGGAAATTCTGAGAGCTTGATACATGCAATTTCGTATAGAACTTCTCGTTTAAAATGATCAGGTACATATACCAGCATTTTTAGACTTCCAAACTATGCTACACGTAAGTGTCGGAAGTCTTATAGAATGGCTTGGTCCGTCCGTCTACAGCAGCGTTTCCCAACCGGTGTGCCGCGGCACAACTGGTATGCCGCGAATGGGCCGCTGGTGTGCCGCGAGGAAATGAAAACAAAATTATTAATTATATACAACCAAATTACAAGATAGGAAAAATGTGTATTTGTATTTCACATTACTATGCACCTCTACAATGGAAAAAAATACTGTAATTGTAATATATTATTGTATATATATATACATTACTACTACACATTATATTTCGAAAACAGATTTTTATTAATGTTTAAAAATTGTGACGTATATTAACCAGGATAATAAATTATAAGTTTCACGCTGTGTTACTTGTCTGTACATTTTTAATGTTCAAATAAGTATTTATTATCATTGTTATGACCATTATTGCTTTATCATTGTTAAAGGTTATTTCGCAACTTGAAATTTTAAAATATCATTCTACACTTTCGACAAAGCAAACACTCATACAAATTACATCCATCTGTTTTAAAAGTATAAGAGATTTGTTTGTTCGTTTGTTATTTAATGATCTTCCTTAGTGAAAGGTTGGATACAGTCTTCAAAAAGAAAGTGCATTTTTAAAAGGCTGAGTCCTATATTTCATTGGAATTGTTTTCTATTTTTGAATTAGAATGAAAAATAACTATAATGATTTACGATGGGGGAAAACCAGTAATCCAGTTTTTTTTTCTCTGTGAGAAGGTGGTCAGTAATCACAGAAAAAATTACGACGGTATTTTCTATTTACTACTACTACTAATAATATCTATGAGTAAACCGCGAGAATTTAAGTTACACACGTAGTATGCCGCAAGTTGAAAAAGGTTGGGAAACGCTGGTCTACAGGTATCAGAGCAAAAACGGTAAGAGACATTGAGAAGCATTTTTTTTAAATCTATTCAGCGTCCGAAGACTAGGTTCCTTCTTCTTTGTTAACACTCTATTCAAACCGGAAGTGGTTCAAATTAACAATTTCCGGTTTTAAATTTGTATTGCCATAGAACAAAAACGGCAACAGATAGGGACAAGCGTTTTTTGCTAACGAATCAGCGTTTCAAGTCACTGTACCATGACTATCCACTAAGCTCTACTAAAACCGGAAGTGGTTCATATTTAATATTACTACTGGTACTCATAGCGAAAATGCATGCGATAAAGCTAGTCTTAACACTGCAACAGAATATCAATTTATGACTATCTTAAAAGGACATGGATGTGTGTTCCAACTATATCTTCAAAGCGTGCGAAATATATATATATATATATATTGTATGTAATATCGAATACCTCTTCTGGTGTTCTGTTCAATACATGACAAAATTGGTAATTTTGAAAAAGCAATGTATGTTCAAGATGATATCAGAATAAGGGTTTGATATTACAAACTAAGAATTAATTTCAACTCATATTTTTATGGGTATTATGCACGTCGTAGGTGCAACGCTTTTCTTGCGTTCACTTTTGTGTTTTCTTTAGTTAAGTAGTCTTTAACATCACTGGACCAGTGTGCACTCTACTTGCATCCATCCAGCAAAAAATATTGCTAGCCAGTGTGTGTACTGATACAGTTTCCAGCAATTCGATGAAAATTGGGTCAATATATATTGCCCAGCAAGATTTTTTACTGGATCTAGCGAGAGCGCATGCTGGACCGGCAAGGACCTCTAGATAGGTAATCGGTGTGATAATTACCGTAAGTCTTCTACGGTAATAAAACACCTGTGCTTTTTTTTTTTTTTTAAAAAAAAAAGACCCCTAAATATTACGGTAATTTACCGTAAAATATATGTTACCAAATTTGTTTCTAAACACGGCCAATATTATTTTGCTTATAAATATACGGTCTGCCGTTTTTGTGAAAAAACAGTGGTCCGTAAAATTTAGGGTAATCGGTTGGCAGCGAGAGTTGACGGTATTCGATCAGTAAATTTAAGGCGAAATATTTTACAGTGAAGAGCGGTTCGCCACAAGCGATTCATGGTCTCAAGGGAACACTCTTACAACCCGCAACACTCTATAAAAACACGAAATGATTGAAATTTACTATTACTTTTGGTTTCAATATTGATCTTCATAGTACCGTGTGAAAGATGTCATCTCGCTCATCCGTAAATTTGAACTATTTAAACATATCGTTAAATGTTTAACGCTTCTGTGTTCGTTGCGCTTGCCGGTTGTTCATCTTCAGATCACACTTACTCTCCAGGCACACGTGTCACATGTTTAGGATTAGGATTAGGATTTAGATTTCCGGGTTTTTGACATCTGAGGCCCTTTAGCCCGTCACGTTTGAACGGGATGACGCTCGACGGCGAGCACACTCTCCGGGGAAAGGGAAGGAAGAATGGATTGGGGAAGGAAGGAAGCACCCTGGGACGTAAAAGTTAGGTACCACCCCGGTATTTGCTCGGTATGAGTGAGGAAAACCCAGAAAACCTCATTCAGGGTGGCTGACAAGTAACACTTCACATCGTTGCTGCCGGTCTGACGCTAAACTATACATTTTCGGAAAGCACTAGTCCTAAATAGGATAACTACACAGTGCGACGGTCAGACGTTGCCGCGTTCAGGACTTATGGAGCGTCAAACATTAACATGGGGTTTATGAGAGTAACCATAGCAGTCGTATTATTTCATGCTAATTCGTCTTGCATTTGAACTCTGTGCTAACATTTGTGTTGTAGCAGTCGTATTAGTTCAGCGCACCCCGATTCAAGAACCTGATCCGGTACGCTTTCCACAAGGCTGGCTATCTGGACGAGGAGCCGGGAATGTGGATCTCTCCGCACGAGTACTGCTTTGACTCCCTCGACGAAGGTGACGTGTGCTTCACGTGCGGCGAACTACCGTTCGTCAAGTGTGCACACTGTGAGCGCACTCTTTGCATCTCTCATGCTCTGTTCGACGATTTGCACATTGATTGTACCCTTTAACTTACGCAAACAAGTGCTCAATCAGACAACGTCGATTCAAACGTCACAAACCTTGTGTTCTTCTTCGTTTCCTGTAACTCTCATAAACCCCATGTTAATGTTTGACGCTCCATAAGTCCTGAACGCGGCAACGTCTGACCGTCGCACTGTGTAGTTATCCTATTTAGGACTAGTGCTTTCCGAAAATGTATAGTTTAGCGTCAGACCGGCAGCAACGATGTGAAGTGTTACTTGTGAGCTGAAAAAGCGTTTTACAGTTTTTCGACCATGTGCCCCCAAATGTCATATTTTTCAAACTTCCTTGTCTACATATCATAAATTCATGTTTATGTTTATCCCCCTTGTGGAACACCGTAGTCTACTGTTGTACTGACGTTCACGTGGTACCGGGTTCGATTCCCGGCCGGTGCTTTCCCAATTTTCGGCGTCCACCCAGTGTCGTGAGGCAAACTGGGGAGTTACGTGAATGGAAGACCTGACGACCACTAGGTCTAGAAAAATCCCAATACGTCGGTTAGTGACACGACAACGCAGCGCGCTGATCACGTGCTCGTCAATAGGGTGGACGTAGTTCAGCCAGTCGCTGACAGATGGTGTTGGAGCAGCTCAGGCTCTCAAATGGGCTGTTCCATCAAGCGGTTTATCCCCCTTCTCCAAACACTGACAATAAAGGTGACGACTCTTTTACACTGCCATTAATTTGAAAGAAAATGGAACTCACGCATTATTCACTTTGTGGATTTTGGTCTTGCATTTAAAGAAAAACTGTTATAAAAAATAATTAACAAATTAAAATGTAATGACCAATTATGTATTTTTAAACCTATTTATTTAATGAGAAATTATAAAACAGGATGGTTGTTTTACACTGGAATAGTAAACGACTAATTAATTGCTTTCTTAATTAATTTTTTATGTCATTTCCATATATGTAAAAATGAACATATAAAAAAGAAATGGTATATAATATTTTCCTGAAAGATAAATTAATTTTTTGATTAGATGAATGGCTAATTAAAAGAGACGTACTAAAGAATATTTTTCTCTAAAATAATAATAATAAAGTACTCAAGTATTTAATTTGATAGAATATGTCCTATTACAAATTCACAAAAATAACATGTGATGTCAAAATTAAGACGGCGAATGATCTCCCTGCACCTGTTACACACTTCCTGTTACTACGTAGCCAACTTTTAAATTTTGACTTCTATTTATTTTATTCACTATTTTCCCACTTGTAATTATAGTAGAGTCCCGCAAACTTAGGGTGACCTGATTCTGACAAGCGAAAAGTAGGACAAATATTATAGTATATGATAGTTTACTGCGTCGGCAATAACGCATGTTTTTATTTACCCTAAGTTAATCATACGTTTTTTTAAAGAAAAACAAAAAAGGGGTACTGAACAAAAGTAGGGATGGCCACAAAGTTCCGGTCCCGGCGGAACCGGTTCCGCGAGGAACCGGTTCTCGGAGATCCGGTTTTCAGAACCGGTTCCAGACCTGGATCCGAAAACCCGGTTCGAGAACCGGATCTTAAGAACCGGTTCCAGATCTGGATCTGAAAACCCGGTTCCAGAACTGGATCTTAGGAACCGGTTCCAGATCTGGATCTGAAAACCCGGTTCCAGATCTGGATCTGAAAACCCGGTTCCAGAACCGGATCTTAGGGACCGGTTCCAGACCTGGATCCGAAAGCCTCCAAAGACCCGTAAAGGAGGCACAAAGTTCACCTTCAAAAATAATGCAAAGAGGACCATGCGCTTGTGCCTTCCCCGCCCAGACCCGCTTGTGCCCCCAGAAAAAAAAAATTTGGTCCACCAGTGGGTGTTTAGCCAAATGAGTTGGCCAGTTTGCCTGTTTAGCCAATGAGATTGCCAGTTTCCCAGTTTATTTAGCCAAATGAGACAAGCTGCCGCCGTCTGGGAGCCTGCCTGTCGCTTCCACCATTTCATCTAGCATACTGTTCACAGCTTGCCAGCAGCTCGCGTTTAGGTCGGTTCCAGCGGAACCGGTTCCGTTTTCAGAACCGGTCCCAGACCTGGATCCGAAGAACCGGTTCCAGACCTGGATCCGAAAAACCGGTTCCGGAACCGGATCTTCTAGAACCGGATCCGTTTTGACCCGAAAACCGGTTCCACCAAGAACCGGTTCTGGCCATCCCTAAACAAAAGTACTGAAATAATTCAACATAATTCCAAATGCTTTGATGAATGACGTTTATTTTTTGAACGTACAGTGAAACTTCGCAAAGGGCTAAAGACTTCTTTTAAATCGATTTTCGGAACGTGTGATTATTTTAAGGAATGAAGAAATATTTAGACCGACACGAGGGAACGAACTACTTGGTTAGCATCACTGTCGTAAGTTGAAAAAGAAACCTTTCCTACCTTACCTATATCTGAACAAGCCCTTCCCAGTAAAAACAATGGTTTGTTCATTGTTTTCCTTCCCTAATTCATTGAGGAGTGTTAAAAAAAAACACAGTGGTTCATCATTCAGGAAAAGAGTGTCTGTGAATCAAAATGTTGTGAATAAAGAATGAAACATTAAAATATTGCAAGTAAGTTAAATCAGGACACTTCGCAGGACATTTCTCGATTTTCTACGTGTCTTTGGAACATGCAGGACAGCTCTTTGAAAAACAGTACTGTACTAAGAAAAACAGTATGTGTGGTCACCCTACGCAAACTCGGCCTATTGTAAAATGGATGAGTGACAAAATACCGAGAATGTCGTGTTTTACGGAATAAGGGGTGAGTTGTTCATGATTGCCAATATTTTACTGCATACTACTGTAATGGAAGACCTTACACACACGAAAAAAAAAAAGTGAATTACGCATGCTCGTAAAAAATCACCCTTCGTTAGATTTTTATTTCCTCTGTTCAAGACCGACCTTTGATTACTATTTAAACGGTACTTATTATGTTATGCCCTATGATTAGAGCGAAACTCCTTTTTACACGACTTAGGCTTTCACTTACCCGGATACTCCTCCGAAATGTCTGAACCGGTCATAACCAAATTGACATGATGATTCTGGAGTATGCACTGAGTGTCATGAGAGGTTACATGTTCAGATCGGACATACCACTGAGGAATAATCACCGAAAAACGGAATGCCCATAGATTTAATCTTGGAAAAATATTTGGTGCGCGAATTCTCATTGTAAACAACGGAAAATAGAATTTTCAGCATTAGAAATAGAGCAAAGTCCTTTTCGTTTTGTTCTGCGAACATCATTTTTCAAAGCTATTATGCTTTTCGCTGATATGCGAACTTCAACTATTTGCATGTCATGTTCGTTCACGAAAACAATTGATACACTAAAAATGCTATGAATAATCAATAACGTCGATCGCTTAGCTCCAAATTTTCAATGCATACCCAATAGTTTAACGTATAAAAAAGAGGGGCGCGCTAGCCACTAGTCTAGTAGGTATCTGTCACTACAGATTACCTACGCTGGCTTCTCTTTTTAAAGTGTTCATACGGATGTTCCCTTCTGACTATATGGTTAGCGTTCACGACTTCGGCGCGAGACCTCGGTTCAATTTTCAGGGGAAGCTCATGTGGTTCAGATCTCACGTGAAAATGAAATTAAAGTACAATAAATTCCAATCCATTCATTAAGTGCTCAATTTATGATACCGTCAAGAAACGAAGAATTGACATTCGTAACACACAAGGGCGGATCTAGGACGGACTCCTGGAGGGGGGACGGTGGGTTATAATACTGCTACTTGGAGCTACTTCTCAGAGCTCCAAACTCTGGGATGGGGTTTATTTATATATAAAATATGAGTTTCCTCTTCTGGGGGGATCGCCCCGATCGCCCCCTGGATCCGCCCCTGGTAACACACGAAGTGAATCTACATTTTTATGACAAAAAAATAATAATTTCACACAAATATTCATTTCGTAACTCATACGTGTATTGTAGCCCAATGCTACTCGAAAAAGTCATTTTTTTTTTATTTTCTCAAAATCTCTCCAACCCAAACACTTTATTTTTCACCATTTCAATGAAACACAAGAAAATTAAAACGGCCACGGACAAAAGAACAACAATAACAGTGTTGGCATCTTTTGACAAAAGCCCTCAAAGAAGTATACGCCGTATGTCTATGGAAATTGACATGAGTCTTAGGGACCTCCATAAACAAAACCTTAAAAAGAAGAAAAAAAAGAAAAGGAAACAAGTGACACCCAGACAAGTTGAAATTATTATACCACCTGACTAAAGACGACCATTTGTGAATGGATGCCAACACTGCTACTGTTGGTGCTTCGTCCACTATTTCGTTCATTACCTACAATTGACAGAAGAGAACACAGTGGCGGGAAGAAGAGTATATGTGGCGGCCTCTCTGGTAATTATTGTCAATACAAGAGAAATAAAATAGATATTTCGATTACACCGTACTTCGACATGAAAATATAGATATGTCTGAATAAGATTCTGCTAACACAACTCAAGTATGGAAAAGTAGAGACAGATATTTTAAAACAAATAGAGTTATTGAAATAAATCACACCTTTCATCACCTTAAGCACAAACAAATTACATGACTCGTGAATTACATATGTTAAATTTAACGTGTGCTATTGTTTAATATATATATATATATATATATATATATATATATATATATATATATATATATATATTAATAGCAAACAAGGACCAATATTGGCAAAGATTCAATTGATAATGTTTTATACACAGCAACTCCCCTTTCGGTTCGAAAGCGCTCTGACGCTTGTGGATGCGTAATACGGGCGATGTTAAACAACGGTTTTAAAAATAAAAAACGTTTGATAAATCAATAAAAGATATTTGTTTCAATTGTTGCTTTTCTCAATGCACTCTGGGATGGGGGTAAAAAAAGCTGCAATTTCAGTTTACAATTAGAAGTTAATTTATACTTCCTATAACAATTCCACAACATACATGAGGGGTTACGGGGAGGGATAACCGCCACTCTCCCTCCCCACTACTGTGAAAATTCATGTCAATTTTTTACATCTATACACAAAAGCAAATCAATAACTGACTTAATGTTTTGCTGGTGTGCGTATGAAAATCTAATAGCGACGAACTGGCCAATGGCCGACCCCCATTGAAGGCTTTTACGACCAATATTGTTAATTGTAGCTCTAAAGTTAGCTTCCAACACCACCGCTGGACTGTTGATGATGGTGTTATTTAAACCACTCGTATGTGCGGATATCATAGCACCAATGTCACACACTTAATTTTTTTGTTCAAGTTTGTTTGTTTTTTTGTCATTTTGGTTACGGAGGAGGGGCTGCAAATTTGATGGCTTTCCCGTAAATATTATACTCACTAAAAACCGACATCGAATACGGATCAAATATAACATACTTTCAAATGAAACGGAGGCAATTTAATCAAGACTATGCAACAATGCATAAAACACATGCAACTAAAATATTGGGATGAAGTATATGAACGTGCACACGCCGAACTGAAGCGTAGAGGTGGGGGAAGGGGGGCGAACAGCGTGTCTCTAACAGGTAATGTGTTACACTCATCGATTTTATAAGGGTTGTACATGTACTGATCGGGCCAAACTATACCCACGAGATTATTTTTTGTACAATGTATAGCATATATAGCAATAATAGAAAGAAAAAAGGCGGACATGACAACAAATTACGCTTCATAACTACCCTACCGCATCCATGTCGAACGTAATATCCAAAGAACTGTGATTAGCTAATCTGTTGCTGACGTCACAAATGTAATACAGAACACACAGGACAATTTAATTTTTGAATTCGAGGAAATTGCCTATATATATATATATATAATCTTCGTTCACATTCCACTAGTGAATATACAAGGTGATATTCTGATTAATTTTATAGGCGATGTTCACAAAAGATACATTTTTACAGAGGAGACTGTTCTCCTTTAAGTTCCTTTTAAAGACGATACAAACATTTAAACATGATAAAGACGATTATACTAACAACTGTATAACTGGTGGAAAGTAATATTTTATTTACTTAATTTATCTTTCTTTTTGGGTATGAAGAATGTACGAGAAAAAATGAGAATGAAATGAAATCTTTGAGTTTTACGTTCCACGTTTATGCCGGCTGCAATAAAGGAGACGCTGATGACAAATGAAGGAAATGGTGGAATGAAGAAAGTAGGAGAAAACGGGAAAACCTCGAGGAAACCCACGCACACGGTGTTTGTTCACCACACAGCCCACTTGGCGCAAGCGGGGATCGAACTAAGGACGCCAAGCACCAGAGGTGAACGCACTACCACTAAGGCACCGCGGCTCGCATTTTTGCCGATCCCAAACGTTTCAGCATTATTGCCAATTTGAAGCCGAGAATAGAACCCAAACAACCCCTGCGGGGCTTCTAACCCGTTCCTACTACTACTACTACTACTACTACAACAATTACTACATTAGCTGTGGATCTATATAGTACAAGGGCAACGTACTACTACTACATTTGCTGTGGATCTATATAGTACAAGGGCAAACTTATTTTAATGAAAGAAGTTTAATGAAAATTTTAAAAAAATAATCGTTAAATCACTTTTTGAATATTATTTTTAATCTTATTTTAACGAAAGAAGTGTTATAAAAATTTTTAAAAGTAGTTAAAAAAACTGTCCGTAGGCAGGATTTGAACCCACGCCAAAAACATTTTCTTTACTAGAATGCTGCGCTAGCCCACTCGGCTACCAGAGCCCATACCAGTTGCCATTTACTTTGAGCTATATATAGATCATGTCTTGTGATATGTTATCTGTATCGACCAATCAGATTAGAGGATATCTGAAACGGTTGGGATCCGGAAATATGCCAGCGGCTCCTTTTCCCAGAAATATCAGTTTTCCGCTTGATTACAAAATATGCACTCAACGTTGAGACTTTTTCTTTCGGTTTTAATTATCAATGAACTTAAAAAGTCCGTTACCGAATTCTTTCTCTTTCGCTCCCCCTCTCTCTGTATATATATATATATATGTATATATATATATATATATATATATATATATATATATATATATATATATATATATGTATATATATATATATATATGTGTGTGTGTGTGTGTGTGTGTGTGTGCGTGTGAGAGAAAGAGAGAGTCTGTCTGTCACTTGCCAATTTTTCAATTTTCAGCCCTCATTCGAAAGAGCATCAAAAACTATCAGAGAAAGATGGGATTTTTCGCGTCACATTCACTGTTCCCGATATATTGGCCAAAAAATGTCCAATTTTGGGAGATTTAAGGAGCCATATCTCGGGAACCATAAGTCATAGAGAGATGACATTTCGCGATTTTTTGCGAGAAATAGAAAAAGGTGCGGATACAAAGATTTACTCTTTCATGTAGGAACAATTACAATTATCCTCCCCACTCCATCTCTCTATTCTTTTTAAGTTCGTTCTGGCAATGCTCTTGGAGCATTCTCAACTGTTTTCTTTTTTATCTCTGCAAGATTTATAACACACACGTTAGTGGTGGGCACAAAAACCGGTTTTCAATTTTATTGAAAAACTAGCCTTTGGCTAGCTGGGGGCTGCGCCCCCAGACCCCCGCTTTTGCTGGGCCTACGGCCTCGCATTTCTTACCTATCGGTCTTTGAATCAACAGCAAATTTCATGAACTTGCTCTTCATATTTCGTGAATTTGCCCATCCGGGGGCTTCGCCCCACACACACTATCTTTGCTCGGCCTACGGCCTCGCACCTCTTGAACCCACAATTCTGTTGTATCTTTCCTATTTCAATTGTCTAAAAGTTAAGATTTTGTATCACAAGAAAACGCCTATTTAAATAGCATGGGAATTTCTTCATCCCCCTTTAGACCCTAAAAGATTAAAAATATTCACTTTTGGCAATTTTCCTGTCGGTTAGTCTTGGAATGCTATAATTATGCTATATTTCATTATTCTAATCCTGCCGGAAATGCCTAAACATTTTGGGGTGTAGAAGACGTCCCATATAAATAACATGGGAAAGATTTTTCAGTTCCCCATAAAATCACTCTACGTTTGAATTTTTTTATGTCTGATGATTAGCTTAGGTAGCGTTAACGAAAACGTACAAGCATACTGAATTTCAAGTTTTTATTCCAATTCTAAGTACCTAAAACATGAGATTATAGATTTAAAAAAAAAAACATTTAAAGAACATGGGGAAATTTTTCATCCTCTCTTTAAACATTCTAAAAATTAAAAATATTCACTTTTAGCAATTTTCCTGTGGGTTTGTCCCGAAAACCTACAATCGTGTGAAATTTAATCATTGTAGTCTTACAGGAAGTGCTCAATAATTTGGGGGTGTAAAAGGTGTCCCATATAAAGATTTTTCAGTTCCCTACAAAACCACTCTAAAGTTGGATTTTTTTTATTTTTACTGATTTACTTAGGTAGTGCTAACAAAAATGTACAAGCATACCGAATTTCATGTTTTTATTCCAATTGTAATTACCTAAAACATGAGATTATAGATCCAAAAAAGGCCCATTTAAATAACATGGGGAAATACTTCATCCCCTCTTTGGAACACCTAAAAATTAAAAATATTCACTTTTGGCAACTTTCCTGTCCGTTAGTTCCGTAAAGCTACGATCACGGCAAATTTAAACATTGTAGCCATACAGGAAGTGCTCAATAATTTATGTCAGCTCATGTAGTTTTATATATGTAGTTAGGATACCCCGGTTTTTAAAAACTTGTATTAAAAAAAAAGGATTTTTCAAAAACAGTTCTTCCTATCAAAAACCGGATCGGCTTTCTAACAGAAAATTGATGTTTCTTTGTTATTTATTTAGGAATGAGTATTACAAGAAGAAAGGATACTGATTTCGGGGAAAACCACACCCAAAACTTTTGAAAAAAAAAAACTGAAGAAGTTTCGGTGAAAAACGGGACCGGGTTTGGAGAAAACCAAAATAGCGGTTTTTAATTTCCTCAAGAAACAGGTTTCCGTTTCTTCTAAAAATTGGTTTAGACAATTACTTAATATATATTCAACGATACTTTTGCCATTGTTATTCCCGGCCTGGCCCAACCCACTTGTTTACTCTCGCTAACCTGAAACTATGCCCAGTTAATGTTGTGTTGCATTTTGGCGTACATTTCTCAACTTCCTCAGCTGTACGACTTTTCTTCGTTGGCACGACATGACAACAACATGAAGTCATCAGCATCCAACGACAAGCGCGCTATCTCCTAGTTTAGACGGTAGTGCTACGTGACTGAAGGACGGTTCATACAGCAGCGGAACTATAGTAAGCTTCCCCATTCCGGAAATGATTCGTCCTTCATTCTTTTAGCGAATCTTTATTTATAAGTACACAGTATAATTAGAGCACGGCCAATCAACTTTGTAATCGTTTACTCTCTTATATCTTAAATCAACGTTTAGTAAGAAGTTTGTTCCGTGTATTTTTTTTCTAAATGCTAATGTAAACTTTCATAATAAATACATTATTTTCTCACGTCACCCGCCACTCACCATGCCGATAGAGGATTAACTTGGACTTAAATGGCATCGAGAGTGTCACTATTCATCTTAGCGACACCGAAAAGTATGGATTTGACACTAATATTAGTCGTTTTTGATTGTTTTTATATGTCCTTACCCCCCTCTCACCATCATGCCGATGATATAAAAACTTAAGCAAAGCTATGGTCCATTTATATACCCATAAAATTCGATATCACTGTCTAGGAGGAATTAGCCACCAAACATTGTTACATTCATTTTTATTTATATAAAGAATGTCCCCCTCCGCCCCTTGAAACGGAAATTTTTCAAAAACTGTTTGGGGGGGCGCGGTGGCTCAGTGGTAGAGCGTTCACCTCCGGTGCTTGGGGTCCGTGGTTCGATCCCAGTTCGCGCCGTGTGGACTTTGTGTTGGACAAACACCGTGCTCGTGGGTTTTCTCGGGGTTCTCCCGTTTCCTCCCACTATATTCATTCCACCATTTCACTCATTTCTCATTATCACCGTCTCCTTTAGCCTAACCGGCATAACCGTGGGACGTTAAACTGAAAGATTTCATTTCACTTTTTTTTTTCAAAAACTGGAAATCTGTTGGATTTTGTTTCCCCTTATTTTCAATGATGAGTTCATATACCAAGATTCATCGTGTTGACAAACTTGAGAGACTCGTGTTGTACTGTATTTTTGGCACAGTTGTTCAATCTTTTCTACCCCATTAGGAAAGACCCCTCTGCAAAATTAATACCATCAAAATCTAAGTTAAGCCAGGGTTCATTCATGTATCCGATATTGTTAAAAAAAAAATCTGTGTAGCGGTCTGAGTTAGGCGTCAAACACATATCCATATGAATATGTTTAATGTTATATGAGTAACACAACATTTCAAAATAAAGGTTTGTTTCAGAGACAAACAGTTCTCACAATGACGTTATTCGATCGCCATAAAATATCAAAGATGTTCATATAGCTCTCATCTAACCCACATTTGAAATTGTATCACTTTGTCATTAAAGATTATTTGAGGAATTAATAACAAATAGGTGTGTTATTCCCTGCATCACCCTGTACTTATATAGAAGATGACACAAAAATATAATGTATAGCAAACAGGAACTATTAGATTCGATGGGAAATTGTTGATGTTGGCAGCCCTGTAATCCCCACTCCTAGATTGCTGACCGCTTGCTATCTGAAGCTTTGACTGTTGTCTACCCCTCTTATTCACTAGAGATTCATCAAACCCTTCCCCGACCAGCATTACATCAACTTTCGTATAAAGACTCCAACTCTTACAGCTTTCATAAACTGACGCGGTCAGTCAGCTACCCCCTTGCAAGAGATGATTTCTCTTTCCTACGAACTTCACGACATTTTCATAATGCCCCCTCTGAATATTCTTTAGCAAAATACCTTTGTTAAGGTAATTGCGCACAAAGAAAGGAAAAAAAAACAATCTATCAGAAGAAACTGAAAAACAACTGCTTCTGACATCACAAAATCCACAGACACAGGGAGAGAGTAAATCGAGAAGATAAAGACGAGAAAACAATCACAAATAAACTGACTGTGCAATCATTTATCATTGTATTTGTAATACTGTGGTCTAAATCACATAGCACATAAATACTTACACAAAGAAAGCATCAAATTGCAGCAGGAACAATAAAGAAAACAGGAAAGAGTTAAAATAATAACACAATGATCAGAGCACAGAGGAAAAACGCATTGTATATGTTGAATTGTTCTGCAAGTTGCGCGTTATGATTTAAAGTGCTAGCGTAGCGACGAAAAATATCTGGAGTAAAAGAGATGAAAAAATAATTACACAACGCCCAACTGCACAATGTGTACTGCCCACTGAATATAGTGCAGATAATTAAATCCAGACATTTACAATGGATGGGAAATGTAAAGACCTTTAGACAGGTCGAGAAGACGATTGAAGAATAAGAAATTCAATATTAGGGAAGCGAAATGAGTGAATTAGCACAGGTAGAATCAATTGCTCGATAGCGTTTCTGCAACGAATGATTATTACATTTGATTTGTTGCAGTTTAGCATCGCTTTCAGCACAGAGGCTACGAAATGTTAACTAATAGTTTAAGGTATAATGAGATCCACCGTAATGCTTCCAAATGTTTAACCCTACGAGCCGGGAGTTAAATACCCATCAGCCACTGCGAGAGGCGGTAATTTTCAAATCACCAGAACTGCAATTTTCGCATAATGTCACAAAATTAAATATATCTTAATAACTATTTGCTCAATTACAACAAAATTTTCAGGTGTTGTAAACGAAGCTTTGCGCTACACAAAAATGTACAGTGATATTTATAGTTTATAATATAACAACAACAAGTAATAAAACTGACATGTTATGCTTACAAAGTACTTCTTTTGTCTTGGGTTCTTGTTAGTTTGTAAGTCCAACTTCGAGTGCTACACTTTGGAAAACCAACAGATGGCAGCACATTATAGTCTACTCTTGAGAGGCATTAGTTTTCGTTCACGTAAGAAAACAACTGATTCCAGAATATGTACCATTTCGTCAGTACTACACAGGACGTATACGTATAGGTCAAACTGGCTTGAACAGTTAATGCTCTCCCACCGCGTATTAAATGCGTGACTAGGACCAACAAAGGTGTGTGCGCTAACCACTGGATCAGCAAGTATCTGCCATTCCACAGACTGACTAAGCTGGCATCTGGTTTTGAACGTGTCCATAGGGAAGTTTCTATTTAGTGCCGACAACTCCATCAAGGCTGTATGGTTAGCGTACGCGTCTTCGGCGAGAGACCCAGGTTCAATCTTCAGTCGAAGCTCATATGGTTCGGATTCCACATTAAGATAAATTAAGTACATTTATTCCAATTCAACCATTAAGTGCCCAATCCATGATGCCGTCAAGAAACGGAGAATTGACATTCACAACACATGAAGTGAACCTTCATTTTTATGACAAGAACACAACTTAATTCCACACAAATATTCACTTCGTAACTCATACGAGTATTGTGGCCCAATGCTACTCGAAAAAGTTACTTCTTCTTATTTTCTCAAAATTTTTCCAACCCGAACACTTCTTTTGCAACTTCAATAAGAAACAAGAGCGTATACATAGCAACAAGAATATTTCTCCGTTGATCCTATGAAAGAACCATCAAGACGTAGAAAGGTAGAAAAGAGGCTACTGCTAAAGTCCCGTGTTTTTACTAGTGATATAGGGCTTTATGCAGAGTCTTTCTGACACGTGATTAGTGTCATACTAAAGAATTCGAGTAACATATGTTTCCTGCAGTAATCAGGCGTTTAGTATGACGCTAATCATGCATCAAAAGGATTTTGCATAGGCCCCATAGTTTCTAAAAATTTAACTTACGCTTTTGCATCTCGAATGCTCATCGAGAAGCTAATTTTGCTAGATAAGATGTCAAAGCGCACATGGACTTTGTCATCAATTTTGTGGGCATTTTCTAGTATATCCACACGTGAATTACATACCCCTAGCATCCGATGATCATTTCAGCAACGCTTTAACAAGAAAATTATGTCGAAAACATGCAAAGTTGATCGCCAGTGGTTAAAAATGCGTTAAATTGTCCTGATGAGCTCTCCTTCATCTTATTTCCAATAATAGATTGCGTTTGTGTACGCAGACGCCCAACTAAACGGTCTCCTTTCTACCGTGTAGTATAGCAATGGCTCTGCGATTGTGTGGGCCGTAGTTTCGTAATTACCGTCACAGGATATGCTACTCTTAGTGAGAGCTTCTTTGTGGCTATGTGGTTAGCGTACGCGCCTTTGGCGTGGGAGACCCGAGTTCGATTCCCGGCGGGAGCTCATGTGGTTCGGATTCCACGTTAATAAGTAGGTCCACGTCTCATATAGCATCGCTGCTGAACGGGACGTTAAACTCAAAATCAACTCAACCACTCTTAGTGATTATGTGACGACGTGCATGCTATGGTCCAGATATTGTTTCCTGGTCAATGACGAAATTTTCCATTATGCCCACATGACAATTCACACTGCTGAAGCTGCATTTACATGTGACAATTTACACAAACATAGAGATAAAATATTAACAACACCCATTGTCGGACTTCAACATTATTGAAACTCCTGGGGTCAGTTCACGAGTTCGGACGCCGGGGCGGATATCCTTGTGCATTCTCGCTCACGGAGTGCTGTATTGCATAATGTAATGTCCCGCACATAGAACTGTTTACAACCAACCAACACGTGCTTACATTCATAAACAACAGTCACGTGCGTTCCTACTACGTACTACTGCAGAGGCAGACGACAGGGACACCAATGACATCACTAGTCATGTGACGAAGAAGGACCAATACATTGCAGCAGTTATATAAAACAAAGATGCTCACACTGATTGGTATCAATCTCTGACTGGTCAAGTCCCCTTCTTAGCTTGCAGTGGAGCTTTGGAAGACTCTATCCTAATCCTAGCCTTTAGCTTGCAGCAGAGCTCTAGGTCTTCTTTACCGCTTAACTTACAGTGAAGCATTGAGAGATTTCTAGTCACAGAACCACAAAGCTTGCAACGGAGCTTAGTGGTAATCATTTCCCGCTTAAGCTTGCAGTGGAGCATTGAGAGTCCTACCCCTCCTCTCTTAGCATGCTTTGTGAATAATCCTTCCCGACGCCGTCAGGTCTAGGGACGCCTATTTAATCCAAACGTTAGAGAACTTGCACTTACTTTGCATTATGCTGTTCAGAATGGAAATTTTGTAATAATTTGTAAATTGGTAATGGGAGAAAAAATGTTTCGGTTTATAATTGCTCTACCTGAGCAGAACATTAGATGGTGGAGGCGCTGGGTAGCGAACTTTACAATAAGCAATGATATGAAAACTACTTGCAACTTCTATATACTTTTTTTTTTTTTTTTTTTACAACGAATCATACTTACTCTGCAGGTTAGCAGCGGTCCCACACCATGTTAATTAGTTAAATTATCTTCAGCTGTTTCCATTATTTTAATAACAATCTGTACATACAGTACTTACGCTTCGGAATAATACGACATGCTGTTTTTCACAATCTGCTTATATCCTCAACTCGATTTTAATGTCATAGACTAGTAAACAAACTTTAAATGTTATTTCATTTAGGATATCTGGCAACAGTACCAACAACAACCAATTGTTATTATTCGATCAGATTATCTGCTTTCAAATGAAATCAAGTCAAGCTGAAACTCACGAGACTATAAAAATGTTTTTACAATTGATTTGTGTTTCGATTGCTAGATGGCAGTGGTACATAACCTGTTGAACAACATGATATAATGATTCCTCCAATTATCGGACTTAAAATTATATTATGATAATGCATGGCAAGGCTTATACTGTAGAACGGATATCTCCATCCATCCATCTGTCAACAGATATTAAAAGAAAAACTGTAAGAGAAAGTGACAAAAAGGTTTTCTAATATAAATTAACGTCTCAACAGTAAGTTTCCTCTAAACCACCCATGTGGAACAGCCAGCCCCGGGTCATCCCAACCCACTGAACCCTTTCAACTTACCCACTTGACCCCTTATTGCAAATATACTTCTTGTATAATCTTAAACTGAATTGGAAATATTTCCTGGATAACTGATCTTCACTTTTCGAAAATTATCATCCGCGTTGGAACATCCAGTGTATCACGGAACATTAAGAGACTACTTCAGAACATGAAGAATCAAATTCCCCACTAAATTAATAAATATTAGGAATGGCCAAAATTTTCCGGAAACCGGATTCCGGAAAATTTATTTTCGGGAATCGGAAATTTCACTTTCCGAAATTTTCTAAATTCCGGAATTTTTACGAATTACGACATTTTTCCGATTTTACTTTCCGGATTTCACAAAGTAAAAATTCCGGAAGTGGAAATCCCTAATAAATACATAGATTTTCTTCTGCGTTTCTTTAGTAAATAAATATTTTGGTTACCGTTATATCAGTTTTTGTGTTCCTGCGATGTTAGTGTACGCCGAATGAATTTCTCCATTAAATATAGATGAAACCGTTATACATTGTGTCATACGCCCCTCGTCGCCAGTAAGTTCTCTGTGATTGGCCCACCCAGTGTTTACAATTTGAACATACCTGCTCTAAACCCTTCCCATATATTCAAAAATGAAGCAGCACAAATCGATCATTTCTTGTTTCAACGCTGATTTCCATAGTACTTAAAATATATTTGACCGCGAGAAACGATCCTATAACGGCTCAATCACATCGTCTGCCTTTCCAAAGATTGAACTAGAATTTATAATCCCTTTTAAGCAGTGACCCTATGTGAGACATTCACCTATAGGTTAACGTGAGTCCATACCACATGAGCTCCCACCAGCTATCAGATCTGGTTTAAATACCGATCGAGCATACAATGAATAGACGCTATCTTTAACACTAACTTCTATTGAAACCGGAAGTAGTAGAAACTTAAGACTCCTGGTTTCAATATTCGTCTCAAAGAGGAAACCTGATAGTACACAGCAAGGAATGTTACATTTGTAATAGTTTCAATTTTCTCCAGTGGTTGTTTTAGTTAAAACCTACAAAAATAACCTATAATACCCCTCTATAAACTTACTTCAAAACTTGGATTGAAATAATAACCTTAATATCAAATAATTACTTTCTTTAATCGTGTTTCTTACACTAGTTTCAGAATGAGCTTAAAATATTACTACGTTCCACTGGAGAAAAGGGACGATATCCAGAAAAAATGTTTTTTTTCTTTTATTCAAAAAAATATATAAAAGAGAGGCATGAAAAACATTAGTGGAAAATAGAAAGGAGTAACTTCATATAAAGCAAAAACAATATTAACATGGAAGAAAACTATTAACAGCCACTGTACACAAATCCCCAGAACGTAACATCACCGGGAAAAAGTAATATATTTTAGGAATCATACTAAAACGAATTTTGTTTGTGCTTGATCAAATTCGTTGTAATAGTGCTCAACTGTAATAATAACTCTATATAAAACTACATGAAATGACATAAAATAAAAACGGATACTTCCAGTTGACGTAGAAAGTTGAAATTTGGCATGATTGCAATTTTGGGAGTAACCAATAGGAAAGTTGCCAAAAGTGAATATTTTAAATTTTTTACGGGGTCTAAAGGGGAGACGAAAAAATCCTCATGATCTTTAAATGGGCCTTTTTTGGACCTATAATCTCATGTTTTAGGTACTTGAAATTAGAATAAAAACTTGAAATTCGGTATGCTTATACGTTTTCGTTAGCGTTAACTAAGTAAATCGCTAAAATTAAAAATTTTCAACTTTAGAGTGCTTTTATGGGAAACGAAAAATCTTTCCCAGGTTACTTTATATCGGACATCTACACCCCAAAATGTATAGATATTTTGGGCAGGATTAGAATGATGAAATTTTGCATGATTGTAGCCTTCCGGGACTAACCCACAGGAAATTTGCCAAAAGTGAATATTTTTAGTTTTTAAGGTGTCTCAAGGAGAGAGGAAGAAATTCCCTTGTTATTTAAATGGGCGTTTTCTTGGAATACAAAATATCTTTTAGACAGTTGAAATAGGAAAAAAAAAAAACACTTGAAACTCAGTAAATTGTGAGCTTAAGAGGTGCGAGGCTATTGGCCGAGTAAACGCGTGGGTCTGGGGACGGAGCCCCGGGCTAACCAAAAGCTAGTTTGTTGTATAAAAATGAAAATGATATTGTTTGTGATAGTATCACGGAGAAATGGTTTAACAGTTTGAAATGAATTTTTGGATGCTGTGTTTTTGTCATGTTACTTTAATTAAAATGCGTATTCTAAGAAGGAAGCGAGGGGTCAAAATCTATGTCAACAAATGAGTATCTTACGAACCTCTCAAGTTAGGAAGATGAAGCTTGGTGTATATAAACTCCTCAGTAAAAATAAGTCCACCCGTATCTCAGCGCTGTTGAGAATTCCCGTTTTAAGGGAGATTGGGGCTATTTCTATAATTTCCCTTTTTTGATTGAAACTGATGTTAGTTGTTTGTGATCGCATGACGGAGAAACAGTTGAACAGCTTCAAATGAAATTTTCGAATGTAGGACATATCTTGAGCTGCATTCTTGCCATATTAATTTGATTCAAGGGCGCATCCTAAGGGGAGAGGGGGTTCTAAACTATAGTATCTTACTTAAACTTTAGACACTGAAGGATGCAACTGCTGCGTCAAAGCTTTAAAACTTTATAGCTCAGACCCTAGTTAAACTAGGAAGATAATTTTGGTATTTCTGAAAGATGAAGTTTGTCGCCGATATATATTTTATGCATGTGAAGGATACCACGGCAGAGAGGGTGAAGGTAAGTTTTTGTTTTTTTATGCATCAGGTTTTTTTGAGGGGGGGGCATTCCCCTCCTTAAAGGTAGAGTCATAAAAATTGGTATGTGAAGCAATGAAGTAGTCCACGTTAATGCCCTGCAAAAGTACTTGTTGCTTGTATGAAAGGAGTAGGGGTGGGGCAAAGTTGGCCAATTTTTAAGTCTCAGTTTTTTTTAAGTAAATTACATTTATTTTCTGGACTGCTGCATGTAATACAAGATATCTTTTCATAGAATTCGACTAAAAGCAAAACTCTTGTTTCCGTATTTTCTACGAACAATAATTAAACAAATGGTGTGCACATAATGTGGTACTATTGTGGTGGTGGGAGGGAGAGCTAATGTCAAATTCAATTAATTGTTCCTATATGAATTTATATCGTTCTGTATTGTAGTAATGCCTACTATTTTTTGTATTATTGTCATAAGTCTATTTTCTATACATTAGCTTCATTTTGTCAGCGTAGAGTAACTGTAAGGGTTACCAGGGACCCCCGAATTCTACTCTTTCATATTTTTAAATGATATTTTGTTTCTTCTCCTTCTACGAATAGGGCGAGAATTACACATGTGTTACCTCATTGGAATCGGTGTTCCATTAACTTACCAACGAGGTATCGACCATTATCCTATGATAATTAGGGGGATCACCAGGGCCTCCAACGTGAGAGTCTACGATTTTGTTCAAATTCCTGCTCGGTTTACAAAGATTTTTTTTTTTAATACAGTATCTCATGAGCCCGTCAAGTAACTCGTATATAAACTTTTCATTAAAAATAAGTACAGGTCTTTCCTCATTTTTGAAAATATTCATTTTAAGGGAAGGAGGGCATTTTCAGTAATTTCTTTCTTCACATTTAATTCGTCGCTGAGCGTTGGTTGTGATCGCGTTACGAGGAAACGGTTGAACATTTTTAAGTGTGCCTTTGAACATACTACTTACCTCAAACCGGGATTTTATCGTGCAACTTTGCTTAACCCTTTTAGGATTTCCACTTTTTGAGGTAAATTTTAGACTTTCACTCAAATAGCTACTGTTTCCTTACCATTTATTGTAGGATCATGGTTCATAACTCGCTTTCTTTAGGATAGAGAATACTCTCCTATGGTACCATTAGCTTGTCCGTATTATACACCAGAAACGGGAAAATCGCGAAAAACCACGAGATTTTTCGAAAAAATCGAATTTTTTGCGCTCCTCTGACTCGGGCCTGGGTTCACGTAGGGATCTGATTTTTTTTTTTAATACGCTGTTATGTACATAATACGTGTGCAAAATGCCAATCTTGTATCTTGAAAAGTAAGTTCTTGAGAAATTTTTGAAAGTCTAAACGTGACCCATTTTTTCATTATATTCACTTTAAAATGTACATCGTCATTACTATTTGACCTAGATTCATGGTTCAAACGCCATTTTCTTCAGTATAACCAGCCCTTTCTAAAGATACCCCTCGCATGTCCGTATCGTATACCACAACCGGAAAAAAATGGATCTTTTACTAAAAAATCATCCCCTCGGAACAATTGCGCTCCTCTGGCCCGGGCCCTGTTTCACATAGGGACCTGAAAAAAAAAATGATAAAAACCCAAAGGTACACACAAAGTTTCAATCTGATCTCTTGAAAACTAAAGACGTGAAAAAGTTTTGAAATTTGCCTTAAGAAGAAAAAGGTCACGCACCTCCGCCCCCACTTGGCGCCGCCAAGTTGACCATGCGGTTCCAAAACGCGTCTCAGGTATTCTTTGGTCCACCCTTGACTTGACCAATAAAAAAGCGTCTTAAATACCTGTTATAGGACCTAAATAAGCTGTTAAAAATGATACTACGCCATGGTATATAAATATACCATAAATCCTAAAAGGGTTAAAGGGTGTACGTATCCTAACAAAGAAGAAGGTTCAAACTTTATACCAAAAATAGAATACATAGCACGTCCAGAAAGTAAGTTCCGTTTCAATTTATCTCCGCTGCAGCGCTGCGATCGCAGTTCCGCACATGCGCGGTAGACGCTCTGTATCAAGGAGAAGAAACGTGCGCCATTTGGAGATCACTGTCAGTCACGTACGCTTTGTTGTGCTTGTTTAAAATGTCGGTGTTGATTGAAAATCCCGCCGCTTGTGAAATCAGAGCGGTGATTCGTTTTCTGAATGCGAGGAAAGTGAAACCAAGTGAAATTTATCGGCAAATTTGCGATGTTTATGGACAAAATGCGATGAGTGATTCAATGGTGCGAAGATGGGTCCGACAATTAAATGAAGGACGTAGTGACGTGCACGATGAAGAACGAAGTGGGCGTCCATCTTTGGTTACAGAAGAACTGGTTCACGCGGTTGATGACAAGATCCAGGAAGACCGCAGGTTTACAATTAGTGCTCTCGGTATGGAATTTCCCCAAATCTCACAACAATGACGACGAGCTGAAAGAAACTGTTTCCAACTGGTTGAAGACACAGGCGGCAAACTTCTATGAAGAAGGTATACAAAACCTTGTGCCACGCTATGACAAATGCCTGCAAAATTTCGGCAGTTATGTGGAAAAGTAGTTTAAGAGTTGTAGAATTTTGTGCAATAAATAATTTTTCTGTATCTGTTTTAATTTTATTACCAAATGGAACTTACTTTCTGGACGTGCCTCGTATCTTATAGATCTTTTATGATTACACTTTCATATTCATATGCCTATCCTAAGGGAGAATGCAGGCTGAAATATTTTCCATGAACCTAATCACCCCGTGCAAAGAACAGGAATTTCAACTAGTCTGGAATAAAAAGCAAGCAACTACATTCCCTTTGTTTCTGTAGTACATATTCTCGTATTAGTTAAAACAAATAATAAAATGTCTTTCTCCGCGTGTCAGTTAATTACAAATCAAAAACGCTTCACTTAAAAATAAATTACTAAAGACATACCACTATCTTCTCAAGACTAACGGCTTTCAGATCAAGAACACCCGAATTCTATTCGTGTATGGAGTGGATTATGTGACATATAGTACAATTATCATATGTTACAAAGGAACTTGAATCATGAAATCTGTTGTTTAAGAAAATGGCAACTGGAAATGAAAATTAAAATAAAAATTCAAGTTTCAACATTTCAGTGCTTCCAAAACCTGACTTTAAAAAAAAGCAGCATCTATTTTATAAAGCCGTTTTTTACCTCTGGTTCGTGAACTTGAGGTACAATTTGAGTATTTGCCTGGTGTGTTTTGCGAGAAATTAAAAGTATCTTTTTGTTACTAAGAAAATTGTCTACTAAAGCTCTCTCGTGGCTAAGTGGTTAGTGTACGCACCTTTGATGTAGGAGACCCGGGTTCGATTCCCAGCGGGAGTTCATGACGTTCGGATTCCAGGTTAAGCTGTAGCTCGACGTCTCATATAGTCTAGCTGCTGAAAGGGACGCTAAACTGAAAGTCAAACTCAATTCTGGAAACCAAAATATAAGTGTCAACGGTGCAAAGTGTGTCTCACGAAACACGGATGAGACTTCATGGATTCCGTTGTGTGACTTTATTTTTCTAAGTTAAGTCAATTATTCACGATTATACATCGAGGCTAAGGAAGACGGTGAGCATTAAACGGATAATACTGATGCCATAATGGGAATGTGAGGAAACGAGAGAGCCCCAGAAAACCCATGCACACGGCGCATGTCCATAACAAAGCTCCCTTGGCGAAAGTTGAGATCGAAAAATGAACCTGCGCCAAGCCACCGCGGCCCCAAAAGGAAATTATACAGTTTCACGTCTACGATGGGAAATGAAATGAAATCTTTTAAGTTTTACGTTCCACGATTATGTCGGCTAGCTAAAGGAGACGGTGATGACAAATGAATAAAACAGTGGATTGAAGAAAGTGGGAGGAAACGGGAGAACCCCGGGAAAACCCAAGCACACGATATTTGTGCACCACAGCACAAACTTGGTCCGAGGTGGGATCGAACAAAGGATTCCATGTACCAGAGGTGAGCGCTCTACCACTAAACCACCGCGGCTCACGAGTACAATAGGATATGTATGAATACTTAAATGGTATTTTGAGTAGGAATATGGCTCTAAATATAGTACAAAGTTTAATAAAACCTAATTTTACCCAGTAAAACAATTTTACCCAACAAAACCCAATGGGCTGTTTTTAATGGGTTTTTCACAACCCTGATTTTTATAGAGCAAGAAGATAAAGAGACAAGGGTGTAAATCAGTGATCCAGAGTAGCTTTCATCTCAATATTTAGCAGCCTACTAAAAGTGGAACAGATAAATATATCGAAAATCTGACTATGACATGACCTGGTCAGAATATACAGGGCGTTTCAAAATAACAGCGACAACGTTTGGGAGGTGATTTCTGATACCAAGATAAGATAAAAAGACTAACCTGGGTGCACATATACTTCCTTTCGGAGTTATAGGCTGCTGAAAACATGAAAAAATGAACTTTAAAGATCCTTAGCTCCAAAACTATGCGATCTACCGTAGTCAGGTCAAGACTTCACTTAGGAACTAATATGTGCAGTATCCGAAAATACATGTTTCAGAATCCTAAGGTACTCACACACCAATTATATAAAGGGAGTTTGGCTACGGGCATATAATTTGAAGTACTCACCAAATACCTCTAAAAAAATATTACGTAAGTACCACAGGATTCTGAAACTTGGATATTTGGATAGAGCACATACTAGTTCCTAAGTGAAGTCTTGACCCGACTATGGTAGGTCCCATAGTTTTTGAAGTATGGATTTTCAAATTTCATTTCTTCATGTTTTCAGCAGCCTATAACTCCGAAAGGAAACATTTGTGCACCCAAGTTGGTCTGTAATTTTTGTTTCATCTTGGTGTCAGGAATCACCTTCCAAACTTTGTCGGTGTTCTTTTGAAACACCCTGTATAATTTTACAATGTGCAACGAAGCCCATTTGTTTGCGTAAAAGTTACGAAACTAGAGGAACGAACACTTTCCTTCTTTTCTCTGTCTAGCTAGCACTTGTTTTCTTCATCTCGCATATAAACTGCATACATGTATATATATTCGCATTTCTGGTCGACAGCCAGGGCGTACCTACGGGAGGATAAAGACACCTTCCCCAAAACTTCCTATCTGAATATATATTTCCTAACTCAAAATACATTTGTACACTTTCTAAATAAAACTATACAGGAAAATGATTGATATAGCATGAAAAATTGATCTTACACGTTATTTGTACTGTTTTTATTTTATATCTATCATTTTTTCTGAAAATATAGGTGGAAGTATTTTACAATTACTTATCGGCTTTTCGGGTGGAGAATAATACCCGTTCAATACTACATAGACGTAGTGGCATGAAGTATTGGACCCCCAAAGTTTGGACTCCTCTCAACAAAAAGTGATGAGTAAGCATCTGACAACAGCTACAACTTCATCCCTCCAGCCAGGAGCTACGCACTCGCCACTAAAATGCCTATCCTATGCACAGAAACGCGAGAACACACTCGCTCAATGCAATACCCTTTTTTTAAAAATCGGCATTATTCTACAATTTATGGAGTTCTTTAAACACTTTAAATAGGCAAGACATTATTTAAATACCGCCAATAAGTTAAGAAAGTACGGATTGCACGTCTTGTTTTTTTTTTAACAAATGATTATTAGAGAGTCATCATCATCACCATCATCATCATAGGTATTCTGCCTTTATTGGCAGGTCACTTGCCGCAGCTGAGAAGCTTTCATGCTCCACGGTCCTCCGCTAACTTCTTCGTCTTCGTGTATGATCTTTCTGTTTTTATATCATCCATTAATTGTAGTCTCCTTCGTCCCCTCCCTCTCTTTCCCGACACCATACCCTCTATAATGCGTCCAGTAAGAGAACGTCTCTGACAGCTCACAGTGACATTGCCACTACTCGCGTGTCAGTTTTTTTTTTTCGGTGCAATTGTAGAGGCAATTTAATTAATGGTACAAGACAGAGTAATCGTGCTGGTAACACTGGTTTTAAAGTAGGGTCTGCAATGTCCCTCCGCATGTGGTAAGAAACGTCAGAGACCATCTCTTGTTGGCCATGCTATAGGACGTCCCTCATGATACAATCTCTTCTTAGGCAATGCCCCAACCACTTTCTCTTCCTCTTCCTAATAATATCTAAAAGTGTTCTTTTCTCACCCACCATCTCTAACACTCTCTCATTCGTTTTGCGCTCGACCCAACTAATTCTTTCCATTCTTCTCCACACCCACATTTCGAACGCTTCCAGTCGATTTTCGTCACCTTTACGTAATGTCCACGTTTACGCCCCATACAGTACAACACTCCACACGAAGCATTTTATTAGTCTTTTTCTCAACTCTTTCTTCAAGGTCCCACGAAACAGACTTTTCTTCCTCCTAAAGGCTTCTTTCGCCATTCTTATCCTTGCTTTTATTTCACGTTCGCACTTCATGTTATTACTAAGAATACTACCCAGATATCGAAAACTATTAGAGAGTAGAGCGAACTTAATTAGGATTGATTAAAGAATAGCACTGATGGTTAATGGATTAAAATGAGGTGTAACCCTGATCTTTTTCATTGCTAACATTTCTCTGAATTTCAACAATAACGGAAAAATAAAATGGCGAAAAAAACTTATCTCTTTACTTAAGCGCAATAGGAATTTAATGATCAACAACTTGTACCTAAGATACGAAAAAAATACATATCTACAGGTTTTAATTTCCAAGTATAGCAAAATGTCACCTGCTACTTTCGATCATACACACACAAATAAACAACCTTTGATGATGGAAATATGACGTCAAGAGCGGAACAACTGCACAATGCAAGTTTTAATGCATTGGAAATCGATCCACATATTGGTAGCAAACTATTTATGATCTCATTAAATCGTTGTTTGCTCCGTTTTTCACAAAGTCATGATCATCGTCCAATAATAAACCGTGATGACTATGTTAAAATCCTGATTCACGACTCACATTGCTAAATAAAATGTTAACAATGAATGGGCTTCATTAAAATACATTACATCATTAAAATACGTTAGTAAACTTCGATCAGACACATTTTTACTTTTCTTTAAACAAGAAGATGCGTCGTTGAAACTTGAATATCACAATCGAACATTGCATAGCGCGCCTGCATTCAAATTGCAACAGAAAGGTAGGGTACGCGAAACCTATTTGTGATATATTTGAAATCAAGCTGTAAGTACCGAAGGAAGCAGTTTTATAATGATTAATGGGAAAATGGGACACGAAGGTTTTGGACATATATGCATCCGTGCAACATACTGTCATTACGAAAGATATGGGCATCTCGGGTATAGTTGTAATGTTTTTCTTACCCGCACAATATAATGTTCACCTCCACATTCTAAGCAATGTTGGTAGGGGAGAACAGGTCACAAATGAGAGCTCGGATACAAATGAGAGCCGTATTTAGAGTTTTCGTGTGCCTATAGATCTCGCTATTTCAACATGTTAGGATTCGGTAGATTCGTTTACATCTTGAATTCATTCTTTTTTATTTATTTATTTTCACGATTACAATAATTCTTTATCTTATGGCATTCGGATGCAAAACAAAAAAAAAGTTCCTACAACACCGGGTAAGAAAAAAAATCAAAAGACAGGAAATAACGCGGAAAATCTAGCGAGGTTCTTAAAATTTTAAATTCGCGTTGGAGCTACATTGTGTACTATATTAAACGAAAAGAAACATTCCGCGACGTTACACAGTTCTTTCTATAATGACTGTAAATAAAAAAGAGTGCTTCCTTTCTGCCTGAGCAAGTCGTGGTCGTCTAATGGCTACGTGCATATTCCAGAGGTGTCTGGTTAGATTCTTCAAACACTCGAGGGCCGTTGAGGCTTGGAGTGGTGGCAAAGGAAAATATTTGCTTTTCGCCAAAGATTTGACACTAACGTGAGGTGCTAAAACAGAAAAGAAAAATCAAAATAATACAAACGCTGAAGCACATCGTTGAATTTGGCATCAAGTACTTCTTTCTTGTCTAACCAGATTATTCACTGTTCTCCCTCGACACTTAGCGCTATTTCTTTCCCTCTCTCCATTCTTTGTTTTTTTTTTCATTTTATTTTTTTTCTTACAATCTGAATGTTACTGAACGTTGGTATGTGAATGTCTCACGTTACTCCACTCGCAGATTCTGTAAACGATGACGCTTCGTTCAGTCATAAGAGACGCTTCTGTGTTTTCCTTCAGCTCGATGATAATACGCAACGTTTATAAATAGCCTAGATCAGTGATCACTAATTTTATGAAGCTTCTGAGCTACTGTACAGTTTTTAAAATCTACTGTGAGCTACCAACCAAAAGAACTACCAACTTTAAATAAAAAACATTTCATTTGGTTATTGTCTATAAACTCCTATTTCTAGTAAATATGAAATCAAACTATCCAAGTTAGCAAATGTCTAATATACACACGAAAAACATAACGTTTAGCAAATGTCTAATATACACACGAAAAACATAACGTTTAGCAAATGTCTAATATACACACGAAAAACATAACGTTTAGCAAATGTCTAATATACACACGAAAAACATAACGTTTAGCAAATGTCTAATATACACACGAAAAACATAACGTGCACAACCCCACATATATACAATCAACTCGGAGATGAGGATGACAATAGCAGTTGCGCGGGAGAAGCATGCAGTTGTTGTTAGCTCCCCCTGTAGTTAGCGTCAGCTAACTGGAGGAATTAAAGTTAGGCAACTGGAGCGTTAATGCGATATACTAAAAATGTCCTCGCGAGCTACTAGTAGCTCGCAATCGACGGTTTGGCGATCATTGGCCTGGATGGAAAGTAATTGAGCTTAGGTTCACCGTTACCATTAAAATAACTACTGATTCTTTTTTTTTAATTAGAATATTCTTATTCCAATAACTGTTCAAATAATTATTCGTTATCCTGCGAGTCAAAGGTGGACATACCATATATTAGATACTTGTCATAATGTTCTGGCTGGTCAGTGTATATCAGTCAATATATCATATCGCGCTGAACAAGACAGGATTCTTCAGGATAGTTAGCGAGAATTCGAATAAGATGAACTTTTGTAGCTGTAAAATGTGGTCATTCGTTGCCGATAACATTTCACTGTTTTAATTTTGCAGGAAGAAAATGTAAATAAATAAATAAAGTAGTTGAGAATGCTCCAAGAGCATTATCAGAACGAACTTAAAATAAATTAATTTTTCTTATTAATTTCTACAGGCTTTATACCACTTGTTCTATGTACTTTATTCAACAATTGAGGCGCCTAGTATCAAAAGCCACCAAATTAATTTTTATTTTTTATTATTATTATTATTTTTTTTTTTTTACCAGAATCCATGGTGGGACAGGCGCCGCTTTAGGAATCCAAAAGCACAACAGACTATTGGCCTGGCATTTGGACTCTTGACACGACTGTTGGGGGCGCGGTGGCTCAGTGGTAGAGCGTTCACCTCCGGTGCTTGGGGGTCCCTGGTTCGATCCCAGCTCGCGCTGTGTGGACTTTGTGGTGGACAAACACCGTGATCGTGGGTTTTCTCGAGGTTCTCCCGTTTCCTCCCACTTTCTTCATTCCACCATTTCATTCATTACTCATCATCGTCTCCTTTAGCCTAACCGGCATAACCGTGGGACGTAAAACTTAAAGATTTCATTTCATTTTTTCTTGACACGAATGCCACAGAAGGGAACTGCCGAAATTCCAGTTTTCTGTACCATACAACGATAGAATTCCAGTGATGTTTTCGTCGTGTGGCTGGATGCCCTGTCTTGATGCAGATAAACTGATTCAAATCTTGTCAGTACAATGATGGAGTTTAATGCTGGTATTATACGGGGCTAGCTTGTTTACCAGCGGGGGCTGAGGAAAAGGGGGAAAATTTCAACATTTTTTCTGCCTGACTCTTGCAATACTCCCTTCCTTCCTCTATATGTCATTGTTGTCAGGGTTAAAAAATTGTCACATGATTGTCATTCTGAAGAGTTAGTGTGAGTTGGTTATTTGTTGTGTGCTGTGGAGGTTAAGGTTTTGTTGCTTATTATTCATTTGACAATGGCTTCCCAGCGTAAGAGAGGGCAAACTGTACACAGCAAAGCTAGAGAAGTAATAAGGAAGGCCATAGTGCAGTGCGATTGAAGAAGCGAGGGAGAAAAAAAAACTGAAGCATTTGTTATCACAGCCTAATTTGTATGTATCCACGTATACAGGGATCTTCGATAGGGATTGCATCATTGCATAAACTCTTTGAATTAAGTGAGTATTAGCTGAATTTTTTGACAACGCACTGGCAATCCTGCCCAAGACCGTCGAGTGACCGTTTCTTGGTGACGGGGTGGGGCACCTGTCAATCAACTCTGAATTCCTCAGCCTCGCATTAAAGCCAGCTCCCTATAATACATTTAAGTCAGGACATGAGTCTGGTAAGACGCAGCATTGATGTTGCCGTTTCGCTCCACCTTTCGGAGAATCAGTTTGTACGAGAAACCGGAAAAATCGTGAGCCTTTTGGGAAACGGTTTTAGCTGCTCGCGTCAGTGTGGTGTATTTCCATATAATACGATTCACAGTGAAATGACCTACGCGAAAATTATGAAACTGACACGTTTCTACGATGCGCAACGCCGTGAACTTAGCATTGGAAAGGACCACAATGAAACTACGCTCGAGCACACCATTCTACTGTGTGACTTAAGAAATACTCTTACTTCCTTGTGTTAATCTGACGAAGATGAGTTGCATCACAGAGTTGGCCTATGGGCCCGGACTTTTGATACACTCGGTATATACGGCTGGGAACATGAAAGAAAATCTTCCGCTCTAAGCTTCAGCCATCTCAGCGTAGGCGCTAATCGGAGCTTGTACAAAACATATTTTGTAGTAACTAAAATTCATATTTCAATAAGTTGATGAAAATACGAAAGCTCTCTTGTGGCCCCGTTTAGTGTAGTCGTTAACGCTCACGCCTTCGGTGCGAGCGGTCTCGAGTTTGATTCCCGGTGGGGACACTCGGTCGAAAAAGTGTAAAAGCTTTATCAGGCCAGCCACCCTGAATGAGATTTTCCTGGGTTTTCCTCTTTCACACCAGGCATTTTCCGGGGTGGTATCCAACATAACATATAGGGTCGCAGGCCTACTCTTTCCTTCCCCAATCCTTTCTTCCTTCCCTTTCCCCGGATAGTGTGATCGCCGAGGGACGTCATCCCTCAAACGTGACGGGCTAACATGCTCATAGATGCCGAAAGCCCAGAAATCTAATTCCTAATCCTAGTGACGGGCTGACATGGCCATAGATGCCGAAAGCCTAGAAATCTAATTCCTAATCCTAATCCTAGTGATGGGTTAACATGGCCATAGACGCCGAAAGCCCAGAAATCTAATTCCTAATCCTAATCTTAGTGATGGGCTAGGATAGTCACAGATGCCGAAAGCCCAGAAATCTAATTCCTAATCCTAATCCTAGTGATGGGCTAACATGGACATAGATGCCGAAAGCCCAGAAATCTAAGTCCTAATCCTAGTGATGGGCTAACATAGCCATAGATGCCGAAAGCCCAGAAATCTAATTCCTAATTCTAATTCTAGTGATGGGCTAACATGGTCATAGATGCCGAAAGCCCAGAAATCTAATTCCTAATCCTAATCCTAGTGACGGGCTAATATGGCCATAGATGCCGAAAGCCCAGAAATCTAATTCCTATTTCTTTTGTAGTTTAACACTCATTTTCAACGTCGAACTTATCCAAGTGGAGCTATAGTTTAAAATGACATTCAAATGAACTGGTACCACGGGAAATAGAAAACGGGACGAAACACTAAACGAAGAATGCTGGAAATCTTTCAGTTTAATGTCTCACGATTACATCCCTTAGGCTAAGCTAGACGATGATTAAAGCAAGTGAATGACGCAAGAACTGGTGGGATGAGAAAGTGGGAGAAAACGAGAACATCCCGAGAAAATCCACGGACACGATGTTGTCTACCACAAACTTACTTGGCCAGGGATCGAACCAGGGACCCCACGCACCAGTGGTAAGGTTTCTACCACTGAGCCACCACACTCCAGAAGGATGATAGAGTTCCAGGAAGATGATAGTGGCTCAGATCATCTGACAATAAACCAAAATAAATGAACACAATCTTTTTTTTTCGCTCTTTAATATTGATATTAAATCTTTTACCTCTTCAACTTATTGAGAAACCCTCGTACGCCGAAGAAATATTCAAATACAGAATTTTCAATTTTCATGGCTACATCTCGCGAAATATGTCTACTTGGAAACTTAGTGTGAAAATCATAAAACGGCGTGTAAATGTTTTCTGTATTGTACGCGTTTAAGAACGTGTTGCTCTTCTAAAGATGATGATGTAGAACATACCTGGCTTTCGTATATAAAAAAGTAAAACACACGGATGATCACGTGAAAAAAGAAAAACGTTCATCTCCAACGCTCTCTCTCTGTCTCATACGAGAACATTCTCCCTCCTTGCGCTTTATTTTCCCAGATTGGCGCTAGGTGGCAGCGTAATCGTATTACATCTCGTTACATCACTTGCAGAGTGCTAGGAATCCCAGATTTCACGCCTGGTTTAGATGCAATCAGGGTTGCCACAAAATGAAAAAATCGAAAAGATCTCAGCGAGATTAAGAGGTGTAAGTTAGGAGAAAGGAAGGAACCATATCAGAGCTCAAAGTAGAGGGAATACAATTGTTGCAAACAACGATCTACAAAGTTTCTATGTGCAGTTTTGCTTATCTCAATAGAGACCCGTCTTAAACAAATATTATATATATACACACTTGTAAATGTAAGAAAAGAAATGAAATGAAATCTTTAAGTTTTACGTCCCACGATTATGCCGGTTAGGCTAAAGGAGACGGTGATAATGAGAGATGAGTGAAATGGTGGAATGAAGAAAGTGGGAGGAAACGGGAGAACCCCGAGAAAACCCACGAGCACGGTGTTTGTCCACCACAAAGTCCACACGGCGCGAGCTGGGATCGAACCAGGGACCCCAAGCCCCGGAGGTGAACGCTCTACCACTGAGCCACCGCGAAATGTAAGAAAAGAATTCCATCGATCGGAAAGATGATAGCAGTGACATATACTATCGTGAAATCAAGGCACTAAAGGGGGTGGGGGTGAAGGTGGGCGAAATTAAGCATTGCGGAGTACTGTGGAAATATTTGCAGAAGACAAATACAGTAGTTTCAAAAAAGGAAAAAAGAAAAAAACAATAGAATTTCATCTAGCATTGGATTGATACAGTTGGTTTTAATATTATTATACTCCGGATGCCAGGAATCAGGAACCAGGCCCTACCACCCGGCTTGTTGCACTTATGCCTTTGGGGTGATATGTGGTCAGTACGTCGACTCCCTTTGCCGTTGATACTGGCTAAGACCGGCGTTTGCCATTTCTTTATTTCAATAGCTCCCCAACCGTCCACACTACGCTGAGTAGTCGCCGCAATGTCAACACCATGTGGTATGTACCAACGGACATCCGTCTTTCCTTTGATCAAACCTGCACTATTTCATTTCATTAATCTCACTAGAAGGTATTCGAGGACGACTAACGCATTTGAAACCTCAGTGATGGACAATTTCTTTAAGGCGACAACTTCATTACAAATATGACGTTCATGAACCCTGTAAGTCATTTAAGTACTTGATTTGCCGTCGGGTTTGGGTCATAAACTGACTAACACACTTCTACGAAAAAGAACCATTTGTGGAGACTATTTTTTCTTGTCTTTACATATTTAGTTCCGATACGGTTCTCGGAGTATTATGTACACTAATGTCCAAAATTATTGTCACATGCCTATAAATATGTTGTTGTAGGAATATAACTTGATAACGAATTCGCCCGGCATTTCTTATAATGTTAGTATGTGTATAATAGGCAAAGACATGAATGTGGCAAATTTCATGTCAAAAGAGCAGTAAATAAGAACAATAAAACTTTCTTGTCCATTTAGCAACATTGTGTTTTATTCATTCTCATTTTCGCATTTATCATTCTATTCCTATAAAATTTAGCACAAATATACATTTCCTTATTATACACATAGTATTTTATCAGTATTAAAAGTACCCTGCGAAATCATTATCAAATTATATTCTTACAAGAAGACAGTTATAGATATGCGACAATCATTTTGGATATGAGCGTACATTTGAGAGTTCCTCAGAGGCGTAGAAACAATCATCTAGGAGTTGCATAGTCCTACGAGCTTGCATTAAAAAAATTGATGTAATGATGGATCTTACAGTAGATAATGTAACACAGAAATTGAAATGTCATAATGTAAGTTAGGGCATCATTTCCTAACCATACACAAATACACTAATTTTCACTCAACTTCACTCCTCGAATTCTAAACCAGCCACATGCAACAGCCGGTCCCCGGGCTGGTCCCGGCCCACCAAACTCTTTCATCCAGCCAGCCTGACCTGTTATTGGGAAATGTATTTATTCTGCCAGTAGCAGCAGTTCGTGGTCTGTAAAAGCACCGGTTGCAATATCAAAAGTATATAGGTACGTGCAAGTGCTCCCCTCCTCCAACGTTCTTGAGTTATATCCAAAAAATATTCACAAAATATGAAGAGGAAAGTCTTTTTAAGCTCTATTTGTATATTATTGATTAAAGTGTATTCTCTAATATTGATTTAATATATAAGCTATTTCCTTTTTTTCACACCACCACTGTAAATGTACCTTTATACACTATTTATATACAAAACTTCTACACTCATGTTATTGAACAGCTAAGTCGAATATATAGCATGTGCTGTAAGCCATGAATGATGGCGTTAACCCCCCCCCCCCAAAAGAAAAGAAAAAGCAAGAAAATTGCATATAATCATGCACGCAGTTAAACAAAAATTATTTAATTAAATAAATTATGCATTATTTTAAAATGAAAGACCTTTCTTCGTTCTTTTAGAGCTTCAGATTTTTCTGTGACTTCATTGAAATCTGAAATGTTGCTTGCCAAGTTTTTCTGAATAGGAAGCATCGCTACCGCAAATATTTTCCGCTTTATTTTCTTTAGGGTACAGAAACACCTCTCTCCTCCGACAATATGCATTTTATAAGCATTTCTTTCTATGAATGCTATGGGACAAAAAGTCAATTTTCAGTAACCACGTATTTTTATCTGCTGTTCTGCTATAAAGAAACATGAAACCTAAGATTTTTTCCTTCGAAAATGAAAAAAAAAATAGTTTAACATTCCAGCAATTTAGGCTAAAGAAAATATATGGTTATTGAAAGTGAATGATCTGAGATTAATTTTTTATGCTCTCCGCCGGAAATCGAACACGGGATCATGTGCATGAAAGACACAGAGCTACGAATTAGACCAGTGGTAGGATTTTTTCTCCTTCAAGACATGACTTACTAAATATTAATATATGGAATGATTTGTCAGTTTTCAATCAACCGTGAATTCGAAATCACTGAATTTGATGCTGAAAATACCTTGAATATAGGAATTTCTCTTTTGGGAATGGTAGGAATATATTTCAAAGTAGGAAAAAAGAACGAACTGTGATTGCAAGCACTAGATATTTCTGCTATTATCAATGTTTATTTGATTTGATTTAGTTTACCATTCATTCTGTACATCATATTGCATGTATGTTTGACTATTGAGTCTTCTTTATTTCAGTTCTTAACTGTAACGATGTTTTAAATTGGAGAAATTATATGAAAACAAAATCAAGCAATCTCTTAAACAAAAAAAGAATATGTATGCTTCTGTGCATAGTAAGATCATTATTCTTTCAGTGTCATAATTTCCTAGATTCTAAATTACTTGGGGTCCCTGGTTCGATTCCAGGTTGCGTCAAGTGGGCTTTGTGTTGGACGAACACCGTGTACGTGTGTTTCCTCCCACTTTCTTCATTCCATCATTTCATTTATTCTCATCATCTCGTTTAGCATATGGCCATAAAAAGTATTGATGAGAGAGTAATTACTAATTACTTAACTGAGTGGAGAGGGAAGAAATATAAAGTTCCGTTGACTCATTTATACTTCAGTTTTTCATTAGACATACTTCCTGGCGTTCCATGTTGGAATCTCCTGATGTCATGGCTGGTAATACGACAATACTGCCCTCCCCAAAAGATGAAAACATCTTGCTTGAAAAGAGAACCGGTAGTAGACAGTTCTTGAGACAGTAAATATTCTTAAAAACTGCACCGATACGAGCACAAAATTAAAATACAGAATTATTTTATATTTTGATAATTCCTGTAAAACCACCGTAATACATAATCTCGCTTCTCTCAATGAGAAAATGAGACTCTGTGGGCCATTACACAACGTCAAGCCTGCTTGCCTTGTTGGTCCTCAAGTTACGCCGCTGCTTTTTTTATTTATTTATTTATTTTTTTTTTACTACTAATCAAGCTTTCTTCCAGAAACTTTTGTCTGGGAACAGGATCAAAAGGGGCTGGACCGGATAGCAATTCAATTTTCTTAGCTTCGGGGAGAACACTATCCAACTTTGGGAGGGCAAAAATCCCCCGATATTATGCCTGTAAGAAACGCTACTATCACCAGACGCGTATTTGTTCTTTGCGAGTTTCTGTTTTGTGAATAACTTCTTTCTTCCAAGTGTTTGTATCTTTCTCACCCTATCAATTGAGTCAAGCGGTGCCAAGCGGAGGAATTCGTAACTACATACAGAAGTTGACTATATACCAGTTGCAGAACGAGGTGCAACTGCGAGCGGACAATGCGGGAAGATAGCAGCGATGCAAGAATAAATCCACTTACCCATGTTAAGAGATAGGAGCTCGCTGCTAGATGCTCAATGTTACTGCTTCCAGTGGCAACGCTCGCTGCAACTGCAAATGTATATCTCTCTCTTTCCTCCAGTGTTTTGATTGATTTTTTTTAAAGAAATGCATCAATACTGTCTTGCGCTCAAGAGCAAAAGTTTGTGTGCTACCAAAGCATATTAATTATTGATATCACCATAAGTTTATGTACCACCAAAAGCGGCTCATGCATACCACAGGCTGAGTAACCCTTTGTTAAATTGGTTTGATTCCCCCCCCCCTAGATAACTGATGCCCACTTTGAAAATATTTTTCGTTTGGAACATCCAGCGTAGTACTGAACACTGAGAGACTAGATCAAGATTTCCACTAAAATAATAAATATATAGTTTTTTTTTCCTTCTTTTCTTTTTTTAGTAAGTAAATATTTCTGTTGCCGTTATAATGGTTTTTGTGTTTGTATGATGTTAGTGTATTATGAAAGTGTCATGATGCGTAAAACATATAGTCTAAAGGAAGCTGATTTACGTGGACAATTTATTACTTCAAAAATTACAACATATGTTTGTTATTGACTGTCTATTCAGTCGAAATTATACAGAGTTATATCTTGACAGAGCACGATTACAATAGCAACGTTTGCTCCGGTCTAAGCGGAGGGCTACAGACGAAGAAAATAGCGCCAAAAAGATATAACATCGCATCGAAGCCACAATGCATGAATAGCAGTGCTGTAATATTTTTCCCTTATCCGTTATACTTATGTTCTAGCATATAAGAATAACAGATGGCGCAACTGTTACTCGTGTAACTGTTGTCAGACTATTCACAAGTTTAAAAAACTATTTTTGTGGCTAATTACAGAGAACAGAACGACATTTGTTACTTCACACAAATGACAAATATACTGCTAAAAGTTTTGAAATAACTACTTACTGGCTGTGAGAAAAGAAAATATTGCCAGCCATTATGTTGCTGATATGCTCGGAAGGTGATATCCTTGGTGTTGAATAAAATTCCAAGTAACATACTAAAGAGGTAATCATTTTGTGTTGTGTACTGTTGGGTCACCTTTGTAAACAACTGATGGTTCAACATTAACCACATGTTATGTTAAATCCCGTAAAGGTTAATGTGACATTTACTCTCTTAACCCATTATTTTGTCAGGTTTTAACTGCACCGTGGTCAATTTTACCTCTTTGTTGGATTATTTGTACTCCCTCCCTTCTCCAAGCGACCCTACAATGTGGCCATTTCTTACCCCACGCTTGTTCATTTTTTACACGTTTGGTCAAACGCATTATCGGGTTAATGGAATTGACACTTGGTTGGGTCATATTGTACACCAAGCTGGGTTAAACGTATTAACCGGTTATGCGGTTTTACGCCAATTGGGTCGTTGGGTTGGACTCTTACATTTAACTACACGTTGGGTTGAATTTATTTCAACCCAATTTAACTAAACGCTTTGACCCTATTTGGGTCGGAGCAGTTTTAGCCACCTGGCTGGTTTAAAATATGCACCAATAGGGTCAATTTCAACCCAATCATTTTTTTTTTTTCAGTGTATGAATCAATAGATCCTTGTATTTTAATTCCTGACTGGAAAATCCTTGACAAACTTTCGAAACCTAATTACGAGAACTACGTCTCCACACAAACGATTTACACTAAAACTTTTGGGTGGTTATTTTAAAAGAGGTTTAAGTATTATCTACTAAAGTTCATTCTCATGACAATGATGACTTCTTATCTGATGGGGGGGCACGGTGGCTCAGTGGTAGAGCGTTCACATCTGGTGCTTGGGGTCCCGGGTTCGATCCCAGCCCCCGCCAAGTGAACTTTGTGGTGGACAAACACCGTGCTCGTGGGTTTTCTCGGGGTACTCCCGTTTCCTCCCACTTTCTTCATTCCACCATTTCACTCATCTCTCATTATCACCGTCTTCTTTAGCCTAACCGGCATAACCGTGGGACGTAAAACTTACAGATTTCATTTCATTTTTTCTTATCTGATGCAATCAACTATTTCAAAGAAATGATTGCTTGCAAGGGTTTGAAAAGCTGCAGAATCGTAGAAAAATGTGAGACAACCTTCGTGGAGCATATTTGGAATTACAAAAATATATAGGATAATAATAAATGTTAATCGGGTTACGAAACCTTGCAGGTCTTATACTTCTAACAGAAAGTTAAGTGATGCACAAAAACATAAATACACTCGTCAAGTTTCACGAGCATAATGCAGAAGTTCAATGTGTGTTGGTAATAGGACATATGTTCAAACGATAATCCAGTTTTATATATATATTAGATAGATATATTGAATAGCATGTTCCCGTTAATGCTCCCTACAGCAGCACTGATGCCTTCCTTCAGTTCTTGCACTGTTGTTGGCATTGGTAATAGATAAATTACATAGCCACACAAGAAGGAATTATATGATTAAGATCTGGAGACCTGGGAGGCCACTGAAGACCGAACGTTCAGAAAGGTGTTTCCTCCATTGCCGTCATCTTGTAAAGTGTCCCCACAGGCCTGTCAACTAAACTTGGTGACTGTAAGTATCTTTTCATTAATTATCTGTCTTTGTAGGTCTTGTACTTCTAAATGCAAATTGCTTTGTATCCTGATGAATTATTTATGCCCACCCTGCATATTAGACTTCCCCGCTAATCTAGTGGATAGCACGCGCGCCATTGATATGCGTGGTCGTGGGTTCGATTTCCAGTGGAAGACGATAGCAATTTTAACGCATTGTGGTTGTTTGGATTCCGCCCTAAACCGTAAGTCTATGTCCCATATATTTTCAGTGCTGAAAAGAAACGCTAATCTCCAACTAACCAAAACAAACATATTATATGTATGACCTGATTTGCAGCTTTTAGTTAGTTAGTTAGTTAGTTTGTTTGTTTGTTTCATGTTAGGCCAGAAACTTCACCTCGTCGTATTTTCAATTCAATAGGAATTTTACCTATATATCCGCGTCGAAAATTGTACCTCCTCGAAAATATTATGTGCGGAAGTACGAGAAAACTTTTAGAAAATCATTTGTAAATCTACTACTATTTTATGTTTCAATATTGAACCCTATACAGCAAAACTGGTAGCAGATAACAAAATGCTGTTGGTTTGATATGAATTTAGAGTATATCTGTTCTTCGCAAGGCTGAAATGCCCGTTCCTCGCAGAGGAAGAATGGAAACTTTTCGAACCTCTTATGACACGCGTTTCAATGAAAATGTATGCCACCCCGACCCTTCACCCCTTCTCATCCAATGCCTATAGGGCTGACTTTGAACTTAAAGCAGCATCGAAAATGTCACTATTTATATAAACAAACCCAAAATATGAATTGCACACTAATGTATGTCGTTTTCGGTTATTTTTAATTGTAACCCGTTTCCACCCTGTTGAAATGCCGATGGGCGATGAATTTGGATTTCACAGCATCAGATGGGTCACTATCCATCTCAGCAACTCCAAAAACTAAGAGTTTCGCACAAATATTTGTCGTTTTCCATTATTTTTACACAGCATCTCGTTCCCACCTCATTATCCCTCTCACCCTATCACGAAAATACAATAAGAAGCTGAGACAGGCCATGATGAACTCAAGTACCAAAACTATCAGAATTGGTCGAGTGGTCTAGGAGGAATTCAGGAACAAACATTATTACGCTCAGTTTTATTTAGATATATACATTCACACGTATGATGCCAAGAAGAGTAGGTTCTATTTTGTCCACTATCAGTCTTTTTAAACTGGAACTGATAAACTGATGGATTTGTCACCACTGGTTAGAATATTGAACCCATATGTTTTGTAAATCCACCACGTTTCACAATGTCAAATAAAAAATAATTTATTTAATAAAGCCTCTTTCTACGTAATTTTGCTATTGACATTCTAGTAAAGTTCACTGTCGCAGAAAATTTCTTCCTGACTATTTCTGCCTACCTGATTTTCTTTCCATGTTCACCTGTTTCTACCAACCAATTATCTTTTATTCTTTCACCTAATTCTACCACGTTGATTTTCTTTCATTTTTCACCTATTCCTACGAACTTCATTTCCTTGCATTCTTTACCTATTCTTATCAATCTATTTCCTCTGAATTTTTCTAGTTTTTTTTTTCCTCAACCCAGATTTTCTGAATTTTTCATCTAATTCTACCAAATCGACGTCTTTTCTTTAGTTTTTACCTATCCCTACAACTCAAATTTTATATGTAGTTTTCTTCGGAAACTTCTCTAAAGATGAACAAAAGAGCTCAGTTCAAGCTTTCTTTGCGTTAATTACGTTACAATTACTGTTTCTTGTAAACTAAATACATCTTTATGAATGTTAGTAACTATTTTTCCAACAAAGATGTGACGATTTATTCCTTATCGTAATTTGAAAATTCTTTTTTTTTTTCTGGTGTACAATGAAATTAACGTACACTATCATACACTATCTTACCATCACAGCCTTAAGTAATGAAAACAGGCATAAAGCAAAAAGGAAAAAGGCCAAATGGGAAGACACCAACGAAACTTTGTCCTTTGATTCCGGAAAATGACTTTTCGATGTCTGGAGTAAAACTTATCAAAACATAGTGACACGATTTTATTTTTAAAAATTCACAAAGTTTATTTTTCTATTACTATCATTAGCGACAAAATCCTAAGACAACCATTTTTACAAACTTTTTTAAAGCTGGATGTGTTTAATTAAATTAGCTGATTTTATGAGCAACGTTATTATTATGTGTATCAAAATAAATCTTATAAGTATTCTTTTAAAAAAAAAAATCTTATTTAATCTCTTTACATACGCATTACATATGCATTCATCTGAAGGGTGGGGACAGCAAATGTAAAACATTCGAACATACACCTTTTATAAAAATATACACTGACAAAAGTAAACAAGGAATTGTAATATAATTACTGTTCAATGGAAGTAAAACAAAAATAATAATAGTACATAAAACTTACATTTTTGCATTTTAAACATTTTTCTAAACGACATATATGTAAAACTACATTCAATCACTCAGCAATAGTTTTTTTTACTTACTTACTGTGTCCTAACTTTTTAACAGCATCTACTGAATAAATGTTGGTTTAGAAACGTAATTTTTGACTTACAGTTACAGCAGGAAAAATTCTTCATTGGTTATGCTTACCTGGAAAGAAAAAAAAATGGAAAAATATATTTTAAAATAAAAACATTTACATGTTTAACAAGTTTACAGCCTTTTTTTCCTAGTTAAGTGGGCAACGAGTATGCCATTTGGGGCAACAGGTCTCGAGTTCGATTCCCACTTAAGAAAGCAGTGAATGGACTTTTACTGTAGGTCTCATTTTATACAAATCAATCAATACATTCTTAATTACTCAAAATTATCTTCCAAGTTACGAAAACTTTTTGTACAACTTCTTACAGGATTGTTCTCACAATACGTATCTCGAAAAGTATCAACTGTTTTACTGTACAGTTTACCAACACTTGAATGATTATTATAAAATGCAACAATAAGTAATTTAAAAATTTGGTACTACAAGTATTAAGATTCGAAACAAACTGTTGCTCCACACAGTTTGATGATTAATTACTAAACGATTCCTGGAACAATAACCGAATATTCGCAATACACTCTACACTCAAATTGTCACGATACTGTTAGCTCATAGAATTGTTAAAATGAAAGAGAAGACAAATACATATTGAGTGCAATAAAGTTCTTAATAGAAGTGAATTCTTACAGGACTCTAACAGAATTGCAAATGTAGTGTTTATAAAATGTTTCCAGCAAAGTTTGGATATTACAAAAGACAAGCCAAATGCACAAAGTCATTTTAGAGAGCGACGTGCAGTTTTCAAATACAGTAAAGCCCCGATTATCCGCGGAAGTGGGTGGAAAGGGCACTGCGGATAGCGAAAATCGCGGATAACCTGAAAGAAGGCTAAAAATGAAGTGCAAACACGCAAATACAAAAATGTAATTTACTAATATTGAGTTAGGAACTCTGTTAACCTTCTAGTATTGCAGCCTATGCCAAGCAATGTCCTCCCTGTCGCTTTTGTCGGATTGTGTTTCCCTGAAGAAGAGTTCAGGTTCGACATGACCGACCTTCTCTCCTGTCAACTGGTGTTACTCTTGACGATAACGCACGCCCCCACATGTATGCATAGTTTACAAATGTATCTTCAAAAACACATTTTTTACAACTTAGGGAAACATATATATTGAACAATGCCCATGTATCAAGGGAAGAAATGCCGTATGAATTCTCTCTTTCGAATATATATATATATATATATATATATATATATATATATATATATATATATATATATAATGGCCCACGTCATACGCGTTCCTGCAGTCGTTGTCTGCCTTTGCCCAGCATAGACAATGTGCAAAACTGTATATTTTTATACGTTACTACAGACGATGGGTATCTATATAGTTAGGGAAGAAGGGTTTCTGAAAACTGATCCATCTGAATACCGATTACTGCTTAGCTTAAAGGGAGAAAATATGAAGAGTACTAAAGCAGGAACATTGAAACCCTTGCCCACACCAACAATCTCTCATAATGAGGTTTAGTCGATAATACCTCAATCTCAAACGAATTGAAAGAAAGCGAAGTAAACCCTCTCCGTTGATCTTGCCGCTTCCTTTGGTGCACGTGGTCCCGGGTTCAATTCCCGATGGAAGAGTACAAAATTTAATTTCATCATTATTCATTTCAAATAATCATTCGTCTCGTCTAGCCTAAAGAGAATAAGCGTGGGACGTTAAATTAAGTTCAAATAGTTTTATTTACGAAGAGGTAAGTGAACTAGCTATCTATGTGTAGAATTTATTCAAATATAACCACAATTTGATTTTCGCTCTTATTTATTTCGAATGTCTGTAGGGGCAGCAGGTCTCAGTGGTAGAGCATTTGGAGTTCGTGGTTCGATCGCAGGCCGCGCCAAGTGAGCTTTATTGTGGACTAACAATGCGCGTGGGTTTTTACGAAGTTCTCTTGTTTCCTTACAGTTTCTTTATTCCACCATTTTATTCATTCTCGTCACCATTGTTTCCATTAGCTTGCATGGTATAAGCGTGGGACGTAACACAAAGATTTTGTTCCATTTCATTTTTTTTTTTAAAAAAAATCTCGAATGTAGTAATAGGTATTTAAGGAAAAATCTACTTTTGTCTGATTCGTAGATTAGAATGACTTCACGAAAATTTACGATATTTCAAAGTTAAACCATGTGCATGATGTATTTACTAGCTACAAGTTGGCGTTTATGATTTAAATTATATTTCATGAAATATAATCTTAAAGTGCTACTGAATATAAATTAACTTGTTAACAAATCATTCGCAATAAATGTGATTCGACATCTTTACAGGAATAACTAAATATTCCATACAGTGAGGAGGTTCAATAACTAACATATTACGATAATTTATGCCTGTATCTGTAATCGTAAAATTAGGAGAACATAGTACTCTTATCAAACTGACTCTACTCAGTCACAGCTTCTATATTTTTAGATCAAAAGATCCAATATATTTCAGGCAAAAATTTTCTAGTAGGCCTTATATCTCGAGAACTACATATAGTGTAGCCAAGCCTAAACTACCAATTTACTCATTATGATGTTCTTATTCCGTAAAAAATATGAAAACTCGATTTAGGGGCCTCTCAAAAATTTTGTGGCCCCTTCTCAGAAAAATTCAATATATTTCATTCAATCAAAGACTTTCCTGTACGCCTTATATCTGGAGAACTAGATATAGTGTAGCCAAACCCAAACCATCACTTAACTCAGTATGATGTGCTTATTTCGTAAAAAATACAAAAACTCCATTTAGGGACCATTCAAAAATTTTGTAACCCCTGATAGAGGTAGTTGGTGAGTACTTCAAATTATATGCCCGTAGCCAAACTCCCTCTACAAAAATTGTTGTGTGAGTACCTTAGGATTCTGAAACATATATCTTTGGATAGTTCTCATATTAGTTCCCAAGTGAAGTCTTGAGCTGACTACGGTAGATCCCATAGTATTGGAGCTATGAACCTTTAGAGTTCAATTTTCCATGATTTTGGCAGCCTATAACTCCGAAAGGAATTGTGCATCCAAGTTGTTCTATATATTTCTCTTATCTTGGTGTCAGTTTTCACCTGCAAATCGTTGTCGGCGTTGTTTTCAAACACACACACACACAGATATATATATATATATATATATATATATATATATATATATATATATATATATATATATATATATATATATATATATATATATATATATATATATATATATATATATATGAAGTCTCCATTATAAAAAAAATAAGAACACATTCATGAATGTGTGTTAGGCCAGGTGGCGTTGTCCTATATTCCAGTTGTTTTGAAGGCGAGATAGTTTGGTACGGAATAGGCTATGAATGACGGCTTTGAATGATAGTGGGTCTATATTGGATTCAAACCCTGCGTTATTTCGAAGCTCACGTTAATAGCAGGCCACGTCCTTAATAATCTCGGTATCGCAGAATTACGTAATACAAAAGCCCAGAAATGAAAATGAAATGAAATCTTTGAGTTTTACGTCCCGCGGTTATGCCGGTTAGGCTAAAGGAGACGGTTATTATGAGAAATGAATGAAAATGTGGAATGAAGAAAGTGGGAGGAAACGGGAGAACCCCGAGGAAACCCACGAGCACGGTGTTTGTCCACCACAAAGTCCACACGGCGCGAGCTGGGATCGAGTCAGGGACCCCAAGCACCGGAGGTGAACACTCTACCACTGAGCCACCGCGCCCCAAAGAGAAGACATTTGACAATTAGAAACTCCTTCTTGGCCAGTGGCATAATCAGCCATGAGCTTGGAGGGCCCAGGCCCCCTTCCAAACTAACCTGGCCTTCCTAAACAGCAAGTTGCAGACAAATTTTGGTGAAATTTCCAAACGATCATTATTGCTTGTCATTTGTCCAGTATCTTTAAAAATATGCAAACTCACTCGCACACACACACACACACACACACCGTCTGTGAAGAGTGCTATTAATCTGCATTGAGGCTCGAGCATCACGTGCGAAATATCGTCTTAACAATTGTGTATTTAAATTTTATTTTAACACCTTTTATCATATTAAAAATAGGGATAACTGAATTGCTTGTAATTGGGAGATTTCGAACTCTCTATTTTTCTTCGGCGTGAGAGACCCGGGTTCGATTTCCGGCGGGAGCTCACGTGGTTCTGATTCCACGTTATCAGTAGGTCCCGTCTCATATTGCCTCGTTGCTAAAAGGGACGTTAAACTCAAAATCAAATCAACTCAAACTTTCAATTTTGTCCATATCAGATGGTGCAGGACGTCATTTACAGACTACTGTACTGTAGTTTTGGCCCCTTCCGAAATAAAATCCTGGTTCCGCCATGTTCTTGGATATATGGTTAGCGCGGGAAACCCAGGTTAGATCCCCTGTGAGAGCTCAAGTGATTCCGATTCCATGGTAATTTGTAGGCCAATGTCTCATATAGTCGTGTTGCTTAATGGGACGCTAAACTCAAATCAAAATTAAATAGAAAAGTATTTAATTATTGTCTCACTTTTTTGCTACGCTTATTTCCTTTCTTTTTGCAATTTTCACAAGGCCTACTTAAAGAAAAAAATGTTTGACTAAGGATATTGTTAATCAACTGAAGCTGAGCATATGCCACAAACTGACCAAGATTTTACACAAAGAACACTTTCCTGAATAAAACTAGTGCGTGCTCGACCTCTTGTAACATAGGCGCGCCAAATAGTGGGTGCGTATAGGGGCTTTCAGCACTCAATTTTCTCTCTCGCTCCCCTTTCCTATCTGCCTCTGTGTACATATATATATATATATATATATATATATATATATATATATATATATATGTGTGTGTGTGTGTGTGCATCTTCTCTAGTAGTAGTAGTAGTAGTAGTAGTATTACTGTGTGTGTATTTAGTGGTGGTGTTACAAAGCATCTCGAGAGCCGAGCTGAAGTTCAAATGCTTCCTAACTTCGGAGGATAGGCCTACTCGTATCGATCTAGAGCAGAGTCCACCAAAAACATAAACTTGCGCAGAATTCAGACGTGCTAAGGGAAGGGGGGCTACGGTAGCAGAATCAATTTTGCCGTGGCGGACATTGTAGAGAGAGAGAGAGAGAGAGAGAGAGAGAGAAACACATGACAAACCACACTAATAACTTGACGTCATACAACCAATCTTTCCTTTTCGTCTTTTTCATTTTTCAAGGACATACACCAGTACAGTAACTGGAAAGATCTTACCACTTCCAAGAATCAGAGTTCAGTCCACTCATTCGCCCCCAACCGAAGTCATTAGTTTACTGAAGAAACATTAATAATAATAATAATAAAAGAAGGGCAAACAATAGCATTCAGCGTGTTTACCCTCTCCACAAAGTCTCTCCTGACAGCTATATCCATCCTCCTCGCTTTGTCCGACAGCTCCCTTCCTTCCTTCCTGCCTTCTGCATATGGGTCACTCTTGCTGGAAACGGGACAGTCTCTCTATCCAATACTTTCTGTGAAAGTAATTATTCAAATTCTGACATCCTTTCTTTGCTTTCTGTTAATATACAGCATCTTCAGAAAAGACTTTCTTGTTCTTCAGACATGGCAACGAATGTATGTGGGATGATTTCATGATAGCATTACGTTGATTGGTTCGTGACTCGTTCATCCTTGTTATATATCATATGATTGCTCTTCATCGTATAATGGGATTATAGGTTCGATTTTTTTTCCTTTTTTCTCTTCTGCGATTAGTGCTTACTGTACTAAAACAGTGCAGCAAAGAACACATCATGGTCCTTCTTAAGTAACAAAGTGTGTGTTGATTTTCATTTTGAGTCTTCTTATCTCATCGCCATACAATTCTTCTCTAAACTGAACCGATATTTCATTTCAATTGCAAGTAGAGTTTGCTTCAGTGTTAGGCGTTAAGAAAAAAAAAATAATCTGTTATCTCCTGGGGAATATTTTCTATTTTTAGTATCCAGAAGAATAAAAAGTATCCAGTGCATCACATTATCAAGAAGCGAGACACTTTTTCGCGCAACAGAAATTACTTTCCCCGATTTTCGCCAAAACTACGTATCAGAATTCACCCGCAAGCAAGTTATTTTCTTTAACTTGATGTGATATATATATATACGAGGGCAAGTCAAAAATTATCCACAATTTTGACATAACTCTTCTCACATTGTTCATATTCATCTCTGTACTGTCATCGTTTATTTTATTGTTACGCTGTTGTGGTCATGCTACGAAAGTCTGGTCCTAATTTCTCCATTTGTCTTCATTTTGTTGCAGGTAGATCACGGCCGCTCCATTAGAAGTTTGCATCAAAGAGGAACAATGAGCAGTGATGCGGTTTTCATGGTCGGAAGGTGTAACCAAGGATCTTATAAAATAGAGGATCTTACAACAAAACCTTGAAGCCATACGTCATAGTTTCACCACCTCCACTCTGTCCACTCCGCCCAATAAGATTGCAATATTTTGAGCCAACAATCATGGCGGAAGCAAAAGTAGCAAATCAGGGGATAGCGAAAACGAGAGTAGCCAATCAGACTTGCCGATACTCGGTTGTTTTTTGACTTCATTAATTTAATAGGATAAAGATACATATCGACAGATCCTCTATTTTATAACATCATTGGGTGTAACAAGGTCTTGCCGCAACGGAGTGTCTACGAATGGATAGAAAAAAAAAATCAAAAGTAGTCGCACAAGTGTTACACACAAGAAAGAAGCCGGACAACATCTATGGTCACAAATGATGACAACATTGAGCGTGTACGTGACATGGTTCTGTTAGATGAGTGACTATTGATGAAGTGGCACATCGATTGAAAATTAGTCTTGGAGCAAGAACTGAAGAACGCGGTGCATGCGTGGCTCAGCCGAAAACCTTCTCTTTCTGAGGGCATCACGAAGCTTGTCGAACGATGCATCAAGTGCGTTGAAAACCAAGGTCAATATATTCAAAAAATCATGCTAAGGTGAGTTTCCTATTTGTATTGCATATAAAAAAAGTTATAGTTATATTGTGGATAATTTTTAACTTACCCTCGTAGACTGAAATGTCTAATTTTTAAATAATACTAGCCTTCGGCTAGCTAGGGACTTCGCCCCTGGATCCCCGCATTTGCTCCGTCTACGGCATTGCACTATGCCTTGTTCTTTTTTTTTTTTTTTTTTTTAAATCCAGATTAGAATATACATTTCAACCAAAGTATAAAGATGGAATCCATGTCGGCCCAAGTGCTAACTGTGACCAAATATTTATTTCAAATAGTTCACCGGTTTTCCCTTGATAATGAGGCTGACAACTTCGAAGCCACTTTTATATACAAAGAAAGAAAAATAGAAATCGCCTATCTCCTTTTAATCTCTCCAACAATCTGTGGTACCGTCGATTATATACTCAACTTAGTTGCTACGAGCTTCTAACCTTGCTACTACGAGTTTCAGTATGAAGCCGTACCGTTCATGTTACGCTCAGCTCACGGCGTAGTTCTGAAAATTAACACCAGGCGGTGGTGATAGCTAAATCTATCAAAAAATCTTCTCAGATTAGCTTCATCTTATGTTTTAAATAAAAGAAGTTATGATACATAGCAAATCTTACAAGAGATATATTACAGGAGGAATATGAAGAAGACCACATCTTCGAGCCTCTTCTCACAACAATTCTAACTCCCATACTCTTTCCTTCCCGCCTATTTTCGTCTATTCTAGCGAAACTGTTTTTGTTTTTTAAGAAACGTCGAAATACGTCTTTTAAATCATAAATCTGAATACCAAATTTCATGTCTGTAACCTCAGGGGATTTTGAGATATGGCCATCTTGTTTTAAGAATTTCTGCTTCCACCTTTCTTTCCTTCCCGCCTTTTTTCGTATCTTGCAGGGGACTATTAAGGAATGCTGAAAAATGTCTTTAATTATTTTCAATGAGAAGTTTAAGTACCAGATTTCATGCCTCTAATCTAAAAGCACTTGCATATAGGGTCATCCTGTTATAACAATTGCAGCTTCACTTTTTTACTTTTCTAGGGGAAATATAAAGAAATGTTAAACACGTGTCTATTTATTTTCAATGGGAAGTCTATATCCAAATTTCGCGTGTCTATCCTTCAGAGATTTGGATTTAATATAATAATTGCCACCGTTACTTCCCTCCTCCTTGTCAAATTTCCAAACTTCTCCCTTAGTGGTATCTTACGTTATAAATCCAAAACAGTGTTCAAATTTTAAGTTTGGCGGTTTGTCCTGGTAATTGATCAGTCTTTCATGTGGAGAGACTATAATATTTTTCACATCTTACTCTCCCTGTGTTCTATTCCTCCTCGTCTTTCATACTGAATGCAAGTGAATACTACAAATACGTCAAAAAACTATTTAAGCCCCCTCTGCTTCCTTCCCTTTGCTCTCTCTGTATAGTGTAGTGAGAACACAAGCAGCAAACTGTGATGTCACATCACAGAACATCAAGTGGAAACGAGCGCGTTAGACCAGCGGTCGGAGAGCTTTTTAAAGGAGAAGGCCAAAGAAAATAGAAACAAACTTTGGGGGCCGATATAATTCATTAAAATCAATAATGATACATTTTACAGAATTCTAATACTAACAACAGGAAAATAAACCAAATAATTTATTTTCCTTATTTAATCTTCTTTTTACACATCAGATTAGGAATCATATCATGGCCGGATAGAAACCTTAACCAGGCCTTCGTTTGCCCATTACTGCCTCAGAAAAATCGGGTGTTGTACTTACTGACTCGAATGGCAAAGCCCGCTGCAAAATTAAGCTGTATTATGGACGCAACTTGAAAAATGGCCAAAATCTCAATTATCACACTTTTTACGCAAAATATTCATGGTAATAAAAATGTTTTAAAGAAAAAAGTATTTGCAACTGTGCTACGCATAAGTATGGGAACGTTATGTCCGCTGCTCAGTGTTGACAGGTATTGGAGCAAAAAATGTATTTTCATATGGATTCAATGTCTCAGACATTTCATCCGCGTCTTAATTACTCATCGCAAACGGAAATGGTAGAAATTTATCATTTTTGGTTCCAGTGTTGGTATATACAGGGTGTATGAAAAGTCCCGGGCCATAGTCAAACTCCGTTATGTGTAAAGATATGAAGATATGGGAAAAGAGGAAAGATATTGGAAAATAGGTAGTTTTCAATCCAAGATGGTGAAATTCTTACAATCACATTAGCCGTTTAGTCTCAACACTCGCGAGACGCTCCATGTTAAATGAAAAAGAAACTTTTCAGTTCGGCAGATTATTAGAACAAAACGTAAAAACACACAAAAATAACAAGGAGAACATGCACATTAGGGTGGAGCGAAAATTTTTTTTTTCGAAATTCGAATTTGGATAGGGGGCAAAAGTTGCATCATATCATAGTACTTTACCATAGAAAATTTCAATTATCTAAAATAATTTTTAGCCGGGGCGCAAGGGGCTTTAAATTTGAGATTTTGCAAATCAATTTCCGTTTACTATATAACTATTTAGCAAATCTGCGCTGAAAGTAGACTGTAATTTATATTTTGGATAGAGGGCAAAAGATGCATCCTTTGTCGATAGATAACAACATGAATTTTTAATTCTCTAAAATTATTTTTAGCCGGGACGCAATGGTCCTGAAACTTGGAAATAATAAGACGAAAAGTGATCAACTATAAGCATTTTGCGAGTTTGTCATAAAGAAGCTTTTTGCTATTTAATAAGTCTTCTGATATCCTACAATGAACTTTTGGCAGTATTATTAATAGTACAGTTGTTTGGTTGGTGATGACAGTGACGTAACTAAGGGGGGAAACGGGACTTGCGCCCCGGGCGCCGAATTGTGGGCGCAAAAATGGGCAAATATTTATTTTCACTATAATGCAAGGAAAGGAGTTTTAGCAAATTAAATATCATAAAAATACCTCAGAAACTTCAGAGGACAACAACGACTCACCAACCTTTCGATCATATCCATAGATCATAAGTTAGCTTCAAAGCTATGTTTTGAGGACATTATAAAAACCTTTGCATCCAAAAGAGGCCGCAACACTAAATTTTAGTTCCAGCTTTTTGTGTTCTCTTTTAACTTACATCGATTTAAGAGATTTGTAAAATGTCCGAATATAATAATCAAGACAACAGCTTGATTGTTTGTCATAATTAAATATTCTATTCAAATGCAAAAGACTGTTGATTTATTCTAAAATTCAAAGAGAGGTTGCGAAAAATCGTAAGTGTAAGAACTAATGAGACTGTTAATAAAGTGAAACCTCGTGCCATCTATTTTGGTTGGAAGAAAGCCCAAACGCTCGTGATGTTCGGAAGTCAAAGATATGAAGATGTAGAACATTATTGCATCCATGAAGAACCGGGTAACAAATTTCTCGGCTATGCCTCTTTGACCGGATCAGCATCAGCAAAGAATATTGCTAGTTTCATCTGCCGCGAATTACAAGAAAATAATGTGGACCTATCAGATGTGGTAACTATTGGCTGCGATGGCACTAATATTAATGTTGGTTCAAAAGGAGGAGTGATTAGAGTGCTCGAAAACCATTTAGGGAGGCCCCTGCAGTGGTGCATATGATTATTGCATTTCATTGAACTACCACCTCGTCATTTACTAAAAGAAATTGATAGTGTAAGTACTGCCCTTACACTTTTCCTGGCTCTATTGGTAGATTTTTTTTTTTTTTTTTTTTTTTGTGAATTGTGAAACAAATTCAGTGCACGGCTCCGAAAAGATTTCTTCAGAACCATCTCCACTCCTAAATGTGCGTAATCTCAGTTATGATCAGAGGTACTTGTGTGAAATACTCCAATCTGTCATAAGAGGAGACTGATAAAAGCCTGGTAGATTAAGAAACCTGGGAAACATGGGCATGTTCGCTGGTTAACAATGGCTTACAAACTGTTGCGTCTATATATATCAACGCCAAATCCTTCAGAGGAGCTCAAAACTCTCGCAAAACTCGTGGTAAAAGTATATGCACAGTGTGGCTCAACATCAAACTGAAACCTCTTGTCAGAGCTCCTCCGTGGCTAAGCGGTTAGCGTACGCGTCTTTAGCGTGAGAGACTCGGATTCGATTCCCGGCGGGAGCTCATGTGGTTTGGATTCCACGTTAATCAGTAGGTCCCGTCTCATATAGCTTCGCTGCTGAAAGGGACGCTAACCTCAAAATCAACTCAAACCTCTTGTCAAATACGGAGCAAAATGGAGTTCTTCACCATAAAACTTTCGCGAGGTTTGCAAGAACCATACAAGACTCCAGTCAATAAAGTAATTTTCAGAAATGCATTCTATGCGAATCCTTAAAACATTCTCATTGCCATGATTGGTGAAAACAGATCAGCTACACGAATCCTTGCTGCTGATAAAAAATTCCAATCCAGAAAGCAGTGTAAACCTTCTGAAATTCGTTCCTTCGAAGTGCCAGTATTAATCTTCGAGGCTAATAATTACACACAAATGATAAACTGGAATGAATGTAACATAACAGAACCGCCAATACTGACTCATGTGACAGATGAAAAATTGCAAGAGATTCGCTCTTCAGAAAATACACGTGTTGATATCCCTCAAAAGTCATACACAAGTAGTGGTAAGATTAGTGAAAATAATTAGTGAAGCTTCTTTCAGTGTGGGGCACGAGAGGGAGATGTCTTTATTCGTTAGAAAATTGACTTGAGAAGATGTATGCCTAATTCGAGACAAAGTCGCAGTATTTTGCACGAAGACGTGAATGAAACTTATGAAATAGTCAATCTAATGTTGGCGGGTGGGTGGATGGGATTGAACTTGATGGCAGTAACCTCTTAGTGGTGAATTCTGGGTTGATGCAGCCTGTAACATAGTATATGAACTTCGGTAGCTTTAGAAAATCATCTCGTTGCGGCAACGAATCTTACAGTCTACTCAAATTACAGTCTACTTCAAGTGAAGAACTGTCTAATAATTACACAAATACACAATAAACATGTATTTGTTTACAAAATCTACGAAACGTAAGGCCCATTGAGCCCCGGCTAAAAATATTTTACAAAATTTCAATTTACCATGGTAGATTTTCCATGGGTATGATGCAACTTTTGCCCCATATCCAAATTCGAATTTAGATTTTTTTAAAATTGGCCTTTTTTCACTTACTTATATAATCTATCAAACTTAAGGCCCATTGCGCCCCGGCTAAAAATTATTTTAGAGAATTGAAATTTTCCATGGTAAAGTATTATAATATGATGCAACTTTTGCCCCCTATCCAAAATCGAATTTCGAAAAAAAAAATTGGCCTCTTTTCACTCCACCCTAATGCACATTGTTATGAGAGAAAACTTCCATTATCTCGGAATAAAATTCAAAGCAAATGATGGTTTTGTTGGTATGATGATGGTCCGAGAGAACAGCCTACTCAACTGGTCCTTTTTCACTTAACGTATGTGGCTTACAGCTGTGGAGCTCAAACGGCTGTGTGACTGGAGAAATTTCACAATTTTAGACTGAAAACTATTTCCAACAACTTTCCTCTTTTTATCATTTTTTCGTATTTTTACCCATAACGAAGTTGACCTATGGCCTCGAACTTTTGATATTGCGTTATATACAGACTATACATAGTTTAATTGTGAATGCGTCTCGAATGGATTGATGGAAACGTCTCATTTTTTGTAGCGTTATAGTTTAATGTTATGTTATTACATTGCAATTCGTGATGAAGAACTGATACTAGTTTACGTGTTTAAATTGTTGGTTGTAAGGATCAACATACTAGCATTGCCGCCGAAGTGTTGCACAAACTACTGACTACAACGTGCCAAGTCTGATATATGTGCAGAAACGTTCGATGGCTGCTCGTACGTCATGCAACACATGAGACTTTTGCTCATATACAACACTCTTAACAGTCATCCATAAGTAAAATTCTAAAGGAGTGGTCTGTGAAACGTCAAGTATCGCGCAGAAACTTTTCTCGACCAATAAATCGTTCGGTTAAATTTTCACTGAGAAACCGCTTGACAAGATGACAGTAGTGGGGTAGGGCAGCATCTTGTTGGAGATAAAACCTCTCGTTCACATAGAGAGTTGAGTTGATTTTAGTTTAGCGTCCCTTTCAGCAGCGAGGCTATATGAGACGTGGACCTACTGATTAACGTGGAATCCGAACCACATGAGCTCCCGCCGGGAATAGAACCCGGGTCTCCGACGCCAAAGGCGCGTATGCTAACCGCTTAGCCACGGAGGAGCTCTCGTTCACATAGAGACTTTGCGCGATTCATACCGATATCAACGGCACATTTAATACTACTTCCAGTTTTAATATTAATCCCTGTAGGGCAAGGATTGTAAAATGAAATGAAAAGAAATAGGTAGTTTTATGGAGACGGTGATGAGAAATGAATGCAATGGTGGAATGAATAAAGGGGGAGGAAACGAGAGTACACCAAGGAAACCCACAGATACAATTTCGTCCGCCACAAAATTACTTGGCAGGGGATCGAACCACGGACCCGTCGCAGCACCAGAGGTAAGCGCTCTACTACCGAATCATCGTGCCCTCACGACTAGTAAGTAGATGGATTACAACTCCGGCATTAGTTTCACGTAGTAAACAGGTTTTGAAGTAGCTCCAGAGTTATATTCTGCTTAGTGAACGTTGTTTTAGGTTCAACAACATACTGATGAAGACATCACTACCATTTTTCGGTTCAACACCAGTTTCTGAAGAATTTGGCAACATAAGCGTAGAGGTGAATGTATAGAATGAGATAAAATATAATGGCATTTGAAAGTGGTAGTAACAGGGTTTGCTGTAATCAGTGGCGGCGGTTGGACGTCAAAAGTGGGGGGGCAAGACATGATCTCAATATTTGTATATCAATATTAGTTTTTTGGTTGCTTCTAACATTTTGTTTGACGAAAGGTTGTATAACTATTAGGATACTGTATTTTCCAGTTAAAATACCGTATATCTTGTTTCATATTTTACTAAGTAAATTGACAAGAGCGACGCAAGTAGATACTAGCACTTTGTACTCTTAAACAACGAAGGTGTAGGAAAAGATTTGATTCCTTGCTCATGAACATCTTAAAATTCTGTCTGGAAAATTAATTCGTGTGGTCAGATTAATGGCTTATTTGATAACAAACTCGCAAAACAAACAGAAATGATAATATTAACCGAATAGTAATGAAAAATGAGGCTTGTTTCGCAAAAGTTATATTGAAACTGGGAATTAATGAACAACTTATATTTTTAATTCCATGCATGTTATTACATGTTATTACTCTTAGAAAAACAGTAAATACTACAAGCCTATCCTGCGACATTTAAAGAACTACTTTTGCAGCTTCCCGAAAAATAATCGTTGCCATTAGGTACAGTTTTCACTTTCTTGGAATACATCAAAACCCAACAATACTTAGAATCATTCCACACTCCAGTTATGCAAAATAATCCTAAAACCTAGAATTATGTTGAATTCATTAAATTTATTTGTATATACAAAATTGTATACAGTATGTATACTCCTAAATTCATATATTACACTGCAAAACAATGCCGCGCCTTTGACGTGGGAGACCCGGGTTCGATTCCTAGCGGGAGCTCATGTGGTTTGTATTCCACGTTAATTAGTAGGTCCACGTCTCATATAGCCTCACTGCTGAACGGGATGTTAAGCTCAGAAAAATCAAATCAAAATATTCCTTACCATTAGAAAGAAGAAAAGACATTTTAGGAACTGTCGATTTTTGTGCAATTAAAGAATAATTTGTGAACAGTGTTTCTTCCAGACATGCTTTTGGGAGGCACTGCCCCCCGAAGCTCTGAGAGTATCCCACCCCCTCGAAGGAGACCAAAATAATACGTCTCTAATATAATAATAAATAGAGTAGTACCTGCAGTGCTCCCTCCAGAATACTAAGTGTACGCCCCGGAACATTGTTTCTGAAAGAAACACTGCTTGTGAAGAACTTCTTTTTTTTGCGAAATGTTATCTCAATTAGTTCTAAAGCGACTGACTAACATATCGAGCCCTTGTAAGAAGAAATGAAAGTACGCTCTAATTGTGGCACTCCAATAGGTTAATTTTTGGGTCATTTTTCGTGGCAATTAAAACGCAATTCATGTAGCTATCTTCACTGTACGGGAAGACAACCAATACGTACTCACGGAACGGCAAATATTTTATGGCACCATTTTTATTCTATGAACCATTAATACATACAAAAACTTTATATTTCCAAAATAAAATGGTGAAATTATGAAATTATAGGCCCTATACATTAATGGGTCATTTCAAAAAAGTGGGGGGGCAACTGCCCCCCTTTGCCCCCCCCCTAATCGCCGCCCATGGCTGTAATAACTGTCATGGAAACAATAGCATACTGGGGCCTCAACCAAAAGAGTACATTCTCTTACTGTACTTAGGATTAGAATTTGCAATTAGATTTCTGGGCTTTCGGCGTCCACAACCATATTAGCCCGTCTCGTCTCTTGGTCAACACACTGCCCGGAGAACTGAGGAGGAAAAAAGGGATTGAGAATCAAGCGGCATTTGGCCATTATATGAGGTAGCATCCAGGCATCTGCCTGGTATGAATGAGGAACACCCACGAAAATCTCGGAGGATGACTGCACTGTAAAAGCTTTGAGACCGAGAGTCCCCAAAAGAAATTGAAATTGGCAGAGCCCGCATCGAAGGCGAAATCGTTGGTGACGACGCTGCATGCTTCACTACTGTATTTCTGAGTTATACGTAAAAATACAATAAATCAAAAGAATCAAAATGAATAATTTGAAGCTTAATATGCAGTACAGGGTGAGTATAAAAACATTCTCTGATATCAAAATGCCACAAAATTAATATTTAATTGAATATTTTAATATCCAAAGCTCAATCAAGTCAAAATACTGTATTTTCATATCTTAATTTTAGAGCCGTTAGTTCTGACTTCGGCAGATAGAGGGCAGAAACATTGAAAATGTATGTCATCTCGCAACAAAGAATATGGTGTGATAGAATTGTGCAAAGCAAGCATTATTGAAAGAGTGCAAATGCATTTAAACAAAAGACTGATATATATTCACCTACACACAAATCCATTATGAAGAGATATAAAATACTATATTTGTTGAGGCATGGTACATTTGTAACCAAATGAAAACATCTCTTTCTGAGGACATTGTGAGACAAGTGGCTCCAACGATCATAAGACTTCACCGATTGTAACTGTTTTACTTTGGGAATCTGTGAAGGTTACTTCTACAGTATGTACATTCCGCGGCAAAAAACCCTGCAACATGAGCATATAAGTTTATTGTGAAATGACGAAGTCTTTTGCTCCAAAATAAGTGTGCACGGGAGGAGGCGGAGGTTTATCCTGGCGTGATTCGTTTCACTTAGACATTATGTTCATTCCCGGTACTGTTAGGCGTAGTTTCACAATACACTTACATCCTCATGTTGCAGGTTTTTTTGCCGCGGATTGTACCTCTACTACCGGATACGCTTCACAAGGTATGGTTGGAGTTGGATTATCATCGCAATGTTTCCTACGTAACAAGCGGCGCGCATATCGAATATTTGTAATTCCAATCAACAGCATCAATAACTTTATGAGTTTATGCGCTTATGTTAACGTTTGAAAAGAAGAGTATTTTTGGGTTAAGTTTATACCCTTTCGAAACCAGAGACTATTTTTGTGCTCATTCTGTACAGTGTTTCTCTCTTGCTTTCCAAAATATAATTACTGTACTTACATAATACTATATATGTAGTGAAATAGTCATCGTACTCCTTTGGCAGGAAATACGGTTTCACTTAAAGTACGTAGCTGTCCATCAATACAACGTACCCGTAGGCTCAGTCGTTGGTGTATGTGAGGTCGCTGGTTCGACCCCCGGCTAAACAAGTTTTTGCTGGACAACATCGTGCCCGTGGGTTTTCTCGGGGTACTCCCGTTTCCTCCTACTTTCTCATTCCACCAATTCTACCATTATCATTCACTTGCTTTAATCAACGTCTCCTTTAGTCTAACGGGCATAATCACTGAGCATTAATCTGAAAGATTTCATTTTATTCCATTTTTACAACGTACCCTTACAGTCTTATTAAAAAACTCCTACTCATCTTGCTCTCTAATAAAGCCCTATACTGATAATTCACATATGAATTAATTAACCCTCTGGCAGCCAAACAATTTTTTGAACTCCGGATTCCCAACAGGGGCACAGATGTACCCCAATACACATTTTTGCAATTTGAAACATTCTTATTTGTAGCATCGATAATACTACTTTATGTCGGGTTGTGCTTTGTTAGGTTACGTTGGTTTTGTTAGTGTAGGTTAGTTTAGGGCAAGTTTAGGTAGGTTAGGTTAGTGCAACGAAAATTGTTTATACGCTGTAGAACTGTATTAATTTCGTAATATTTTTGTGGCAAGAAAGGTTGCATTATTGCAATATGAATGGAATATTGCAATATGCTCTAATATTAACTGTTCTTTATTTTGCTCTTTACAATAATAAAATACTTGAAACAAATATGGTAACATAGATACCCAAGGGGGTATAAATCTACCACAATGTAGTTTTAGCCACATACTTAAGCAGATACCCTTACAACAATTATTATTGAGGAAGTAAGATTCGTTACAGTCCGTCCACAATGTAAAGAACGCTAGTCAGCCTCGGGTGCCTGACACAGAAAGTATACAGTAAAATATATGCATGGGGTACATTTGTACCCCCTTCGGAATCCGACGCTTAAATGAATGCGAAACTTTATTCGTCAGCTGAAATACTTACTGCAAGCTATCGCGAGTCTCTCTGAAGACAGAGACTCCAAGCCCTAGCACGTGCGAGTACGAGCTACCGTGAACCTCACTGAACTTATTGAGTGCGAGTCCGAGTGAGCCCAAATATAAAATTATCATTTCTGTTTGACAAATGATTGTTGTTCTCTCAACCTCAGATATTAGTTGTATGAGGAGAGTAACTGTTCGTTCTCTGCAGGACCGGCTCTACCATATGTGCAACACGTGCATTTGCAAGTGATGGCAAGTTTCGAGGGGCAGCAAAATCTACCACAACTATATTATTTAAAATAAATATTTCTTGTTCGAAACAAACTTCATGGTGATGGGGTAGTTAAATTTACTGAGCCGGCCCATGTATTTAAATACTACATTCATCAATCATGTTTAGGTCATGTTAGTTTAAGGTCACATCGACAGTGCTAAAGAAAATGGTCAAACAAGTCTCAGCATCAATTGCTTGATTGTTGTGAAATACAAGAACTCAAATCTGGAACTAGCGAACACCTGTTCCCTTTAGTTAGATATCACAATTGTTATATGAAAACTAGTTTTGTCTTTGTCACAAACAAGTTTCTTATCATTGAAGGTGGAAACAAGTTTTTCATTTTAAAAAAATTAACAGATCAGAAGGAAAATGAAGAAATAAAGATAAAAGAGCTAGTTACACTGGAATTGCAAACTGATATATTGAGATTGAAGCTCAATATTGAATTCTATAAAAAGGATTGCCATCTTTCCACTGCAGGTGTGTTTGCTTTATCTTTCACTAACATAATAGATTATTATTTAAAGAAAAATAGACACAACGAAACTGTATTTGTAGTGTTTAGGCCTTTCTGAGTGCCAGTGCACTGTCCCTCCCCCTTCGTTGTTCATGATCGGGCAGCATACTAAAAATCACGGGTTTTAAGATTTTTTCTTTCCGGAGAATAGGGGAGGCAAATGATACCATTACACGGGGCAGTAAATTGCCTAGTGTCGACCCAAGCTTTAATAGTTTATTTCTTATATGAAAAGTGCATGTGGTAATATTCTCGAAAACAGTAATTTCAGATAAAATTTATGGATTTGACGAAGTGAAGTACCTGTAAGTGATTCTTATAACTAAATTGAGAATGAAGCTACAATTCTTGATTTATTTTATTTCTGCTACATCGAGATGCGATTTTGACATCTGTCGGTAATGATGTGCCAAAAGTACCCCCATATGTCAGTTCCAATAGCAAACCTACCAGTTTGTGACATATTCATTTTTTTAAAAAAAATAAAAAAAGCAAAAAAGCTAAATTACATCTCATCCGGCACGGTAAATGTCAAGAGATACACCGCGATAGTCAACTCGGAACTTCATTACAGTGCTGTACATGGCGATAGATGGAACTACATTTTGTGTGGTTTACATTAACACATTCACTATTCTATTCCCTTTTTTTTAAAAAAAATAGCAAAAATAAAAGAAATGATAACAGTCAATCAGGTTGAAACATGTCTGTCAGAAACCTTGCTGTATCCAAGTGCTGCGGTCGTTTTCATCGTGTTAGTATTCTCGCTATTTCCCTGTCAAATGTTTGTAGCGTGAGGTTGTAGCCGATGTTCATGTGGAAAATTGGCACTACCAAACACCAACCAATGTTCAGGCGAAACAAAATATCTCTCGCTGCCAATGGCATACGCAGGACATGCTAATAACAACGGTTTATAAGAGTCTGTTTCAATTTTCTACTTTTGTGAACGAAGATGCGAAAAAAATGAAAATGTACTGGTTACTAACAACCTTCAACTATGGACCCGGCAAAACAAGAGGAATGAGATCTCAACCAATGCATTCACTACACCTATTGTTTAAAATGGGTGTAATGGGGGAGATACATTTTTTAAGTATCATATTGAACAATATATATTTTTATGGCTGTTTTGTTATTTATCGGGAAGAAGGGAGAAAAATAATCTCTTTTTTTTTTTTTTTTTTTTTTTTTTTGTAGCTTACACGTGTTAGATGAATGAGCTCTTCGAACAAGTTCAATTCCGGAAACTAAAATGTTTATTTATTTATTTATTTTTAACACTATACTGCCGATAAATTTCTTTGATAGAAGCAGCTCACCTTTAATGTGGTAAAACTGGGTGACATTAGACTCCAACTTTGGTCTGAAAGCAACTTTTGATACCTCACTTTCACGTGGTAAAGCAGAGTGATAAGACTCCAGCTTGGTTCCCAGCCATCCTGAATGAGGTTTTCCTGGGTTTTCCTCATTCACACCAGGCAAATTCAGGGGTGATACCTAACTCATAGGTTCGAGGTCGCTTCCTTCCTCCCTCAATCCTTTCTTCCTTCCCTTTCCCCAGATTGTGTGTTTGCCGAGGGACGTCATCCCTCAAAACGTGAAGGGCTAAATAGCCTTAGATGCCGAAAGCCCAGAAATTTAAATCCTAAATCCAGCTTTGTTCATTTGAGCATTTTTATGAGCTTACTCTTTATGTTGTAATGCGCAGTGAGATGAGACTAGCTTTATCCATGTGTGCATTCTTCAGAGCTTACCATTCATGTCCTAAAGCAGAGTGATATGAGCAGTGGCGTATTAAGGGGTATATCGGGCTCAAGCATTCCTCCCGAAATAAATTTGTTAGTTTTGCGCATTCCATGTACAACAATAATCCTTCTTGCCATTTCTAAGAATTTCACTGACTTTCCATTTTCTTATGCTCCTTGTTAAGATGCCCCATCACGGCGAAATTAAAATACCGCTAATTTTACAGTATTTCTGTGATATCTTCAAATAGATAAAAAATAATCAAAAAGTGGAACAAGACCTCCCTAGACAATATTATTTCACATGAGATACCGTTATCACCACTCACTTATCTACTTTAGATTTCCAGCCATTTAGAAACCCGGTATTTATTTACGCGTTTCTAAATGGCTGCAAACGGAAAGCTACTAGGTGACTCGTGATAACGGTACCTCATGCAAAGTAATATTGTCTAGGGCGCTCTTGTTCCACATTTCGATTATCTTTTATCTATTTGAAGATATCACGGAATTACTGTAAAATTAGCGGTATTTTAATTTCGCAGTGATAAGGCCTCTTAAGAAATAACACTATATTCGTGAAATTTCATTCCATGTAAGAACTGCTCTCTTTTTTTTTTTTTTTTTTGTTTCTTTCGTACCTTCTACTCTTCTCTTTCTTTTTCTTAGTTGCTATTTTTTTCGTTTCTCCTATCATACTTTCGACTGTTGTTAGTTGTGATTCAATTCGTCCGTCGTCAGTAACACCAAAACCAAGAGGAGCTGATAGGTTAAACTGGTGTTCCACACCAACTTGCATGGATATCAACATAACGGGACTTTAGTTATTATAGGAAAGGAATATTTACATCGTTTAGTTATAAAGAAAGGTGAATGTTTGAATTAAAGAAAATCAAGAGGAGAGAGTAAGTAGCCCGGGAAATTAGATAGGCCAAGAGCATGCTTCCTTTTCTTCTATGAATAGAATAAAAGGTTAGATTCACTGCAATTGGTATATTATTTTCAGCTTCAACTTGTCTCAACATTTTCTTCCCGGTAAAAACGTACACAGACAAAATGAATATTTCCATTAAAAAAATAAAATAAAATCAGTTAAGTTGAAATGAGATTACAAATATTCGGCATGTGTTTGCAGGAGCGTCATTTCAGATTTGCTTGGGGGGTAAGATCCTCCACCGACTTACGAATTTCACGTTTTTTTGCCTAGTATATTGGTACACAATCGATTAAAATATATTTAACTCTCAAACCCAGGTTGGTAATTCCCCTCGGCTTCCCTGTGTTGTGCACAGCTCTCCCCGAAACAAAATCCTAAATGCAACACTGGATATAAGACTGCAGCTTATAACAACATACTTTTACTAATGCAACGTCTGTGCTCTGATTCCAGCACTAAAACCACCTTTCCAAGCTTCGTTACTATGGCTGCTACGGAAAGGCAGTACAAAAGAAATTTCTTTCGTCCTATAGGTAAAAATAAATAAATAAATAAAACTCAGGATAGCACAACCTGAAAATCAAAAACCATAGTATCATGCATGACGATACAGTTTTCATCTACAACTCGAAACACTTCTTAACACACGAACAACATTATTACTAGGCTATTATTATTATTATTATTATTATTATTATTATTATTATTATTATTATTATTACTAAGTATTCTGCCATTCGGAAGGTCTTAAGACTAATGAGTTCTTTTTTTTTATTTTAGATTTGGACCTGGAAATGTTCCCTCCATGTTCCTCGATTTTCAGTTTCCTCTTTTTTAACTCCCAATATTTTCTTCTATTTTTCAAATCATCGATCACTTGTGTTCTACCTATTCCTCGCTTTCCTCCCGTCTTTCCTTTTATAGCGCAACTTCTTCGCAAGATGTGTCCAATACAAGTGCTCTTTCTACGAAGGATGGTGACTAGATGTGTTATCTTCTCTCCCGTCCGTTTTAAAACATTTGTTTGTTACTCTCTCTGTCCATTTTATCTTCTCTATCTCCTCAAACATCACATGTCGAAGCTCTCTAAATATTTCTTCTCTAACTTCCGTAATGTCCAAATCTCTGAACTATACAGTCCAATGCTCTATATACAGCGTGTAACATTAATGCATGGCCAAAAGTGACGAGCTGATTGTGGACATCGAAATAAGTAAAAATGTTCCTATAAACATGGGTCTGATGTTGCTTCGTTTCCGAGATACAGGGTGTTCAAATGTCGAGTCCCTCCAATGGCTCACTACGGGAAAGTGAATCGAAATGTTCAATATTACATGAATAACACAATCAAGTGGAATTATGCCTGTGCACATACATTTACATTAACCTAGAGAATGAAACTAATCAACATTTCAGGTTATTGGGTTGTCAGTATTGCTAACCTGGTACAAAGTGTTATGTTCTCAAATAGCACTAGATGTCCACACTTTAAGATATGGTTGCTAACATCAAAACGTTCCTAAACATAGAGCACTATCTTCCGAAGTTTATGTGGGGTACAAACGAACGCTGTGGCTTCCATTGAATACCTTTATCAATTACTGATCTTTGGAAACATGCAATAGTTGTGATATATGAAGCATTGTTTACTCTTGTGAGCCGTTCATTGACTTTATACTTGGATGCCTTGTCTTTCGAAAACGAAGCGAAATCTGTCCCATGTTTAGGAACGTTTTGATGCTAGCAATCATATGCTAACATGTGGACTGATGGTATGCTGATTAGTTTCTCTCTATGTTAATTTAAATGTATTTATACAGGCATAATTCCACTTGATTGAATTATTCCTGTAATACTGAACATTTCTATTCACTTTTCCGTAGTGAGCCATTGCAGGGACTCGACATTTGAACACCCTGTATCTCGGAAACGAAGCAGCATCAGACCCATGTTTCTAGGAACATTTTTACTTATTTCGATGTCCGCAATCACCTCGTCACTTTTGGCCATGCATTAATGTTACACGCTGTATAATACTTGACCATCTCTAAGTGCAACGTACAACATATGCATTCTTTATTACAATAAAAGTAAAGAATACTTCACTGCATATAATTTTTCATATGATACATCTGTCTAAAGTTTCCGAAAGTATGGTATATAATCCCAGACTTAATTGAAAAAAAAAGGAAACAACAACGTTTAATAGCCGATCGTGCCACACATCCCGGTTCTCATAAACACAATAGCAAAAGATGCATTTGAAAATGCAGTAAAAGCAAACGTGAGCACAACGATAATGTAGTCAAACCATTAGACCTATCCTAACCACATGAACTGACAAAATTAAAAGGGTACTTCCGGTTGACGTGGAAAATTGAAATTTAGCATGATTATAGCTTTTCGGAACTAACCGAAAGAAAACATTGTCAAAAGTAAATATTTTTAAGTTTTAGGGGGTCTAAAGGGGGATGAAGAATTTCCCCATGTTATATAAATGGGCTTCTTTTTGGGGGGAGGGGGCATGTAATTTCATATTTTAGGTACTTGGAACTAGAATAAAAACTTGAAGTTCGGTATGTCTGTATGTTTTCGTTAGCATTACCCACGTAAATCACCAATAATAAGAAAATCAAATTTAGAGTGGTTTTATGGGCAATGAAAAAATTTTCCCCATGTTATTTATATGGACATCTTCTACACTCCAAAATTGTTGGGCACTTCCTGTAGAGCTACAATGATTAAAATTGTCATGATTGTAGCTTTTCTGGACTAACCCACAGAAAAATTGCCAAAAGTGAGTATTTTTAATTTTTAGGTAGTCTAATGTGAGGGATGCAGAAATTCCCCACGTTATTTAAATGAGCCTTTTTTTGAACGTATAATCTCATATTTTTGGTGCTTGAAATTGGAACAAAAACTTGAAATTCGGTAGAATTGTGGGTTTAAGAGGTGCGAGGCCATACGCCGAGCAAAGGCGATGGTGTGGGAGCGAAGCCAAGAGTTGGTCAAATTCACGAAATATGAAGATCAAACGTATGTTGTTATACAAGCTTTTTCCTCATATCTGTTCCTTCTATTAATACAAATCTTTGTACACTTATTTCTTAACCCATGTAGTAATTTTAGAGATGCATTTTGATTGTGTGTTTTATCTGAGGCCACTCCAGAGGGGTCCAAATTTGATGGTAGGGATTTCTGGATTGAATTTTCCCGACATTCTTTCAATTTTCCCTGTTTAAGGTACGTTATGGACCCCAATACTTAGCACCTCTTTAAAACTTGTTTCATGTTGAAGAGAATGAACTATAAACCATGACTTTCCAATGAACAGTGTTGATGCAATACCTACTTCACTGCGAGTCTACGATTTTCTTTATACTGACAAGTTTAATGGACCCAGAGACTTACTCCGTTGTCCATGGCACCCAATTTTTTGTGCATGAACATATCTTTGTTCTGTTTATCGAATGGACTAGGGTTGATTCGAATGTCCTGATGACATGTTCATATCCGTTCCTTGTCAGAAAGATGTATTCCGGAGCTTTCAGTATTTAATCAATTATGCAGAAAGCACATTATGTACGAAGAGCAACATTTTGAAGTTAAATGAAGCAGTCTTTTCTAGTTACTTCTCATGCAATAATAAGGTAACCGTAAGTGTTTTTGCCACGGGAGACCCATACTCAATTCCCGTCGGGAACTTATGCGGTTCAGATCTCACGTCAAGCTTTACATCCATGTCTCATATAGCCTCGTTGCTGAAAGGGACGCTAAGATCCAATTCAATCAAGCAATTTACTACACGTAGCATAAGTAGGAATCCCTTATCAATATGCAACCCACTACACATTCTTCATGGTTGGGTTGACTAACATTTACGATATAACTCGTGACCTACTGTATAATACGGTAGGCCCTAATTCGATTCCCGGCGAGATTTCAGTTCTGATCTCAGTTAAGCTCTAGGTCCATGGCTTATATAGCCTGAGTAACGAAAGGGACGCTAAAGTTACATCCAACCAATATCCCCATGACTACACCATTCAACAAAATCGTTATTGACACGTTTCATATTACACGAACTTCCAGTTCCACGAACATCATCTAATTATATATATTTGACAAGGGTTTCGTTAACAATTCCACATGATTTAAAGACATGCTAAGATAAATTAATGATCTCATTATGATTAATTATGATAACTCCTGAAGAAACGGTCAATTATTTTAAGTAGTAGTTAAAATGACCCAAACAGGAATTTTGGATTTATTTTTAGAATGGGAAAGAAATTTAATTAGTCGAATGCTTTACTGAACATTTTCCATGTGTTAGATCAAAATTACAATAAGCGTCTATTATATGGAACCTCCACACACAAAAAAAGACTATTAGAATAGAAAAAGTTCAAAAATTTCTGCGGTTTCTGGTATACAACGCAACAGGCATCTTCCCCACATATGATAATAGCAAATACTTTGCTTAATGACAATTTTAACACATTGTCTCTCAATCACAGAAGAGTGTTAACGGACATGATTTTTTTGTACAAAATATTAAATAAATTAAATAGTAAGGATTTGGTATCTGCTTTTCATCTCACGATACCCAATAGAAACATACGTGTGGGCAATAGAAACTTCTTTCATTCTAAGAAATCTAGACTAACTAAAAACTAACTCTATGGCCTATGGAACCCGACAAAAGCTCTCCACTGACTTCTATCCTTTTTAGTCGACATTTAATTTCTCCGTGAATATGATTTTCCTCCGTTAATATTGATCCTAGATATTTAAAACTATCCACTTTATCAAAAGTATTATTTAATATTTTAACGCATCCATAATTTGCTGTATTCCGGTCCCGACGCACTTCCATGTATTTAATTTTCTCTGCATTTACTTCTAAACCCATGTCCCTGCAAGCGTTTAATAAGATCTCTGCATTTCTTTCTATTGTTCTCCTATCATCCCCTATTAAATTTACACCATCAGCATATGCCATAACCTGGTGAATACCGTTCAACTCTAGGCCCTGGTTGCTATCTTTGATTTTCCTTTAAGAAATCTAGAACAAATGCAATAAAAGAATTACGAACGTGGAGGATGGGTGCAGTGTACAACAAAAAACTAAGTAAATGTAAAAATGTATTGCATATATATGGTATGAGTCAGGATAGATTTCGCAAATGTATCACAGCTATTCTATGTAATTCTGATATGAACACTGTAATTGGGTAGCAAAAACTGTAGTGTTCTTCTCAAATAAATCAAAAAGTATTACAGAACAAATAAATCTAACAATCTGACAGTGCAGACAAGTAGTTATCCAATTCAAAGCAGGATTCGAACCGGATCTGTCTCCTCCAAAATCAATCCCGGAGTCATATGCATAAAAGCTACTGTGCTAATATCTAGTTCGCTCTCTAAAAGGACTTTCTCGTTTAAGGTTCCATTTCACCACCAAAATTACATAAAGCGGAGATTCGAAGAACACGAGTTTTTGCCGAGAAAATAAGCTACCGAATTCGCAAATACTGATGAAGTAGCCGCGAAGGAATTTTGTGTTTTTGTCATGTCTAGAATGCACATGAATGTACTCTGGATTTGTTTGTATCTCCAGCTGAATATGAAACAAAATTCTCGCAGTCAATATTCGATAGGGAATAGTTTCACGAGAAATGAAAAAAAAATCCATGTAATTAAGCAAAAATAATGTTCTCACTCGCCTGTTTGAAATGGCTCTTAAAACCGTTTTATAATCCTAAACCCGTGTAAATATTTGAAAACGAGGTCACGATTTTGAAACACTCTGTATGCCAATAACAAAAATCAAATTACATTACCAGCAAACGTTGTATAATAACTAGATACAAGCTACATATCTGTTCGCTCATAAACGAATACAAACAGTAGGAATAATAAAAAAATGCACAGTACAACGAATCATTTATCAAGACATGTAGCGAATACAACGAACGCCTCGTCATCATAATTACTAAATGCTAGTGTCTCTCGCATTGAAACCTAGCTGTGTGTGAGTGTGGACCAAATAAATAAAGTATTTCATTACATGGAACAAGCTAGAATCGATAATATCGACTTGCGAATTACAATCTGCATAAGCCAGTGCCGATCAGCAATTATCGCAATAAATGTGTTTCCCCTCGAGAGAGCGGCCAGCACTGGTTACTAAAATGACCATTAAATCGAAACCCCTGCTGGAATGTTAATGCGAGCCGAAACACCGTGTTACCCTCGCAACAACTGTAAAGCATAACCGCGCACTTTTCAATCCTACATCAAACTACACACAACTGTTTCTCCCCTCCCCCCACTCCAAACAATTTTCACTTTGGCACCACACAATGTCATGAAATCATTTCTTCAGAATTCTACATTGATTAGTGTCCCAGATGTACGGCCGATACGGACAACAGAATTATATAAATTAAACCCATAAATCAACACTTCTTTGCATGCAACAACGTTACAATATATACATATACGCTAATGTGATTGGTTATTAATATCCAATCATATTACGAATCCACGAGAGAGAATGGTTTAACGGTAGGAACATTGCGTTGAATCGAGCTCCAGATCTTTATATTTCGACGGAAATGATGGAATACTTCGTTTTGTTACCGTATTATAAATACAAATGGGGCTCGTTATAATTTCTATTAAAAAAAACGAGTTAATACTGTATTTGATATTGGAAGAAAAAATCCTTGAAGAGAGGCAGTAATGACTCCCCATCTTTCTTGTTTGCTGTAATATTATTGAAATACGAGTGCAAATGAGCACAAAATATCTTTATTAAAACAAATATGAGTTGACATGAATCCAACTTTATTGTAGTTATTAATGGAATGAATGCACCAATTAAAAACTAACTTTTGTACTGAATAATTTACAGCACAATTGTGTTATCTGAAATGTGCAACATGTAGAGGGTATACGGAAAATGTTTATAGAAAGCAAAGATTAATTTGTTAGAAAGAAATGACTAATGACCAGGATTTCACAATGATACAACTTCTATGCGAAATTAAAATTTCATAGGCATCTATATTTTTCACAAGATTTTTCAACCGTTTGAAAATAGTACTATGACTTAGAAATTTGGGGTATGTTGGTAGGTCAATGCCCCAGCTGCACCGGAATACCGATTCTCGTAAAAGCAAGCAGTGTCGGTTCTGGTTAGAGGAAAGGTGGCTAACCGTTCGAAAAAGTAAGGTCAGAACTTCATGCTGGACACTCAGGAGGACAAGAATAAGAGCACACATAACGTTAACGTTGTGATATCTTCAGTTCTTTTCCACTACTGGGAAGACAAACGTAAGAGTGTGATTCGTTTTCTATCATTTTAAGAAAATGAAATGAAATCTTTAAATTTCACGTCCCACGGTTATCCCGGCTAGGCTAAAGAAGACAGTGATAATGAGAAATGAATGTAATGATGGAATGAATAAAGTGGGAGGAAACGGGAGAACCACGAGAAAACCCTTGCACACGGTGTTTGTCCACAACGAAGTCCTCTTGGCGCGAGCTGGGATCAAACCAGGGTTATAAAAAATCTTTAAAAGCCACATATATTTTGCCCGCACTGTATATTCACTAAGTCTGCATAAAACACCACTCATCATACGCATTCCACCATCACTGCTTACAAATGCACTACAGCTACTGTTCAATCTCTTCGTTCTCAAGCAAGAATATCTCTCTTTAATATCGTCAAAAATTCCAATCTCATTTTTTTCTTTTTTTTCATTTTTAGGGCCGCCGTAGCTCGGCTCAGTGATACAGCGTTCATTTCTGGTGCGTTGGGTTATTGGTTTGATGCAAGCTTTCGCCAAATGAGGTTTGGGGTGAACAAACACCGTGTGCAATAGGTTTTCTCGGAGTTCTCCCACTTTCTTCATTTCACCGTTTCACTTATTTCTCATCATCACTGTCTCCTTTATCCTACCCAGCATAACCAAGGGAAGTAAAACAAAGATTTCATTTCATTTATTTCTCAAATAATAACTTAATAAACTTTTCGTCTGCAGAATTTTCTCTTCCTAATTTTCCTAACAATTTGTTGGTTTTTAGTTGCATATTTGTCCATTCTTTTTAACATTCATATTTTACATGTTCCAAACTATTCTTCGTCGCTCTTCGGTAACGTTTGTCACTTCCTGAAAGCGTTGATATTGAAAACAAATGTTAGACATCAATTCAATTTCTAACAATTGAAGTTTCTAGAGTTTTGGAGAAAGAGGCAAACAATTTCAATAAAGAACTTGAAATTTTTATTTTCTGCCGGATAACGAAATTACACCAGAATATAAAAACTTGTTCTTCACGATTAGTACAGCAAATATGTACGTACTATTGTTGTTATTTGATGCTAGAAGAAACAACTTACAAAAGAAATAGAGCATTCCTTAGCATTCCTATTGCGTACATAATAAATTTGATATTAAGTTTCTAATCAGTAGCGGCTCTTCAAGCCGGTCATGCCTAAGAGAAGTTGACTTCATACAGCTTCAGAAAGAGGTGTAAGGAATATGGTATAATAAGTACCCGTTTGCTTGTAACGATAACATTCTCTCCTTTATATCGACAATTTCCCTCAAGATGCGCCACTGTTTCTAAAATTCAATCATTTACTATCATTGATCAGTCAAACCCGAGGTTCTATAAAGAATTAAATTCTTCCACGAATGCAAAGTTATCCTGAGGTAAACATTCGACGCTTTACAACAATGAACGCAATAAAAACTCTTTATAATAATTCTAATATTCTTTTCTTTCGGCTTACCCAGTCTTCTGTGACAGAAAAAATAAAAGAAAGGAATATTTGAGTTTAGCGTCCTATGATTATACCCTTTAGGTTAAGGGAGACGATAATTAAGTGAATTATGATGGAAGAATTATTGGAATGAGAATAGGGAGGAAACGGGAGTAGTCCGATAAAACTCACGAACAGGATGTTGTCCACCACAAACTTAACACGTTCGCAGCTGAGGACGCCCATCGGCGTCCAGTACTGAATTTGGCATATGCGCCGGACGCCTCTTGGCGCTTGTCCCTGCAGCTGATTCACTTTCCCGCCAATACCTGCACTAGCGCTGGCGGGAAAGTGAATCAGCTGCAGGGACAAGCGCCGAGAGGCGTCCGGCGCATATGCCAAATTCAGTACTGGACGCCGATGGGCGTCCCCAGCAGCGAACGTGTTAACTTTCCGGGGATTGCACCAGAAGCCCCATGCACCAGAGGTAAGAGCTCTATCACTGAGTCAACGTGGCTCTCTTCTGCGATAGAATACAAAACAGTACGACTAGACCGTAATTAAAAGTCCTGTACATCGTAGGATGCTTGAGCGTATCTTTCTTGTATTAGAAAACAGATTAAATGAAAGCTTTCCGTTTTACGTTCTTATGCCTTTAGGCTAAAGCAGACGGGTGAAAAGTGGAAACGAGGAATTAGGAAATTATTGGTGGAATGGGAATGTAAGAGTAAGAGGGAGAATCTCCAGAAAACCCTCAAACTCAATGTTGTCTACAGAAGCAATTGGGAAACAACTACGCCGTTCGTAAGTACTGAAACGTTACATTGTGAAATTGTATTTCCTATCGTTACATGCAAAGTGGAACGCTAAGATATGTCAATCAGTGATGCCAACCTAAAACGTTATAAAATCCCATCTCGAAAGGCAAAAATTCCCATTTTGCACTTAAATTTTCCCACCCTATACTAATAACAATGTTTTCTAAACTTAGAAAACACGAAGAGTAAAATTAGTGTATAGTAGTCATTTTCTTCAATAGGGTCTATGTGAGTGATTTATTCAAGAATTCCGATTGTCAACGTTAATCAGTTTATGAACAAGTATTTTCCTTAACTGAAAGAGACAATATGAAAATGCTGATGAAAAAAGTACATTTTGTTGTGTTTAGTATTTCCATCGTACTTTTGTACCATAATCTTCTACTGAACGTAATATAACTGTTAACTTCATTGTCCAGTTATTTTATATGGAAGAACTTTTGGAAGTTGGACTTTTCTTGTTTTATTTTCTTTTTTTAATTCTATTATTCCTTTCATTTCTCTTTTTTAAATATCAGAGTACAGTTAACGTTTCTTGGCACTTACATTTGTTTAAGATAAAAAGTCACTACATAAACCACTTTAACATGCATTTTATTCAACAGTAAAAAATTGACAGTTAGTATTAATTTGAAGTTTATTGAAGGCTTATTTGTCTATTCCTCGCTTATAGAGAATTTTGTTGGCGTCAATGAAATAGATATATGAAAAATCCCATAAATTTTACCAATTTTCACAAAAAATTCCTTTTATCCCATTTCGAGATATCATTGTCAAAAATCCCACAATATGGGATTTTTCCCACGGGTTGGCATCACTGATGTCAACTTCAAGTGATTTCTGTAAGGATAGGTAACAATAAAGTCTATATCCATACACGTGTCATACTGCACCATTGTGGATAGAAGGTGAATTGAAAGACATGATACACACCACATAGTAGAGGTAGGAAGACCATGTAATTGAGAGAACTTGCTGTAATTACAGCTACTAAAAGATAATACTGTAATGCTATAAAAGAGAAGAAAAACAACATTAATTTTAAAATATTTTCCACAAATACGCCATTTTCAGCAGTGTTGCGAACTCAATAACGTTTAGCTTATCTCCGGAATAATTTGAGGTATCGAAGTGCTGTAAACGGCAAAATAATTTGTTTGCCAATTGCAAACCATGCAGGTAACTAGATATGATACTTATCTAAGTATGTTTTCGAAACGAAACCTCTTGAAAATATTTAAATTTTGAGGTCCTAATAACTTCGTTCCTATTTATTCGAAACAAATTATACACTATAATCATGGTATCCAACGCTAAGGTACTTTCGATGTGCATTATCTTAACCATCTCTGTTGTGCTGTGTGTGTGAAGAGGCTTCCAAACTTTGGTGTTTCTGACACTATAACATCCTTAGTTTGCAACATTAAATAATAAATGTAGTATTTTAAGCTTTCCCTTGACACGTTGATATGAAACATGTAATAACCTGACATAGTGCATTTGAAAAAAAAAAAAACCATAACTTTATATTAGGTTGGCAACAGTGTTTGTTCGGTGTTTCTGTTTAATATGTGCAAAAATGTCCCCCTCCATACAGTTGTTTCGTGCAAAATTTCGCCTTTCTCCCTCTTTTGGTTTATTGGATTGGACATTATAAATGACGCACCTTATACATTATATATATGGATGGAGTATTTAGACATTCTCTAGAAAGAACTTACCCCATCAAGAATAAATTATCTTTTCAGGATTCATTGAAGATAAATGTTTTATATGGCTGCTAACGAAATATTTATAAAATACGAAGAAAATCATTAGATGCATTTTCAAGAAAATCATGAGAACAAAACTCTTCACACCACTGAACAACCATTTCTAAGTCATATGAGCAAAATGAATAATCTACAATCTTAAGATTTTCAAAAATATAGTACTTTATTTATAGGAAAAACCGTTATCTTCAAGCTGTGAGTGAATTGCCCTTTTGCCAATGAGCGGAGTCAATAGATCTTATAGAAAATCTTAATTAAACTGTATATTATGGCGCACGAAATTGGGAAATTTTTAGGAAAGTCATGACAAATGTATTTTCCTCTGTGCTCCATATTGTAATCAGTCATCCTCTCGTTTGTTTTGGAAACAGTTTTCAGTGAAGAGAATGTACACTTTTCTCACCACTTCTATTCAATACCTTGAGCACTCGTCCAATTTTTAACAATTCGCTGTAGCTCTGAAGTTTTAAGGTTTCCATTTTCTGATTTTCTTCTTGTCCTGGAGTCTATATACAGCTATATTTATTAAACATGCTTTCATCAATAATTACAGTAAAATTGGTCTGGCAATGCAGTAATTAATATCAACTATTTAATTTAATGAATTAGTGGAAACGTTTGCCATTCATGATAAGGATACTAACAAAATAAGCCCTCTACATCTGTCTAGCGCGTACGCGTGCCTTTCATGCACGGAGTCCTGGATTCCATTCCCAGTAAAAAAAGTATTGAAATTTCAACTATTACGGTGGTTTGGATCAAATTCTTAACTGTAGATCAATGTCTTATATAGCCTCAGTGCTGAACTTCAAAAAACAATACCATCTAACAAAATGAGACTTTGGCGTTTGATCATTACACCAGTCTTGCAACATCTCAAGATCAACAAGAATTCTAGGAATGATCCAAAATAAAATTGATCAAAAGATCGTGATCTTGCCCAAGAATTTTAGAAACGATAAAAAAATCACCAAAAGATTGCGATCTTCGCCAATAATTAGTTTTTGGATCAGGGGCCACAAAATTTTTGAACGGCCCCTAAATCGAGTTTTCGTATTTTCTGCGGAATAAGTATATCATACTGAGGTAAGTGATAGTTTGGGTTTCGCTACACTGTATGTGGTTCTCCAGATATAAGGCATACAAGAAAATTTTTGACTGAAATATATTGGATCTCTTGGTCCAAAAAGTAGCGAGGTTATGCTCGAAAAGTAACGGATGAGAGCTAATTGTAGCCCTAATACACACACATATATATTATATATAGGGCGTTTCAAAACAACACCGTCAATGTTTGAGAGGTGATTCCTGACATCAAGGTAAGACAAAAAGTATAAACCAACCTGGGTGCAGAAACCTGCCATTCCGTAGTTATAGGCTGCCGAAAACAAAACAAAAAAAAAAATTAACTTTAAAGGTCCGTGGTTCCAATACTATGGGACCTACCGTAGTCGGGTCAAGACTTCACTGAGGAACTAGTATGTGCTCGATCCAAATATCCATGTTTCAGAATGCTGCGGAACTTCCGCAACAATTTTTATACAGGTAGTTTGTGAGTACTTCAAATTATATGCCGGAAGCCAAACTCCCTCTTTAAAACTTGCTGCGTAAGTACCGCAGGATTGTGAAAGATGTATTTTTGGAATTTTTGGATAGTACACATATTAATTCCTAAGAGAAGTCATGACCTACGGTAGGTCCCATATTATTGGACCTTTAAAGTTTATTTTTTCACGTTTTCGGCAGCCTATAGCTCGGAAAGTAAGCATTTGTGCAGTTACGTTGGTCAATACTTTTTGTGTTATCTTGCTGTAAGGAATCACATCCCAAGCGTTTTCGGTGTTGTTGTTTTGAAAGACCCTATAATATATATATATATATATATATATATATATATATATATATATATATATATATATATATATATATATATATATATATATATATAGGGAGTAATCCTTATCAATTTAATGGAAATACTTGTAACTGAAAATGTGTGTCCCGGTTAGTAACGGTCATGCAGTAGTTTCGGATTGTTGTAGGTGGTGTGTTAGATCAAACTCCAAACTAGGACCAGGATTAGACCTAGTGGAACTGCAGTACGCGATGAACCGTGCAGACGGTGATAGTTTAAAATAGACCTTTCTGATTTCCAAGAAGACATGTTTGCTTAAGTCAGTTTTCTGGGCTCTGAAATACACTTTACAACGTTTGTAGTATTCTTTTTCACAGTTATTTCTTACTTCTTTAAGAATTCATTTGCTATGTTCTTTATCTGGAAGCCAAGAATTCTGGATGTTTTTATTATAACTCCATTTACTCATTATCTTAATAGGGATAACACAGTAACGTAATTAAATTTGTGATGTTCACGTTTCCACAGCTCTCTGTAACTATTAGGCTTAGGCATTAAGAGTCTTCATCCCGGCGAAATTAAAATACCGCTAATTTTACAGTAATTATGTGATATCTTCAAATAGATAAAAGATAATCGAAATGTGGAACAAGAGCGCCCTAGACAATATTATTTTATATGAGAAACCGTTATCATGACTCACTTATCTGCTTTCGATTTCGAGCCATTTTGAAAATCGGCATTTTTATTTTCGCGTTTCTAAACAGCTAAAAACGGAAAGCCACTAGGTGACTTGTGATAACGGTACCTCACGCAAAATAATATTGTCTAGGGCGCTCTTGTTCCATATTTCAATTATCTTTTATCTATTTGAAGATATCACATAATTACTGTAAAATTAGCGGTATTTTAATTTCGCCGGGATGAAGACTCTTAAACGAGACAGCAACACGGTAAGTGATACTGCAACAGCACAAACTTAACGAAAGTTTAGTGTTGTCAGATCTGGAAATTAAAAAGTACTAAAATAAGAATTAAACTAGTATCAAACATGTTGGTTGCAGTAAAGCTATTGTTCATTATAGATAGAATACTCAACAAGCAAAACTTTTACTGCATTATATGTAACTAACAACTTGTAATTTCATATATGAAAATAAGAAAGTAGCCCATTATTAAGAGTTATGTCCTGTATATAATTAAAAGTAGCCCAAAAAGTAGTGTATTACCCAATTTGAATTTTTTGTAGTGAGGGTACTTGAAAAGTCGCCCAAACCGCTACTTGTAGCCTAATCTGGCAACACTGAAGTACACAACGACGTCCATAGAAAAGCTCGCTATATCCGAAAAATATCCGAAAAACAAACGTGAAAACAGAATCGCATAGGCCAGGAATACGAGAGGAGCAACACTGACGTTTACGTAAATAAATTGCAAGAAAATGACACACTATCGAAAAAAGCAATCCATAACTGGGTAGAAAAAAAAATTCTCTATATCAAGGTAGTGAGACGAAATCATGGAGCATTGCGAAACAATGTGCGAAGGAATAGACTCGTATTCCTCAAACTGTCATCCGCGATCTTCAGTCAAGATCTGCTCTTGTGGTCCTCTTAGACTGAACATTAGTCCGAACGGACAGAAAAAGTAAAACTATAGTGCAATGGGTATCAAACGCTATGCAAGCATTAAGATAAAGATTATACAACTTCTAATAACTTATGCAGATGCATTATTATAAAATACTCTTGATAACCTTCAATTATTAAAGAAACCAATATGTACTTTCTTATGTTAATTGCAATAAAAACTAATTTCAATTAATACTAATCTAAAAATGTGACTGATATGTGCTGAAGGAAACTGCTTTCGAAGGGGACCAAAAGTAGGGTAATGCGCAGAACATTCTGACTAATAAACTGGTCCAGACTTGATTAAAGGTTGAAAAATGATATGGAATCTTCCAGTTTAATGTCCCACGATTATGCCCGTACAGTTAGGGCTGATTAAGGCAAGTGAATGATGATAAAAGAATTGGTGGAATGGGAATGTACGAGGAAACGAATGTAGTTCTAAAAACCCACAAACACGATATTGTCCACCACAAACTTAATTAGCCGGAGATCGAACTAGGGACCCCACGCACCAGAGATTAGCGCTCTACCACCAAGCCACCGTGCCCTATTGATAAAAGGTAGAGAAGCGCAGGAGTAATCATCACAAAATCGTTCTGGGGAAAGAATAAACCTTGATTAGTGGTGGGCACAGAAACCGGTTTTTCGGTTTTAGAACAAACGAAACCGGTTTTTGAAAATATAAAAAGAACCGGTTTCGATTTTTCGCCGAAACCGGTTTCGTTTTTTCCAAAACCGGTTATCGGTTTTCTCCGAAACCGGTTTCGTTTTTTTAAACCGGTTATCGGTTTTCTTCGGCTTTTCACCTGATCCGGTTTTGGTTTTCTTCAAAACCGATCCCGTTCTTTTTTCAAAATTTGTTCTATTTCTGACCAGAATGGTGTTTCGTTGTTCTTCGGAAACCAAATCCATTTCCACAGAAATAGTCTTATGTGTTTTCGAAAAGTTTTCACCGGAACCAGTTTCGGTGAAAAACCGAACCGGTTTTGGATAAAACCGAAATATCGGTTTTTCGGGTTTCGGTTTTTATAGAAACCGGTTTTCGGTTTTTATAAAAAACGGTTTTGCCCATCCCTAACCTTGATATGGCCGTGGATTGGCGATGTCTTTTGATATTGTTCATGATAGTCCAGTTCAAACACGATGTGTACAATTCAGGAAGGTCTCGACAATACAGAAAAAAAAGAAAGAAAAACATTAAGATTCCGAATATTGAACATATAGCAGATAAGATTTTCGAGCACGTGGTTTGGTTCAATTTTGGGCATGCACTGACGTACTATGCATATTAGGTCAGAAGTAAGATTAAATCATAAATTAATACGAAACACTGAATAACTGTTACTTGATAAGTTCATTTTTTTTTTTAAGTTTCAAATTAACTGGAATATTAACTAGGGTTGCCAACTCTTGAAAATGGAAATACCGGACACCCTCTTATGACATCATCGCTCGTCAAAAATGTGAACGACCTGAAAGTGGTTACTTCACATAAAATTGAGCGATTCAGAGTTAGAATCTAATAACTGTAGTTACTTTTGAAGCATTTATTAAAATTACTTATTACAGTTTTGGCTAAGTTGGCACACGTAATTTTTGTAGTCTACTATCAATAATGCATTATATTTAAAACAGAAAAGCAAATACAATTGGCAAAATAGTTATGACATGCACAAAATATACTTGAAAATAAGTCTCACCAACTTCGCTGGGGCTGGCAATGTCTCATAATGCCTACATACTCTTACTGGATCTAACTAACTAACTAACTCTATGGCCTATGGAACCCGGAGGTTCAATGCCGCGTTCACAAAAGCTCTCCACTGACTTCCTCAGCAAACTGCATCCAGTTTCTACTTTGTATTCCAATCTCTGCGAGATCCATCTTAATATTTTCCTCCCATCTGCGCCTAGGTCTTCCTAATGGTCGTTTTCCGATTGGTCTTCCAGTCAAGACTTTGAAAGCCTTTGTACTTTTTTCCATTCTAGCTACATGACCTGCCAATCTAAGCCTCCTAGGCTTGACGACCCTCACAATGTTGGGTAAACCGTATATATTACGTAGTTCCTCGTTATGAAGTTTCCGCCATTCCCCATTTCCGTTCCTCTTGGGTCCGAATATTCGTCTCAGGATCTTGTTCTCAAATACTTTCAGTCTATGTTCTTCCCTCAGAGATAGCGACCATGTTTCGCAACCATACAGAACAACAGGCATGATTATCGTTTTGTATATTTTAAGCTTCAAAGTCCTCGACAGAATTCACGACGACTGGATCTGAGTGCATTATTTGATTGGAATTATACATTTGGGAGGTGTAGCTCAGGATAAAACAGTGCTAGCTGTGCTCTTGGAAATGAATTTATGTTGACTTTTAGCAGTTTTTAAAGTACAGTAAATGTTTCTACCTTCAACTTCCCAACAAATTCTTGGCGTGAGAGACCTGGGTTCGATTCCCGGATGGAGCTCATGTGATTAGGATTCCAAGTTAATCAGTAGGTCAACGTCTCGTATAGCCTCGCTGCTGAAAGGCACGTGAAAATCAAAATCAAGTCATCAAGTCTCAACAAATTCCGCGCACGACAGCCCATATCAAAGCGAATTATAAGCTCTGCTTTAACCATGTTCATCGATAAACAATTCCTTTCGTCACCCAAAAATAATCTGAATACAACAGAGAATACGACTAGTAAGAGGAAAACTACCGGATATTTAACGTCCGGTTTAGAGATCGTACCGGATAAGGAGGTCAAAAACCGAACTGTCCGGTTAAAATATTGGACGACTGGCAACTCTAATATTAACATGTTCCATCTAGATTTCTTGATAATTTCATTCAGATTACCACATTCATTAATTCAGCTGTAATAAATAAACAACAATTGAGCCACACAATACTTTCGGTTATTAAAAGGCGGCCTCTTTCTTTAATTATTCATGCTAAATATTTTTCTATGCTTCCAAGTGAATACTGAAAAAAAGAACTCTTAACGTTATTTTGACGAGTATGGTTAATAACAGGATTTTAAAAAATACATAAAAGTCTATATCTAGACTTTTTACTCGAGTTTACTGCTTTAACACAACTTGCTTCAACTCCTGCGAAACAACGGCTGCTAAATCTATGTGGTTTTTGAAAGATGGTACATTAGTAATATATTTATGTCTTACTTCCATGATAATACCTTATTCCAAAAGGCAATGTAACGGGTTATAAATTTCTGTAAAAAAAAGACTGGTGTTTAGTGTTATTTATTGGGCGTACTTTGTTTGCAATGAAATCCCGCCAACTACGCAGTTGAATGCAAGGTAAATAAAAGCCCCAGTGGCTACAATTTTCTATGGCTATATAAACGCCAAATGAGAATTGATAAAAATGATAATCAGATTTTTCGAACAGAATTCTTATGGCTTGATTGATGCACGATGAAGTACGTTATTTTTGTCGGACGGAAAATTCAAAGCAGAAAGACCGACAATAAAACAATTCGTTGGAGACACTTGATATCAAAATCTTATTTTCTCTCTGAGACAAAAAGAGAAAATCCACTCCGTTGCACTGAAAACCACGAAGGACTGAGAAAATAATAATAATAAAAATAAAAAGACATGACAACAAAACAAGAAAACGGCCAGCTGAGGCGAATAATTACCCTGTTTCGTTTCCCGTTTGTTTTTCTGTGAAAAAAAAATGAAGAAAAAGTATTCTTTCTGTTCCAAACGTTTTCCCGTCTTTTCGGCTATGAACTTTCACTCCATTTGTCCAAGCGATTGTTTAGTGGAAACCCGCCACGCTTTAAGGGAGGGAAGGGGTTATTTTAAAACGACATAAGGGTTTACTCCCTCCCCCGCGACTAAAATCAATAACGTATTATCCCATTTCAACCATAGGAGGCAGCTGGACTCTTCTGAACCAGAGCGACATCTTTGCTTTTGTTGAGTGTAATTTACCCTGGACAAAGGAGATGGCGCCCTCTAGCCTTCACCCCCTCCCGCGCGCGCTCTTGCCCAATCTCCCTCATCTATGTTTCTGCGGCTCTCCACGTCCCGACAAAATACATCTCTTCGGAAAGGGTTGCCAGGTAATGTTGAACACACAGAAGGTGTTAAGTAGCTTATACGCACCAGCGATACATCATCCAACAACCTCTCTGTGGTACTTTGCGAGACACATTGACAGCCTCATGGATTTGAACATTCCGGTTTTCCGTCCAACTTGAGGAGTGCAATTTTCTGACTGTACACGCGCTGTTCATATTTCCCGAAGTGGTCACAAAAGCAGATGCCAATTCGAGTGTCAGTTGAAGGTTCGTGGACATTCTTTCCGTGGATGAACGGATTTCCGTAACAACTTCTGGTAATTTTCAAACCTCTATAGATAGGTTGTTTTCAAACTTAATGGTCTCCAAACAAGTCCTAAGTTCGAATCTCTAGTATGTTGACATCTATCACTCGGAGAACTTTTTGATTAAACCGTGAACTTTCAGCCAGCTACCTCGAAGCATGTGGAAAGAAATATCAGTGAACTACAGCAAAAACAAAATTAAGTGAAAAGCAATAGCTAGAGATAGCTAGTAATTATTATAATCAGTATTTTCCCTATCATTGGGAACTGTCATGTCATGGAAGACTATCATGCACTAAGGTCTTTAACTAACCTCTTTCTCTTCGACCTTGTATCATTACGTCTAGCCAATTATCTAAGACAGATATGACAGATATATGATAAGATTTGTGTCCGCCATTTTAGGCGAGATAAGGATCCTTGTCTTACTTAATTCCCGTTTCTCCTAAAACTGTGGACAATAAATAACCGCCGAAATGGAGAGAAATTACTATTTTCTCGAAATTACATTTTACTTGATTTTCTCGAAGATTAACTTGTAATTAATTCTTCAATCAGAATTCATCAATTTCCAATCATATTGATCACCTGGATTTACGGAAGGGTCAACTCAATTATCTTTTCAGCTAATCAGAAACAACAGAAAGAGTCCGAAATGTTGAAACTTAGCATATTGTACTGTTAATTGCTAATGGTTATAGATGATTGTTATGGTATAAAAAGTATTGTACTGGAAATAAAAGTAGGCTTTAAGAAAAAATAAAGAAAATTAACACACAGTAAAAAATGCTTTTGTTAATTCAACTCAAATTTAACACAGGGCAGTGGTTCCAGCGTGACTACTACTATACGGTGTTAATTCAACACAGACTCCGCGGTGTTAGCGTTTAACACAGGGGTGTGATACAATTTTAACACACAACTGGTTCTGAGCGGTGTTAAATTTGGATCTGTGTTAGTATTTTCGGTGTTGATTCGACACCATGTCAGGGTCAGTAGTGTGGGGAGAAGTGTTAAGTGTTATTTGTGGCGGTGTTGTACCAACACAAAGAAAGTAACACAGTGTGTAGTGTGTTAATATTACACCAACTCAAATATCAATATAACACAGTCCTTGTGTTATTTCAAAACCATTTTCTTATTATTTCAACACACAATCTGTTTCATAATTCAAGGCTAAAGCCGTACAAGTAACACCGCTTTGGTATTAATTCAACACTCCCTGCGTTAAAAGTCAAGGTCAGACCACCGATTAACAGTTTTTTTGTGTTAGTTCGACTACACTTCTGTGTTACTACGACACCTATTTCGGTGTTGAAATAACTCCGTGTGCGGAGTTGATGTAACCATTTTTCTGTAAGAAAAGGTTGTGGTTTGCATGCTTACGATTACCGGAGATTCTAATTTTAAAATAAGAATAGTAAACTACAGAACACTTCATTTAGAAAATTTTCGTAAACTTTTCTGTCGTCCTCCCAAACACTTACTGTGAAGTATTTCTTAATGGTTCGAAACACAATCTTCACCAACAACTTGTTCAAGAATGATAGGAAGCTCTTACCTATATCCTTATACAGTAGTATGTTTGCCTCTTAATCGTATTTCTACTGGTTTTCCGCCAATTTTGAAACAGTCCCCGCTGTTGACTGGTGAGCTCTAGTGCAGTATAGAAGTGACACAGTAATACGGTGTTGTTTCTCGCTGATGACATATTTCTTCAGAAACATTATGTAAAACAACTGAGAACACATTGTAAGGTTTGCACGTTCAAATTTTGCGAATACCTGGATTTGTTTAAGCATTTCTTTTCACTGTGTTTGTGTGTAACTTCTGTACATAACCCTTTATAATTAGATGGCCAGCATATTTCGCAATCACGCAGAAAACAACACCGAAAATTCTACACTTGTGTTAATTTAACACACAGGCTGTGTGTCATTTTAACTATCGGCATTTGACACAACTCCAAATGGAGAGTCAGTTGTTCTAACCACCTGTTTGTCTTATATTTTAACACAACCGTGTTAACACATAGGCATGTCGTTGAAATAACGCAACGATTTTTTAAATGCAGCTTTTCCTTCTCTTTTATTATTATTATTATTATTATTATTATTATTATTATTATTATTATTATTATTATTAAGTATTCTGCCATTTGGCAGGTTCTCGGACTAGTGAGCATTTTTCAAAGGTTTGGGAATGGAAATGTTTCTTTTATGTTCCTCTATCTTCATTTTTCTCTCTTAACTCCAATCTATAGACATATAAAATTGAAAATCATTATGTTTGTGACTCTAAATCTTCTGAACCGCCCAACCGATCTCGATCAAATTTGTAACACTGATGAGGTTCGAGGCTGGACTGGGTTTAGGCGGTTTGATGGTAGGCACTTTGATGGTAGAACTCAGCGAAAGGGGTATAATAATAAATAAAATTTACTAACTTCTAAACCACTCGACCGATCTTCATCAAATTTTCAACACAGATGAGGTTCAGGCCTGGGATCGTTTTTGATTAAAATTTGACGGAGCAACGTAGAGAAGGAGAAGGAAGGGGAGGTATATAAAAATCAATTTATATAAGACGGAAAATGACTATTTTTGTAACTTAATAACTCCTTGAATTACCGATCTCAACCAAATTTTCAAGATACATGGGGTTCGGATTCGTAAACATTTTTTAAAAGTTTTACTTTAACGGTAGATCCTAGGGGAAGGGAGGGGAGGGTGAGTTCTGGGCCATTTCATGAGGTAAAAAAACGTTGAGGAATGGACGAAGAGCTGCAAAATCATTATGAAAATAAAATGTATAAAATCACTCACATTAACGAATTATTACTAAGCATGACCTCATACAACGAAAATAAATTTCTTAGACTATATTTGTAAAAAGAATGGAGAGATGGAGCGGAAAGGATATCGTGATTGTTCCTACATGTAAAAGTAAATCTTTTTATCTGCACCTTCTTCTCTTTCTCGCAAAATATCATCTCTTTATGACTTACGGCTCCCGAGGCATGGCTCATTAAATCTCCCGAAATCCGAACTTTTTGGCCAATATCTGCGGAACGGTGGCCAGTAGGTCAGCAGCCACTTGTCCAGTGCCCCCCGGTTACTATTTGGTACCAAAATGTTCACCATCCTCTTAGGTATTGATCAACGTCAATATGATTTGTCTATGACTTATGGTTCCCGAGATACGGCTCCTTAAATCTCCCAAAATCTATACAGTAGTATTTTTTGTCCAATATGTTGGGAATGGTAAGTCATAGAGAGACGATGTTGGTGTTGATCAATAGCGCAGACGATGGTAAACACTTAGGTACTGATATTAACTGTTGGCCACTGGCCGATGGTCAAAACAGTAAGAGTGACGCGAAAAATTCTATTACTTTCACATATAATTTTCGATGCTCTACCGAATGGAGAGCATAAGAGTGAAAAAAGTCGCAAATAACAGACAGATAGACACATAGACATAGAGAATTCAGTAACGAAATTCGTTGAAAATAAGTAATCTGTATATTCCTTGCGTAAAGGTAAATTTTGGTGGTTATATATATATATATATATATATATATATATATATATATATACTAGCCTTTGACGGAGCCCCCAGACCCCCGTTATTTGCTCGGTCTACGGCCTCGCATTGCTTATCTATAGGCCTTTGCATCAACAGTGAATTTCGTGAACTTGCTCTTCATATTTCCTGAATCTGCCCATCCGGGGGCTTCACCCCCACACATTGTCTTTGCTCGGCCTACGGCCTCGCACCTCTTGGAACCGTAATTCTATCGTTTCTTTTCTTATTTCAACTACCTAAAAGATAACATTTTGTATGCCAAGAAAACGCCCATTTAAATAGTATGGGAATTTCTTCATCCACCTTTAGACCCTTAAGAAATTAAAAATATTCACTTTTGGCAATTTTTCTGTCGGTTAGTCCTGATTTCAATCCTGCCGGAAGTGCCTAAACATTTTGGGGTATAGAAGACGTCCCATATAAATAACACGGGAAAGATTTTTCAGTTCCTCATAAAACCACTCTACAGTTCGAAATTTTATATATTTTACAGCACTCCTTTGTTCAATTGTCGCTCTGTGGAAGTGTATATATGACGTTCGTTGTAATTGTTTTAACAAGCAACAATGGAGCATACGAAACCATCGTAAACACTTTTCAAAGTATGATTTTTTTTTGGCGTTTTAAACGTTAGGGTACCAGCAAACTATAAAGCACTGCAAAATTTGGAAAGCTACTCTCTCTTTCAAATTTTTGTCACTACATTGATTCTCTATGTGTACACTTTCCAAACAAAACTAATATCTTGTCTCACCTTAAACACTCTTGTTTATACTATGCAATATCTATAGCAAATTCTCTTAGAAAAATATTTGGTTTCAATTTTAATAATTTTGAGTTGACATATCATCTGCAGTACCTCTCAAACCTCGATTCAACTGTCATCAAATTTGATGCTATAGGCAGGAGTACTTCTCATGCAGAGTGGTAAAGTTATCGTGTCAAAATGATAGGATCATAGCAGAACAGTAGATGCCTACAAAAATCCGGTGTTCGAAAACTTTTGAGCGGTACTGCATATTACATATATATATATATATATATATATATATATATATATATATATATATATATATATATATATATATATATATATATATATAGGGGTACCCACAAGGGGGGGCTATGACGCAAATTGCGTCATTGAAATATTTGGGGGGGTTAAAAATCTATATAAATATGCTTGAGGGTGTGTAAAAATTAATCGAAAAGATTTTTTTTTCATGGAAGAACACCTACGGATAGACAATTGAGGGGGTGGGCACCACTTATATATATATATATATATATATATATATATATATATATATATATATATATATATATGTATATATATACAAAGGTGGCCCAAAAGTAGGTATACTTTCCCGCATTGATCAGTTCACTGTATTTTATATCATTTTTTATTGTCATCCATCAGGTAGACTTAGTTTCTTTATTATTTGTTCTTAGAGCCTTTTTATTATACCTTAAGAACGGAATAGCCGAAACAAATAAACCAGTAAACTAGAATGTTATACTTGATCAATGAAGGAGTGTATACCTATTTTTGGGCCACCCTGTATATATATATATATATATACGACAAACGAAGTACGACAAACTGCCACAAACTGTACGGAAGACACTTGGATATATATATATATATATATATATATATATATATATATATATATATATATATATATATATATATATATATATATATATATATATATATCTTATGCGTAGTAATAACACTGGGGTAATTACACACCATGACACCTCTGGCAAATTGACATTCCGAGTTTCACCGCCATTGCCGAGAAAGTTTTACGCAGGAAGTCACGACTGTGACTGGATAAGGTTACGGAGGAAAGTTGGTAAGGAATCGTGATAGTGAATCTTGCCCACTTCTAGGACTAGATTAGAATCAAACTCTTATCCATCAACCTATACTGTCCGGTAACGATAATCCGCGTTATTTCCTTCCATAATATTATTGTAAGATGTCCTGATGTCAGTCCAATGAATTTTCGAGCATTTAGAGATTAGCATTGAAATCGCGACTACATTATAGCCTCACTGGCCTACCGAAAACCTGTAGAAGAAATGGGAATGAATTTCTATGCTTGTGCTCAATTTAGTTCGTCATACTATGCAAAATCAAATGAAAAACCGCAAGTAATTTTATTCACTATTTTACTGCAGGGCGAATGTTTCCTTGCGCATTATTTTTTGAACATTGTCCCTCCCCAGTTCAATGTACTTACGCCAACGGAAAGGAACTTCGGGGATACCGCGTAAGAAAAATTATTTTGGTTGATACTGTAGCCACTCGTGCACCATCGATTGGACATCTTTATAAGACTAAAATTCTTCCCTGCAAGGCTTTCCTGTAATAGGCCGAAGATGTGGAAATCTGATGGTACCAAATCTGGCGAGTATGGCAAATATAGAAGGCACTTGAGACACCATGTATTTCACGGTTGCACGAATAGAATGAGGACGGGCATTATCATGTTGAAGAAAAACACGCCTACTCAGCAAACTTCTTCGCTTTATGCGTATTGCTGGCTTTAAAGAGCTCTTGAAAAGGTCGGTGCAGGTGGCACTAATCACTGTGGTACGCAAGGGCATGTAGTGCTCGAGAATAGGACAGCATTCTTGTCTCAGAATAAAGTCAACACGACCTTCCCTGCACAGAACTGGTTGCGAAACTTCTTTGGATCGGCGAAGACGAACGTCGCCATTCTCTGCTTGCACGTTTCGTCTCCGACTGAAATGGATCTTTCGGAAAATATGAAGCGTGATGATTCCCGGAATGCGAGAGCAAAGGAACACCATATATAATTTCCAGATGTTTTTCTTCTTTTCAGGAATAAATTATCAAAAATCCCAACAAAAGGCTAAATGAGCAGCGATCCAAATTCTGAGTGCGGAAGCCTGCCAATCCGCGGAAATGTTGCGACTCTCAGACAGATGAAGACGGCATTTGGCGAAGATTGTGACAAGACTGCAGTGAACTAGTGAAGAACGTGAGAAAACAGACAATCTCTATCCAAGCCAAGTCCATGTGTCTGCATCAGACTGCGACCATTTGAGGATCAAAGCAGCAATTTGTACCGGTAGAATAAGATATATATTTCTTCTCTCTGTGTGTGTGGAATTTAATATAAGCATACTACTGTTCGTGCGATTATGAAGAAATTTGCATATCAAAAGGTATCAGCGATTTTTTCCAAAAATTTACAAACTACAATGAAGGGAATTCACAGAATGGGACAAGTGTTTCAATGCACTTACAGATTTTATTAAGAAACAAATTTCACGAAATCAGTAAACTTAGGTGGCTGTATGCACTGTAAAAGCTTCATGCAATACATATAAGTTTTCTAGAAATTAGTACTAAATGGGTTTAATATGAACACCACTACATGTGTTTCGTATATATTCAGACTCTAATCGAATGAGAAAAAATTTGACCAAGGTGTGCAATACTCAGGAGAAACACGCATATTTCATGTTGACGCGCAATTAACATAACGAAATGGAAAATATAATAATAATCCTTGCTGATCTAATGGCTAGCGCGCAACTCGGGTTTGATTCCCGTGGGAGATGACGAAACAATATTGTAGTTTGGGTTACCAACCGTAAGTCCATGTCTCATATAACCTCAATATTGAAAAGGAACGTTATATCTCAACAAACAAAAAGGAAGAACAACAACATCCGAGTGAGTTTGATTTTATTTATTTATTTATTTATTAGCATCAATTACCCGCTTCGCTGGGTTTAAAAAATAACATATTCCGTTAGTAAGTCACTATTAACTAAAAGCGATGTCTGATATCAGTCCTTTTCGATCATTTTGATATCTCTCCCCCTCCTCATCCCCATATTGCGTGGCTGATATTGAAATTAAACGGTATCACGAGTCTCAATGTTCATCTCAGCGACCCCGAAAACTATACATTCGGCACTAATATCGGTCATTTTCAATGATTTATATATATATATATATATATATATATATATATATATATATATATATATATATATATATATATATATATATATATATATATAGGGCCGGATTTAGAGGGTGCAAAGATGCACGTGCACCACCTTCATTGTAAATATACACTACCTAAAATGAGAAGCTCAATTTAAAAACTCAATTTAATTCAAATGTACTGGCACTTATTTGGTGCACCCCTCTCAGAAAATCTTGGATCCCGTCATGTATATATATATATATATATATATATATATATATATATATATTCAAGTGACCCAAGTTGCGAGGCACGGCATTGGAAGTGTTACTGTTCATCTCAGCGATCCAGAAAACTATGGATTCAACAATGATATTGGTAATTTTCGATTATTTTTATATATCTCCCCCTCCCCCAACCCGCATGGCTGAATTTGGATTGAAACGGAATGGAAAATGTCACTATTCACCTCAGCAACCTCAAAAACTATGGATTCGACACTAATATTGGATATTTTCGATAATTTTTATGCATCTCCTCCTCCCCAAGTTACGGGCCAGAATTTGGATTTAAACAGCATAGAAAGTGTCACTGTTCCTCTCAGCGACCCCTAAAATTATAGATTATACACTAATATCGGCTATTTTCAATCATTTTAACTATCTCTCCCCTCCCTCTCCCCTAAGTTACACCATGAAAGTAAATAGATAAAACACCCCCAGACCCCAACCTCATGAATATTGACAATTTGATTCAGATCGGTCAGGTGATTCAAGAGATTAAGAGTAACAAACATAGTCACCTTCAATTTTATAACATAGACTACTTTTTTTTTTTTTTTTTTTGCCTAAAGGTGAGGGTTCAGTTCCCAGATCCCCGTGTTTACTCGGACTACAGCCACGCATGTCTTATGTATCAGCCTTTGCATCAACAGTGAATTTCGTGCATTTGATCTTCATATTTTCTGAATTTGTCCAGCTGGGTGTTTCGCCTCCGTCCCCCTGCGTTTCCTCCATCTATGGCCTCACACTTCTTAAGCCCATAATTTTACCGAATTTCAAGTTCTTTCTTTTCCTATTTCAGCTATCTAAAAGATATGATTTTGTATCCCAAGTAAACGATCACTTAAATAACATGGGAATTTCTTCATCCCTCTTTAGATCCCTTAAAAATTAAAAATATTCACTTTGACAATTTTCTTGTCGGTTAATCCCACAAGGCTGCAGTCATACCAAATTTCATCATTCTAATCCTGCCAAAAGTGTCTGAACATTTTGGGATGTAGAAGACGCATATAACTAACATGGGAAAGATTTTTCAGTCCCCATAAAACCACTCTACAGTTGGAAATTTTTTATTATTGCTGATTTACTTAGGTAACGCTAACAAAAACGTACAAAGCTTGGATGAACCACACAAAGCTTTTTGTAGAGACCACATGCTCCAAGTAGGCGAGTTTTTCATTATATTTGTTTTTAATGTTCTACAGTGAATTAAGCCAGCTTTTGGACGTCTTCTGACATTGGGAACTTTAAATTTCAGAAGTTAAAGAAATTGCAATACTTGGGTTTTGTTGTTTTTATAATTATGTAAAGAAATCAGAGTAACCGAACTTTTCTTCTGCTGTCAAGAGATATAACGTTCAGTTGTTCAATTAGATTTAATTAGACACTGATATGCTTCAAATTTAGGATATATGCTTGTTTCCTTGAAAACTAAGCACCTTGCGAATTTTGATTGTATCATTTCTATTTTGCAGCTATTTTCTATTTTTTTGCTTGCAAGATTCCAGATTTCGGCAGCGTATTCAAGTTTCGATTTAATGATTGCATTCTGTATCGCTTTTAATGTGTTTTGTTTCTTGAAATTCCTTCCAGTTCTTATTGTATATCCCAGGTTTCTATAAGCTTTGCTCACATTTATTAAAACATGGTGGGAAAATGTTAGTTTTACGCCAAAGTTGGCCCCGAGGTCCGTAAGAGGCCCCATCACGAAAAAATTAACATAATTTTACAGTAATTTACTAATTTTACAATAATATACTAATTTTACAATAATTGTATGATATCTTCAAATAGACAAAAGATAATCGAGAAGTGGAACAAGAGCTCGCTAGACAATACTATTTTTCATGAGATACCGTTATCACGACTCACTTATCTGCTTCCGATTTCTAGCCATTTAGAAAATCGGCATTTATTTTCGCGTTTCTAAATCGCTGCAAACGGAAAGCTACCAGGTGTCTCCTGATAACGGAATCTCATGAAAAATAATATTGTCTAGGTCGCTCCTGTTCCCCATTTCGATTATCTTTTATATATTTGAAGATATCACATAATTACTGTAAAATTAGCGGTATTTTAATTTCACAGTGATTAGGCCTCTTAAACTCTTCGACCCTTTTAATATTACCTTTGCCAATGCAATAGTTATATTTTAGGGATGTATTCTTCCGAGAGTATGGCATTATAAAACATTTACATTGAGTTTAAGACCATTTGGAAACCACATTTTGTCATCATGCAGCACCAAGGATATGAATGACGGAACCTATTCTTCATATGGGCTCCAAACCCATATGGGCGTTAACCCAATGCAGAGACTATAACGCACGGTTAACTCTCACAGTGTGGTCGTTCCTCACTATATTCTGTCTCTTCCAAGAGAGTTGGATTGTAGGACTACAACAGAGGGTCAGTATGAGAGAATATTTCTATGAAAACGTTTGAAAGTAGTTCTCGATGGCAACCCTTTCGCCAGGACAATTTGCTTTTTCAAGATAGAGATAAAAAGCATACCAGACGAGGACAGAAAATCTATGAGACAAAGGTAACCAATCTGATCATTTTTCTACAACAAAAAATCGTCCTGGGAGGGAGAAAAAGTTTGGAACAAGGAAAGTCAGACAGAGAACTAGCAAAAAGGACTTTCAATAAAGGAAGAAAAAATGAACTTCAAACATTGGTACTGCTCTGGCATCGTTTGCGACAACAAGAGACACAAAGTCTTGTCTATAAGGCAAAAATAGATCCACAGTTATAATTGACAATTTCGCTGGCTCTGTAAACAACCAGGTTGCGGGGGAGGGGAGAGGACTATAAAGCGAAAAACGATGCATTGTGTTTCTGCAGCTGCAAGCTACACCACGGCTAGACCCTTGCAATAAGAAAACACAAACGGCCCGTGGTCATATAGCCCAACTGTGCGTGCTATTAAGCCGTCTTTCAACACCAATTGGAAACTCAAATTACAATTCAATCCACTACATTATCACGGCTATTTATTTCGTTCAATTGCTGTGATGAAAAAAAAAAATCTCTCCTCCTCCTCTTTACCGAATACTAACAAAAAAAGAAAAAAAAACATATTTTCCTCATACGCTTTTGTGTTGTATGGCCACGTACCTGCTATTTTCTACCATTTAACACGCTGAAACAACACAACAAAACGTTTTAATATTGCCGCTACTATTCAACGATTCTTTTGTAATAATGCATACATTCATAGGTGTGCAAATAGAAAGTGATCTGCAGGGGAGGGGGAAATATATAACCGACTCTAATTGTTGGATAAAAGACAAGCATTTCTGTGTCTTCTACGGTAAGCCATTATATTCGATATACGCATACCTTATACGCTACACACAATCATTGCCAAGTACATTAACAAATTTTACCTATTCTTTTCTTTTTAGGACTTTTCTTCAAAGAAGTTATAAATCTATAAAGTACATGATGCTTTCTTCTTGTTTCAATCAGCTGGGTCGTTAGGGAGAAACGTCCGTCATATAGTCCCATTCTCCGGCCATCTTTGACGTGGTACAAACTCACATTTATGGCTAGTTTTCGACATAACAACGATCATAGAGTATTGAAAAAAGAGGAAACCTTTAGTTTACTTTTATACGAGCCTACGTGTTCATAATGTGACAAATAATGCCAACCTATTAATTCTCTTCAAACATATACGTCAGCAGATCTTCAAACTCTTTTTCATAACAGTGAAAAAAAAGAGTGTGTCTTTTAGGTCTGAAAATATACAAAACAAATGGTAGTTGAATTATCAAAATTGCTTTAGATGATCAAATGTGTACTTAAGTTCATTTCTTAAATAAATATATTTTGCAACTACTTCGCAATGAACAATCTTTTTTTTTTTTATTTTCTTAAATTCTGAAATACTATTAAGAGTATAAAGAAAACTACATAAAAAAGTGTAAGACACACAACAGTGGCCCCGCAAAGCATAATCGGTAATGTTCATTCCTTTCGTACGAGCGGTCCTGGGTTCGAGTTCCCGGACACTTGGTTGAAAAGGGGTAACAGCTTTTTGAATTCTGACACGCTGAGTGATGTATTTCCTGGGCTTTCCTCATTCATACCAGGCAATTCATACAGATCCCAGGCCAGTTCCCTTTCCCCAAATAGTATGCTCACTTAGGAACGTCATCCCTCTTAGACAAAAGGATTAAGGTTGTACATGTCGGTAATACTCAAATATATGTAATAAATAAGCAAGTAAGCATACCAATCCACAGATCAAGGATTGGTGGATCTAGTCCGGGGCCGGGAGCCTAGGTCCCCCACTTTTTTAAGTGACAAAAATATTTTAAGCTATTATTTATATATTTTTGAAAGTGTATAGTAAATTCATGCTATACCTATCATTGTTCGGGATCTGGCTGTCCCCCAGTTTTTACCTTCTAGATCCACCACCGAGATCAAGCTTTTTTATAACCCAAAAAATGATGCTAGAGATACGAAACGCCATCTATTAAAGAGATACTAAAATATATCCTCATCTAGCTTCTTGCAATCATGATACTAGCTGAAATGGCCGTTCTTCACACCAGGAGAATATATTTATGGAAAATATTTTAGCCCTCTTAGGACGCATTTAGATGAAAGTGTAATTACAAATATTCATATGATACTCTATTTTTGGTATAAATTTTGAATTGCCCTCTGTCTTAGAACATGCCAATTATTTAATGTGACAAAATACAACCCTTGAAGTAGGTACTACCTATGTTTCAAAATTTATTTCAAATGGGTAGGCAGGCTTCCGTGATGCGATCGCAAACAAAAGGCAGCGTCAATTCCAACGGGACGAAAACATATAGAAATCCCCCTCCCCCTTAAAGTCAAAACTGACGGGCATGATGGCTCAGTAGTAGAACGTTTACCTTTGGTGCGTGGGGGCCCTGGTTCGACCTCGGCCAAGTATATTTGTGGTGGAAACATCATGCTTATTGGCTTTCTCTGGGTAGTCTCGTTTCATCCCAATTTCTCATTCCACCAATTCTTCCTTCATCATCGTCTCCCTTAACCTAATAAGCATAAACGTGGGTCATTCAACTGAAATATTTCATTTCATTTCATTTAAAATCGGAATTTTGGAAAACGCTGGGTTACGTGTCTGCTCATTTAATATGAAGAGTTCATGTATACGAGTGTCATCTTCCTAACATGACAGGCTCCTGAGAAACTTCATTTATTGCAACAATTATGAACCTCTTACCCCTAACGATACGCCATTTAATCAACGGATGGTTCAAACCTAGCTCCGGGTATACACTCAGTATGTTCCACAATTCATTTCTATTATCGTTCGTCTTCCCGTGACGCCATCACAAACAACAGACGTTTCTCTCAATGCGCGGAAAATGTAGAAAATCCGCTTAATTTTAATGAAGAGTTTACATGTCGAGTTCGATCTTCCTACTACAAGGATTCATGTGGTACTCTATTCTGAATAAAATTTTTGGATCCCCTTCACCTCCCTTAGCTTAAGTGTTTTTAGAAAATCCTTTCTTATTCATTATTCTCGTAACAAAAGAAGTTTTCGGTCCAAATCTCACGGTTCTAGATAAATTAATATAACCTGTGTGTCTGAGTGCGTCACTTTGACCCTTTCACATTACAGTACAGATTGCTCCCTTTTCCCATTTCAAGAGAGGAGTTTTCGAAAACTGAGATACATACTCCCTTACTTTAAGTTAAGAGTTTATAAAATGCATAGTACATTCAGACACAATATTAAGTATAGGTTGGAACTATTATTTCTTATACTTAACATTGTTTCTGACAACTCCAACTTAAGCGAATCCTTCATTAAGCATCTTCTAACAAGAAATGGACTCAATATTATTGAAGCTAATCTCCTTTCCTCTTTTAGAACCAAGATATTCGCAAACCTGAAATACGCATTCCTTTACTTTCATTTAAGAGTTTATGTCACCAATTTTCACATCTCCACCTCAAATAAATAATTGCATTGAGCATTTTCTCCAAAAAAAAAAAAAAAAAAGGAAAATTGTATATTGCTAGCTGAACCTGCCCTCTCTGCACTTGCCCTCTCATCATTTACATACGAACATGAACCTCCTTGTCATTCCTCACAATATCTGTACATGTCCCTTTACAGACACAATGAAAAACGTCTTGATAAAAATCGGCAAGGGGTACCATAAAGGGGAGATTTTTTTTAAATTATTTTCTCAATATCTCGCACCGTTTGCAACATTTGAGCCCACTTCCTGTTGAAGTTTCTAATTCATGTATTATGAGTGTTTTCTTTTTTCTTGCACGCAGTATGTAATAAGCAAATACATTGAATACACAATTAATTATAATGTCAGTGATATATGGTGTTCATTGGGCAAAACACTTAAAGCAACAAAGATTCATCTTAGATTGGAGAAATGGTTATCTTTCGTGTTTCATTATTATTTAACCTTAAAACAAACGCCTAAGGGACATGCAACACCTACATACAACTGTGTAGTGTTGGAATGTATAACACGTAGGATATGGTGTTTTTTTTTTAATTCAACACTCCTAGTGTTCCCCTAAAAATGTAATAAACAAATAACGGCCATGTTTTTCTTTAAATATTCAATTACAATTGGACAATCTACACAAAAATTTCGAATCGACCAGTGAAAGAAAACGGCACATTTCTAGCACTTATGGTTTTCAAGATCTCATTGTCGAAAAGATTGGAGACAAACATAAACCTTTTTTGGAGAAAAACATATAAACCTAGCATTTTAATACCGTACTAGCTGAACCTGCGCTCTCTACACAGCACATCATCCACATATGAGCATGAATCTCCTTGCCACTCCTCACAACATCTGTAGATGTTCCTTTACAGACAAGAGTTAAAGACGTTGTGATAACAATCGGCAAAGGATACTATAAAGGGGAGATTTTTTTCAATATCTCGCACCGTTTGCAAGATTTGAACCTACTTCCGGTTGAAGTTTATAATTCATGTATGATCAGTGTTTTCTTTCTTCTTGCATGCAGTACGTAATAAGCCAATGCATTACATACACAATTAATTATAGTGTCACATATATATGGTGGTGATTGTACAGAACACTCCAAAAATTAAGATTCATCTTAGACTGGAGAAATGGTTATCCGTCCTTTTTCATTATTTGTCCATGAAACGAACGCCTGAGACATACACTACCCCTATATACAACTATGTGGTGTTGGAATGTATAATGCGTAGGATATGATGTTTTAGTTTTTTTTTATTTTAACATTTCCAGTGTACACGTAAAAATGTAATAAACAAATAATGGCCATGTTTTTGCAAATATTCAATAAGAATTGGACAATCTATGCAAAATTTGCAGTCGATCAGTGAAAACGTTATCTTTCTATAGCCTGTAGCTTCCGAGATCTCATTGTCGAAAGAACTGGCCACAAACATATAAACGTCCACAAAAGTATAGTTTAAAAGAACTCCAAAGTTGGCAGCACAATTCATTTGCATTGATTTTGGAGAATGCTTATTAAAATATAAAGGCTTTAAACAATAATTTTTAAACAAACTTTTTTTTAAAAAAAAAAGTTTATTTAAATAATTTATTTAAGGTACACATACTTTAAAATATTTGTTTTTGTTAAACGTGAATCACAAAGGACTGTAAATCAAAGGTTTAAAATCCAATATCCAAAGTTAGAGGTTGGAGTTTAGGCGTTTTTATTGCTATTGTAGAATTTTATAGATGGATAGAAATGATCCCCCTTTCCCACTTAAGAAAGAAATTTTCAAAGACACTGAAATATGTGTTAAATTATTTCTATTTGTGAATTTCCATACTAAGTTTTACATGTCCAACATAAGTGAAACCCGTATGTTCAGCACTTTCTGAATAATCAGAGGAAAATTTAGTATTTGAGAAATGTCCCTGTTTCTCTCATTTTGAGCGGAATTTTGAACGCTAAAATATCTCCTTCCTTATTTTAAATTAGGAGTTCATATGCTGAGTTTTATCTCTCTCACTTCAAAGATTCTTGAAAGAAAATGAACCTCTTTACCTTCCTTAGGACACATATTTCCAAAAATTGTATCTCTCACTTTCGTTAAAAAAGAGTAATATTTTCAAATTTCACCTTAATACCTAACAAGGCATGGTAGCCAGGTGTAACACACCGATTGTGATAAAATTGCACATATATAAAAAAAAACATTGAAAAAGAAACGACATGTACTTTTTATATCGGTCAACAAGCGCATTGAAAGGGTCAAATAGAGGCATAAAAATGGGGTCAAAATGAGATTATGTTGAATATAGCGAGAACGAGAAGATATATCGGAAAAGGTTAAATGCATGAAATACTACCCACAGTCGACGCGATTTTATGAGGTAGAACGCACCCATGAGAAGAGAGCAGAAAATCCGGAAATGTACCAATCACGTGTACAACATTGTCACAATGTGTTACAGAATTGAGCGAAAAGGGTGATAAGGAGCAGGAAGAAAGAAGAAACGAAAACAGAAAATGTATGTTTTTGCTTTGGGTGCATATGTTGCCCGTATGCGAAAGAGATGCAGATTTATCTCAATGCCCGAAGATGGGATAACACGCAAGGAAGGATGCAAACGCCGTTCGTATAGGCAGCCAGCGAGACAGTACTCCGCAGTGGGTTGCATATATCGGACAATGGAACAAAAATTCATAGCACAGTAGAATGTAATAGCAGGTGGTCCACATACGTAAGATAAACAGCAACATTAATATCAGTACCACACATGAGTATTAACATTATATCGCTACGAAAATACGCGTACAACATAACAGTAATAGTAACAATTTTGTTTTTGTGTTACTAGAGCCTAAACACATTTTCGTTTCCAATCTCCATCTCATCGTTGTTCTCATTACGCGATATATGCAACCCACCGCGCAGTGCTGTCTCGTTGGCTGTCTATATGAACGGCGTTTGCATTCTTCCTGTGTGTTATTCCATCTTTGGGCATTGAGATAAATCTGGATCGCTTTCGCATACGGGCAACATATGCATTCAAAGCAAAAATACGTATTTTCTGTTTTCCTTTCTTCTTTCTTCCTGCTCTTTATCACCCTTTTCGTTCATTTCCTTAACACATTGTGACAATGTTGTACACGTGATTGGTCCATTTTCGGATGTTCTGCTCTGTTCTCATGGGCGCGTTCTACCTCATTGAATCGCGACGACTATGGGTAGTATTTCGTACATTTAACCTTTTCCGATATCTCTTCTCGTTCTCGCTATATTCCACATAATCTCATTTTGACCCCATTTTTATGGCCCTATTTGACCCTTTCAATGTGCTTGTTGGCCGATAAAAAAAAAATACGTGTCGCTTCTTTTTCGATGTTCTTTATGTCTGTGCAATCTTATCGCAATCGGCGTGTTACAGCTGGGTACCCTGTCTTGTAAGTACTATATCCTGGGCGATGATCAGTCACCCCTCCTACTCTTTAACATAATAGTAGGTGCCTCTCGCTCGAGAGGATAATAGTAGAATACTGAAGATAATTAATACGCTGTTTTCAGCTACGTTATCATTCATTTAAAATTCATATAATACTGTTTCCTAATCGAATTTGAATGAAAAGAATTGATAAAGGTTCTTCCAAAGAAATATTCTCAGTCTCCGGGTAGATTAATGACCTAGTTCAGAATCTGAACACATGATTAACGAAATGTTCACTCAAACCGATCAACTATTTCCACGCTACTTCAAAATTGTTTAGTATAATATGATTTTCTATTCCAAACTAGGTTTTATTTACAATCAGATACGACTGAGTTTGCGGCGGCAAATATTATAAGTCTCGTCCCTTGCAATGTATAAATTGATTTTTTCGTACAGGTCAAATTTTGTTTTACGTCACAATACCTGATATACAACAGGAGGAATCTTCCAAATTATGATTGTTAATAATAATAAAGCAATAATAGAATTACTATAACAATAACCTAAATAAGAAAAGTTGAACAAAATTAACTTACCTAATTGGATACAGGTGTTAGTATCTAGGCTAGTCTTGTATGAAAAGTTTTCAACTAGGTAACAGGTTTTGTACAATAGCAGATCGGTACAGGCAAGTGGTTAATGCATCGGTTTTCTAAAACGCGACCTGGGTTCGAATCCTCGGAGATCCGAAATTTTTAACGATTCTTCACTATTGCACGATGCAAATATTAAAGTTGCTCATTAAGTTCCTCCGCCACTACTTTTTTTTTTAAATATGTAGAAAAGAATTAATATTTAAATTTAGCTATGAATTTTTTTCAAAAGTACAAAATACTACTTCACGAACTAACTAATACTTTTAAGACGGTCCTCGTTATTGTGTAGGCTGCTGTGTAAGCTTCTGCTGTCATAGTTGCCCACGATGGATATCGAATTCTTTAACAATAAGGAACAAATTCACAATAAATACTATTATTGTAAGCACTACTTAATTACAAAGAGAGATTTCAGCATTTTTTCATTGTTCAGTATTTTGAAACATGTGAAAAATGAAATCTTGTAGTTTTACGTATCACAATTATGCCGCCTAGGCTAAAAGAGACGATGATGATGGGAAATGAATGAAATGATGGAATGAATAAAGTGGAAGGAAACGGGATTACCCCGAAAAAGTCCACGCACACGGTGTTTGTCCCCAACATGCCTTGCAAGTTTCATATTACCATTACTATACATATGTAATGATCTTGCTTCTTGTTAGTTTGCAAATCCAATTTTAGGTGGTATAGTTTGGAAAATCAACTGATGGCAGCACATTGCAGTCTAGTGTTGAGTGCCACGTGTCTTCGTTCATGTGGGAGAATAGATGGCAGGATATGCACAATTTTGTTTGTGCTACACGGGACGTATACGTGTACGTCGAATCGTCTCTAGAAGCACTATCAGAGTTCATAAATGTGTACGTCAAACCGGCTAGAAAAGTTAAAAAGCATATTATTGACTGTCAATCTAATGCAATCGACAGTTTTTATTCATCTATTTATTATTTATAAAAAAAGACAATGAAACTTTTTTTGCAACAAAAAAGAAAGCAAGATGTAAATGATGATAAGGAAAACTGTCGCCGGACAAAACTATTTATTAGTTACTAGCTCTCTATGCATACACCGTTGATGGGTCTTAATTCAGAACATCGATTAAAAGAACGGAAAATTTAATTACTCCTCATTTCCAGGCGTTTAGTCTCTGTTCTTATGTTAGAACGCATACTTATGACGTAATGTCGGTTGCAAACATGCAAGACGTTCCTAGAAAGTACGAGAAAAGTGCTTAAGTTTTCGCATACATTTCACACCTCCTCCATGAACGTGACACTCCCTATGTGGAAATTTAAAAAAAGCTTCGGACTTCGTACAGAATTAGACCCGATAAACATGGAGTAAAAAAAAAGTCGAAAAAAGTATTTATTCTATTACCTGGTGTTCATCCTCTGTTGTTATGTAAATCTCCACAATCACGACGTAATGAGGGTTGCGTACACTTAGAACCACGAGAAACGTGCATACATTTTCACCCTCTCAAATACGACCCCCGAGCCAAGACAGCTTCGTACAGGATTAGATTTGCTGAAGATCTATCTCTGTATCAAATCTGTCTGCTTTAAGTGACTCTTTTCTATGCAAAAATCTGATGACAGACACGCACGTTATTTATATTTAAGTACAACTTTACTTATTTTATTCTGGTAAGAAATTACATCGTATTTCCTGTAGCTGAATGCAGCGTAAAAGGAGATAAATCGACCCAGTGAACTCTCGCTTTGACAGATTTGAAACGGAAGGACGAGATACCATCGACGCAAGTAATGTACAAACGTGGATGCACATAAAGAATTCAGTTGTTAGAATGAATTATTTCAGAGATATTTATTTCGTTCTGTTTAACAACTGGTTACGAGGAATAATGGACGAAAATATAGAAGTCTTGTTTCACGCCGAACACTCCTCATACCTTACTCAGTGTGAAAGGGAAAAATGAAACAAAAAATCTCGCTAACAACCTGGGTGTTTTGATTCTCTGTTTGAAAGGAATGCTCTCGATCGTAATGAAGTTAGTATGCCTAAAACATGTTTCGTGTCAAGTTCTAATTGTGTCGAGCGACAGTAAACTTCATCGGAAAACATTACTTAGAAAAGAGACAAGTTTCGTGTCTGTATCTCATATGGAAGTGAAACTCAATTTGGATTTTTAAATGAAAACTAATGTGCTAGCAAATGGAAGAGCATGCGTATAGGCTTTCTTAGGTGGAACACGAATGATAATAAAACACTAACCTCAGTACGAATAAATTATGCATGGACATCAAAATTAGCTCTTAAGAAAGAAAAAAAAAAAGTTCTCATTACATTCCTAACCTAAATTAGAATACGTACTTTTTTCTACTTATGTGTAACTTTTTAAAGAATTATATGAATAAAAATTAGAGAATACAATGTTAGTATTAACTAATAGTAATAGTAATAATGAGAAAAAACTGTTTTGTTCGTACTAGTCAGTATTTCATATCGCATTCATACGAATTATATTTTAATATATAGGCCTATTTATATACTCTGGTCCCTAGTTTCTTAAGTCTGTAATACTTACAAGTTTAAAAAGGTAACATAATACTATGCATTTTACTGCATTTTAGATACACAATGTAAGTTTCAGAAGATTTTAAAATATATTATATTCATTTAGCTATTATAACCCAGTAATTTATTTAAATGGTTTTTGTATTGTCATTAAACAAACAAACACATACATCATCATCATCATCATCATAGGTATTCTGTCATTATTGGCAGATCACCTGCCGCAATTGAGAAGCTTCCACGCTAAGCGGTCTTCCGCAAACCTCTTCGTCTTGACCTACGATAGTGTCCAACAAGTGTAGCATCCTTCGCCCCCTTCCTCTATTTCCTGCCACCATACCCTCTAGCACGTCCTCCATGATACATTTCGAAAGCTTCATAAAATTAGCGATGACAGGAACAAGAGAAATGAAATTTTGAGTTTTACGTCCCACGGTTATGCCGGTTAGGCTAAAGGAGACGATGATAATGAGTAATGAATGAAATGGTGGAATGAAGAAAGTGGGAGGAAACGGGAGAACCCCGAGAAAAGCCACGCACACGGTGTTTGTCCACCACGAAGTTCACTTGGCGGGAGCAGGGTTTGAACCCGAGACCCCTAGCACCAGAGGTGAACGCTCTACCACTGAGCCACCGCGGCCCCAGGAACAAGAGAATATCGATAGTTTAGGATATATACTATTCATCGATACATGTCCGTCCACCGATACAATACCAACACTTGCCTATTCAATTCTTCTAATTCCCACTCTGCCTTCGCTCTAGTGTTTCTATTATTTATATGACTAAAAGCATGCTCCCACGTCACACATAAGGCAGCTGGAATGAACCATACAAAAATCATTAACTTCTAAGGAAACCACAATAAACATGTGCAACTTATTCTAATGATACAATAACGGTAGGGAATTATTTTACATTCTTGCACCGTAGGCTACACTTCCGGACCCTCCACTCCCCCTCCCCCCCAAAAAATGCAATGTGAATTCAAGTATATTTATTGAAGTTGTGCCAAACCGAATAAATTAATACGCAATATGGAATAATTTTTATGGCAGTCTTACGATGCATTAGTATATTTGGCTCGGCACAACATTTATTTTTTTAGAAAATGTATTAAGTAGTAACATTTTTCAAATATTTTATACATAAGAACCTTCCTTGGGAATAGCTTATTTTGATTGGTAGAAATTGAACATTGAAATCTTGTAAGTGCCCACTACTGAAAGCGCAGCAAAACGTCAAATAAACTGGAACAAGTGCAATATGTAGCAGATATTTTTATTACCGTTAAAAATTAAGAATTGTGAGGAGTAATGATAGTTATTAAGATAAATCTAAAACGGAAACCCTAAGAGAAACTAGTAGAACGTAGGCTTCTGCAGAGACAATGTCAACACTGGAGTTAGTTGAATAGAAGACAAATGAGCTTCTTCATTGATTTCAGCAAATTTGTACACCAGTATGTGTCCTTGAACCACTCCTAGACCCTGAATTGATTTTGACGATTTTTAGCACCTGACTTGATCCTTGCCTAGGTTAGGTTTTTGTCATCTTAGTTTGATTAAAATGCATGTCCTAACAAGGCAGCGGGAGCTTCAAAATTTATGCGAAAAATTGAGAATTTCATGATTCTGTCAACTTAAATACAAAACTTGATATATAAATTCGTCATTAAAATAAGTATGATCCGCAACCAGCGTTTCTGAAAATGTTTGTTTTAAGGGGAAGGCGTGGGGGCATCTTCTATAAAGGGTTTACGTTTCAATTGGACATACAATTTTACTCAAAATAATTGATAGAACGCTCTTCGAATATACTTTCCCGAAGAAGTTTTCAATGATAAAATAAGACAAAAATATTTTACTTAATAAGTTCTAATATTTTAGGGTATTAATGATCACAACACTTCTTTTACTGATTTTTGTGCCATACTGCACTCTGTCGAAGTGTAAACTAAGTAATATTGTTAGCTCCTTCAGTGTTGCTTGCAGCAGTGATTCATTTGCCACAGGTTAACACAATGATTTATTTCTCTTGATATCAGACGAATGATTTCATGTCATTCTTTGTCGCCTAACACGAGCAAAATCACGTCATATTTTAAACAAAATAATAATAATAATAATAATAATAATAATAATAATAATAATAATAATAATAATGATGATGATGATGATGATGATGATGATGATGATGATGATGATGATGATGATGATGATGATGATGATGATGATGATGATGATGATGATGATGATGATGATGATGATGATGATGATGATGATGATGATGATGATGATGATGATGATGATGATGATGATGATGATGATGATGATGATGATGATGATGATGATGATGATGATGATGATGATGATGATGATGATGATGATGATGATGATGATGATGATGATGATGATGATGATGATGATGATGATGATGATGATGATGATGATGATGATGATGATGATGATGATGATGATGATGATGATGATGATGATGATGATGATGATGATGATGATGATGATGATGATGATGATGATGATGATGATGATGATGATGATGATGATGATGATGATGATGATGATGATGATGATGATGATGATGATGATGATGATGATGATGATGATGATGATGATGATGATGATGATGATGATGATGATGATGATGATGATGATGTAGTACAAAGACTGGGTACAAAGCAATGGCAATATCGTTATAAGTCTATCTGCCTTTATGCACAGAAAACCTGTTGTACTCCCTCAGCGTAATTGCCTTACATATCTACCACATTCTAACACATATGTAAAAGGCGTCATATACTGTCAGCGCGTCAACCTTCGTCGATATCCTGCAAGGATCGTCATGTGGGACATATGATGGCTTCTCCTCTGTCCTAGTGCTTTCCGAGAAGTGCTTCCCTCATTCTGGCGATAAGGTTGTCACGAAGTCCTTGAAAACATTATTATGAGTTTCAATCACTTCCATTTTGATCTTGAGCCACGCATGTGGTTCGCGTTTTTCAAACATATTGTTATGGCGTCTCCACTTTCCTTCTCTATTTTACGACATTGCTACTTTTCCTTGAATAACACAGTCGTTAACACTTGTAATATTTCATCGCTTCACATTTCGTTATCGGCTACGGAAATCTTATAGTGCTGAGAAACAGCCCCCTGATGTGAGAACAGTGTTGCCCCCACTTTTTTATCCAATCTATGTAATACTGTATCCAGAAGTAGTAATTTCTGCCATTTCCAGTTTTAGTCAGGGGTGCCCACAAAGGAGGGATATGACGCAAATTGCGTCATTGAAATATTTGGGGGGGGGTAAAAATCTATATAAATATGTTTGAGGGGTGTAAAGATGTTTTCATGGAAGAACACCTACGGATAGACAATTGAGGGGGTGCGTCATGGACATGAGGGGGTGGACACCACTGTTTTAGTAGAAAGTTAAGGATGGACACGAAATAAATCTCCGAACGCTTAATCGCCTACAGGAAACAGCCTACCGCTTTACGTTACAGTTTTTGCTCTATATAGGTTAACTTTAGGTACGGAAATGGCTGATTTCTATCACTTTCAATTTGACAGTTGCTTCCATCAAGATACTCGATTCCTAGCTTCTGACCTTCTACATCCTGAACAAAATTGATGGTCATCCGTCAAGTAGCTTTCGAAATATTTTGTCTCACGGTCAGACGGACAGACAGGATCAATATATGAAGGAGTTTAACCCAAACTACTTAATAATCTAATATATACAACTGAAACTATGTTTGTGACTTCAGATCTCCTCAACCATCCGACCGATCTCGATCAAATTTTGAATACAGATGAGCTTTAGACTTGGAAATTTTTTTATCTTTTCACTTTAACGGTAGAACTTAGGAAATGGGAAGAAATATATATATATATATATATATATATATATATATATATATATATATATATATATATATATATATATTAGTGTCGAATCCATAGTGTTCAGAGTCGCTGAGATGAACAGTGACACTTCCGATGACGTTTCAATCTAAATTCAGCCTCGCAACTTGGAGGAGGGGAAGTGATATTATATGATCAAAAATTAAATCCAAATTCAGCCCGCTGCCCTTCATATCCAAAATGGCGAAAAGAGGACAACCTACTAGTCCTAACTATATATAAAACTACATAAACTGACGTAAAACAAAGGAGTACTTTCGGTTGACATGGAAAGTTGAAATTTGGCATGATTGTAGCTTTCCGAGACTAACTGACAGTAAAACTGCCAAAAGTGAATCTTTTTAATTTTTAGGGTGACTAAAAGGAGGATGAAAAATTTCCCCATGTTATTTAAATGGGTCTTTATTGGACTTACCTGTATTATCTCCTGTTTTGGATACTTGGAATTAGAATAAAAACTTGAAATTCGATATGCTTATATGTTTTCGTTAGCATTACCTAAGTAAACCAATACAAAGAAAAATTTCCAAATCTAAAGTGGTTTTACGGGGAACTGAAAAATCTTTCCCATGTTATTTCTATGGGATGTCTTCTACACCCCAAAATGTTTAGGAACTTCCTGCAAGATTTGAATGATAAAATTTGGCGTGATTGTAGCCTTTCGGGAGTAACCGACAGGAAAATTGCCAAAAGTTAATATTTTTAATTTTTAAGAGGTTTGCAGGGGGATGAAAAAATCCCCATGTTATTTAAATGGGCGTTTTCTAGGCATACAAAATCTTATCGCCTAGATAGTTGAAATAGGAAAATAAACTTGAATTTCGGTAAAATTGTGGGTCTGAGATATGCGAGACAGTAGGTTGAGCAAAGGCGGGGGATGTGGGGACGAAGCCCCCAGCTGGACAAATTCAGAAAATATGAAGAACAAATGCACAAAATTCACTATTGATGCAAAGGTTAATAAGTAAGAGATGCGAGGCCGTAGGCCCAGCAAAAGAGAGGGCCTGGGGTAGCCAAATGCTAGTTTATTTATATAATTGAAACTGTAAGTGAGAATTCTAATTTCAGCAAATGATAAGTGCAAAGTTAGAACATATCTTTGACGCGCTCATTATTTTCTCTTTTTTTATGGTTTTCACATGCTTGCGTGATGACGAAAAGAAACACAGCCGGAATTCCGTTTGGCAAAAGACAAAACGTGGGAAGGATAGGAAAGAAAGACGTTAATGAGGCGAAAAATATTTGTAGAAAAATTGTATAAACAAGCAATACCATTGGGAGGTAATTTTTTCTCAATTGATGATAAAACAAATGTCCAATGGAATGCCTCAGAGACGAACGTGAATAAACATGTCTGCATTGCAACAGATGCACAGACCGCTATAGTAGGAATGGTAGAACCGAAATCCACATTAGTAAATATGATGATGGCCTGGCAGGCAATGCCATAGGACGGAAGATTGTCTCCGTTTGTGATCTACGAAACTCTGAATAGTGAAATGTATGTTTCTCAATGTTTGTGGAAAATTATATTGACATAGCTACGCAGTCTAAACACTACGATCATATCTCATTTTGTCCTGACGAGGTATCATCACATTATGCGCATAGTATCATGTTGTTTCTGAACGACAACCACATCCCGTATGTTGTTTCGTGGACAACCCAACGTCAGTGCCCTAGTGAAGACCCACTGAGCGGTTCTGGGATCTGGTCTTGATTACGTCTTTTGTGCAAACATTAAGAAATTTAAGCGCAATTGGACTCGGATCTCGAAGCAGGTATAGTGTGTTCCAATAGGAGTAGAGTTCAGCAAATTTCTTTTAAGTTTATAACAATACTTGTATTTCATCACTCTTTATTGTATCTTTATTTGTATTTGTGGGCAGAAGTACTTTTAAATTATGCACAAGCTGCTCTAGAAAGGAAGATGATGATTATGAAAAAAGAAAAGATATAGATGTAATTTATTTTCTAGTTGTCATAGCAACGAAGAATAAATATATATAATAAAGGATTCATCTTGTGTACACTGCATGTACAATTTATAAAGAGTGTAAAAGTTTAATGTGTCACATACTATAATAAAAGGTAATATCATGATGTGTGTAAATGGATTTTGTTAAATCAGTAGCCTTAGTTATATATAAATATATGAACTGGTGATTTCGTCGTTATATAAATTTGGTGGTCCTCGCCGCAAGGTTGTCGTTATAAGTTTCCATGTTGATTTTTACAATAGCATCCCTAATCCCTCTTTTGACCACATTTGCAGGGTTGTAACGCCTTAACACCCACTATGTCTGTTCTTTCTTACCAATACTATGGCTAATATGAAACAGATGTCAGACAATGTAAGAACAAGGAAGCTGGTTTTGGGAACAGGTAATTGAATACTAACTTTCAAAGGGCAGTGTTTGGAACTGTGGAACGTGGAGTTGACAAGCGACTGTTATTGTGCTGCCAAAATGTATTGAGCCGTGGCAAAAATGCGAACTAAAGCTCACACCCCGACACACCCACGCGTTGAGCCAATAAGGGTTCAGCAACTGCTAAGCGAGAGAGCGTTAGCGAAAGAGAGTGGAATTCCTTCAGCCGATAGCAGTGCCTGAAATGGAAGACTAGGTGTCAAATCAATGTGGTATTAGGGATGGTACCGAGACCGAGACTAGTCTCGGTCTCGTCTCGGTCTCGTCTCGAATTATCGAGACGAGACCGAGACCGAGACGGGCTTTTATATATCGAGACGAGACCGAGACCGAGACGGATTTTATATAACCGAGACGAGACCGAGACCGAGACAGGCTTCTATAAATCGAGACGAGACCGAGACGAGACTTAGGTCAGTCTCGAAAGTCTCGGTCTCGTCTCGAATATTGATAAAAATTAAAATTGTCTTCACCCAAAATTTCTTTCGTCGCAGTGTTAGATAATATGGGATGTACAGTCCTGTATTTAGTGGGTGCCTATCAGGCTCAAGCCCCTCCCGAAATAAATTTGTGACTATTTTTCGCACTGCACGTACAGCACAAATGTTTCTAACCCGTTTCTCAAACCTCTCCCGAAACAAAATCCACTGCTGATGTAGCCTTCTCTGTCCGTCTGTCTGTCTGTCTGTCTGTCTCTATCTATCTATCTATCTATCTATATCTATATCTATATCTATATATATCTATATATATATCTATATATCTATATATATATATATATATATATATATATATATATATATATATATATATATATATATATATATATCAACAACGTTTGGGAGGTGATTCCTGACACCAAGATAAGACAAAAAGTATAGACCAACCTGGGTGCACAAATGCTTACTTTTGGAATTATAGGCTGCCGGAAACATGAAAAAATGAACTTTAATGGTCCCTAGCTCCAATACTATAGGATCTACGGTAGTCGGATCAAGACTTTACTTAGGAACTATTATGTGACCTATCCAAAAATACATGTTTCAGAATCCTGCGGTACTCACGCAACAATTTTCATATAAGGAGTTTGGCTAAGGGCATATAATTTTAAGTACTCAGTACCTCTGTAAAAGCAGTTGCAGAAGTACCGCAAGATACTGATACATGGATATTTGGATAGGGCACATACTAGTTCTTAGTTGAAGTCTTGACCCGACTACGGTAGATCCCATAGTATTGGAGCTATGCAGTAGCATAGCTAGAATGTTTTTCAAGGGGGCCAGTGAAGGGACCACGAAAATTTTGAGGGGGGCATCTTCAATGAATGGAAAAACTTGATTCATATACTCACAAATTTGTAAGGTTCAATCACAAGCTAAAATGTACTGAATAATTTAAAAATCATTGAATATGCATATCTTATTCTATCCATTAGGCCTATCCTATCCAAAAGCACTATTAAAAAAAAAAAAAAAGCAGAAATACGATAACTACTTATTTTTTAGTAGTCGTTAAGAAAATCAAAGCGAACTAGGAAACAAGTCTGTTTATCATATTTATACAGTGGAACATTACTTCTGAAAGTTGAATGGAAACTGTAAACAACAAGCTGTTGGCAGAACATGCCGCGACATCCTTTGTGAGTAAACCTAGTGCTCGTGATTGCTGCCGAACATGAGCAAGGGTTAGGTGACTACTCCACTTAGACGTGACGGCGGAGGTTGACTGCTATAATAGAATTGGACAGGCGAAGCTCAAGGTTATAGGCAGTAGTCATCTCAAATTTTACCAGTTCGAAACATTCCTTCTTGCACACATGAGACCAGTTTGCCTGATGGAATGATGGAAGTGAATAAAGATCACAAGTTCCAGATTTGTTTTAATACCGCATAATAATATAAATAGTTATTTATATTATTATGTAGATAAACTGTAATAATAATAATAATAATAATAATAATAATAATAATAATAATAATAATAATAATAATAATAATAATAATAATAATAATAATAATAATAATTATTATTATTATTATTATTATTATTATTATTATTAGTAGTAGTAGTAGTAGTAGTAGTAGTAGTAGTAGTAGTAGTAGTAGTAGTAGTAGTACCAAATTATTTAATTATTACTATGCATTTGTTCTATGTCACCATAGTCAATGAGAATTAACAACTTACTGTACGAATTGTAATAGGTAATGTACGAACACTTCTTTCGTCCAACGCAAGTGTAATGGTTTACTAAAGTGTATGCTATTTGTAAGTAAGTGTCTCATATTTTAGTATAAATTTCAGCATTGAAGCAAATGAGAATGCCGACTGATTTTGCTTTTCTTTCTGGCTCTTTGTCGAAAACAAAAGAGATAACTACGTCAATAAGATACAGGGGTTAAAAGGTAGTTCAGGTGGTGAGATCAATGCATGCATCCGACAGATTTCGGTGAATTAGATCTTGCTGTACTACGAACATAAACTAGTAGAGCTATTTTACTCGAAACGCAGAGCAGTGGTTCAGTGGTAGAGCGTCCACCTTTGGTCCGATCACAGCTCGCGTCAAGTGAACTTTGTGGTGGACAAACACCGCGTGCGTGGGTTTTCTTGGGGTTCTCCCGTTTCCTCTCACTTTCTTCATTCCACCATTTCATTCATCTTTCGTCGTCACCGTCACCATTAGCCTAGTTAGCATATCCGTGGGACGTAAATCTTGATTTCATTTCATTTCGGAACGCAGACTATTGCAACATACGGTATTCTGCAGTTGATAACTCTGTTGTGGAGAGATGTTTTGGTAGTAGTTTCACTTGTGGCTACGACTCACTCAGCGTTTGTAAACCTATAGCTATATCACTGTGTGGGGGGCACTAGGGGGCCAAGATTTTGAGCAAGGGGGCCTGGCCTCCCTGACCTTCCCTTGGCTCCGCCACTGGAGCTGTGGAACATTAAAATTCATTTTTTTCATGTTTTTGGCAGCGTGTAACTCCGAAAGGAAGCATTTTGTCTTACCTTGGTGTCAGGAATCACCTCCCAATCGTCGGTGTTGTTTTATATATATATACACACAGGCGTCAATTGTAATATTGGGTGCAACACCCTTATTTCATGTGGCTACGTACGTCAGTAAGTGAGAGCATCAATTACTCCTGTGAGAACAGTAAGCATCACTCTCACTTACTGACTATGTCGCCATAGAAATGAGGGTGTTTCACCCAGTATTAAGACTGACACCACTGTCTTGTCATAGTGTTCCCAACAAAAAGCATATTATCCTCGTTTTATCCCAAAATCTGGACTTGTTTTTTTTTCTTCAGTGTATATGCAATTATTCAAAGACTTACAGTTAGTAATACGCATTGTGTTGATTTTTGGGTTAACTTGTTTTAGTTTAACGTCCCACGGTTATGCTAGGGTGGCTAAAGGAGACGTGGAGCTACTGATTATAGTGAAACCACTTTGGTCGTTCAACTGTACCCACACCGGGAATCGAACTTGGAACCACGCGAGTTGTAGTTAAGCGTGCTGCTTACGGCTCTGCTGTAGTCTGCTTACGTCTCTGCGTGACATCATTGAAATGAGAGCAAAACATAAATTAAATAAAATAAAAATAAATAAATATACTTCACATAAACTACTGCGAAGAGTAGTACGAAGAGTAAAACAAGATATTTGAAAAAGGAAACAAATTATTGCTTTGTCCTACTTAGATGAGTAACAATAACTCTATGGACCCCCAAAGCTGATTTCGTCGCCACCGAGGGTCGACATTTTCCCTAGCGTACAAAGAGATAGATCTGCAGTATTCATGACAATTTATTTAAATTATAGCACTAAATTCTTCAATTTCTTACGTATTATCCTTTCCATATTTCTCAGAGTAGAAATTTTGTAAGCCTGACTGGGTTTTTCGACGCTCTTATAGGTGAGGACCCCGGGACACTGTCTCAGTTGCTCCTGCTTAGTTACGGCTATGCATAGTAATGCATTACGACCTTACGATCTCGTATAAGAAACAGAATGTACTTAAATTGAGACGCGAACTATGCGAAATATCGGACTTTGAATCTAACTTGTTTGTTGATTTCAACCCAAGACCACACATAACAAAGGTGGGTGTCTTAGCTCCCACCACAAGGTTCAGAAAGTCCGTGTTATAAAGTGTAAATTAAATACGTATATATGAAACGCTAATAAAGCATTTGATCAATTAGAAACAAAATATATTGTAGTAATAATTTACCCTATTTGTTAAGATCATGAAAGTTATATTCTGTTTTTGAAATGAGAGTCAAAGCAGAATGTATTGGACAATAAATGAGGTATTGTAAAATTTCAATTTCGGTCCGATTTAATACTTTCGAGCTGCTATGTGTTGTGTTATCCGTTAGGAGGTATTGATCAATTCTGATTCAAAGGAAGAAAATAAACTACTGTATAGTACTGGAGTTAATTTAATAGAGTTTAATTGTATAGGCAGTAGTGAGGCTATTTGAGACAAAGTCTATTGCTAGAAAGTGAAATATGGGTTACTATTAGGGTTTTATCCCAGATATGATATACCAACAGACATGGGCGGCGGTTAGGGGGGAAAAGGGGGGCAGTTGCCCCCCACTTTTTTGAAATTACCCATTAATGTATATAGTTTCATTTGGAAATATAAAGTTTTGTATGTATTATTGGTTCATAGAATAAAAATGGTGCCATAAAATATTTGTCGTTCCATGAGTACGTATTGGTTGTCTTCCCGTGGAATTAAGAAAGCTACAGGAATTGCGTTTGAACTACTACTAAAAATGGACCAAAAATTAACCTATTGGAGCGCCACAATTAGACCGTACAGTAGAGCGTCGATTATCCGAAGTAATTGGGGGACATGGGTGTTCGGAAAACTGGTTTGTTCGGATAATCGAACTGTACTGTACTGTACTGCACTGTACTGGACTGTACTTCTACAGCCAGTGCCAAACCGACAGAAGTGTGCTGATTGTTGAAACACAGCGACTGGCGGCTTGGCCGGTCAGCAGCGCCTTATGAAGGCCCCATTAGAAGCAATGTTCCGCCAGCGGTGGCTCAGTGCGGCGACTACTGTGGGAAACTTGGTTTGGAAGTGAGGGGGATGATGGACGGTAGGGTGGGAGAGCAACAGGTGCGAGCGAGTACACAGTTCGGTTAAGCGGTCGTACGGTTAACCGACGTTCGGATAATCGACGCTCTACTGTACTTTAATTTCTTCTTGCAAGTTCTCGATATGTTAGTCAGCTGCTCTGGAACTAATTGAGATAACATTTCGCAAGAAAAGAAGTCCTTCACAAGTTATTCTTTAATTGCACAAAAATCGACAGTTCCTAAAATGTATTTTGTTCTTTCTAATAATAAGGAATATTTTGATTTGATTTTTTTTAGTTTAACATCCTGTTCAGCAGCGAAGTTACGGGAGATGTGGACTTAATTATCAACGTGGAGTCCGAACCACGTGAGCTCCCCCGGGGAATCGAACCCGGGTCTCCCACGTCAAAGGTGTTTACGCTAACCGCTTAGCCACGAAGGAGCTCAGTAAGGAATATTAATTTTGCAGTATAATATAGGAGTTTAGGGGTGTACATATACAGTTTTGTATATACAATTCAATTTATTAAATTTAGCATAATTCTAGATTTTAGGATTATTTTGTATAACTGAAATGTGGAGTCACTAAGTATTGCTGAGTTTTGATATATTCCAAGAAAGTGAAAACTGTACTTAATGGCAGCGAACATGTTTCGGGAAGGTGCAAAAGTATTTCTTTAAATGTCGTAGCATATGCTTGTAGTATTCACTGTCATTCTAAGATCAGTGGTTGAGCGTTCACCTCTGGCGCTTGGGGTCCCGGGTTCAAACCCTGCTCCCGCCAAGTGAACTTTGTGGTGGACAAACACCGTGTGCGTGGGTTTTCTCGGGGTTCTCCCGTTTCCTCCCACTTTCTTCATTCCACCATTTCATTCATCCCTCATCATCACCGTCTCCTTTAGCCTAACCGGAATATGCGTGGGACGTAAAACTCAAAGATTTCATTTCATTTTATTTTTTTCATTCTAAGAGTAATAACATATATAATAGCATGCGTGGAATTAAAAATAAGTTGTTCATTAATTTCCAGTTTCAATATAACTTTTGCAAAACAAGCCCCATTATTCATTACTATGATTATTTGATTAATATTATCCTTTCTGTTTATTTGTTTTGCAAATTTATTAAATATGCCTCTAATCTGATCACACAATTTTCCACACAGATATTCATGAGCAAGGAATCAAATCTCTTCTTACACCTTCGTTGTTTAAGAGTACAAAGGGCTAGTGTCTACTTGCGTTTCTCTTGTCAATTTACTTAATAAAATATGAAATACGATATACGGTATTTTAACTGAAAAAGATAGTATCCTATTAGTTATACAACCTTTCGTCAAACAAAGTGTTACAAGTAACCAGGAAAACTAACATTGATATCAAATATTCAGATCATGTCTTTCCCCCCACACACACACACTTTTAACGTCCAACCTCCGCCACTGCCCACAGCTGACTGAACCTGGAAAGCATTAGCGCTAGCAAATTAGCTATGAAGAGGTACAGCATACCATAATAGTCAAGAATGAAAGCAAAAAATAAGAAGCGGAAACGACAGACTGTACGATAATAATACTTTCACAATTTTAATTTCACACTATTTATTTCGAGACTTTCGAGACTTTCGAGACGAGACCGAGATTTGGTCCTCGAGACCGAGACCGAGATCGAGACAAGCATCTATTGACCGAGACGAGACCGAGACGGCGATTTTTGACTCGAGACGAGACCGAGACCGAGACTGCTATTTATCAACCGAGACGAGACCGAGACTGTACAAAGTCTCGTCTCGTCTCGTCTCGATACCATCCCTATGTGGTATATTTATAGTTGTTTGATATGAGAGTTCTGGTTGACAATTTAGTTACCGGGGATGTTTTCCGCAAGATCCCTCGGACGACGACATATTTATGGCACTAGCCACCATACCTAGAAGGCGGCATTCTACAGGGTGGCCTAAAAATAGGTATACACCCCTGCATTGATCAAGTATAACATTCTAGCTTATAGGTTTATTTGCTTTGGCTGTTCTCAGCTTAAGATGCAAGTAAAAACACATTAAGAACAAATGATAAAGTCTACCTGATGGATAACAATAAGAAATGATATTTAAAAAAGTATGAGTTGATCAGTACGGTACTGTATACCTAGTTTTGGGCCATCCTGTATATATACGAACTGTACTTCGGTTGAAGAAACTAACTATACCAACCAACAACGGAAAACACCCCGCTTTGCCCCCTTCGGTTTATTGGCAAAGCACTCTTTGCCAGTATCAAGAAGAAACTGTACTGTATCGGACAAGCTCTTTCTGAAGAGGTTTTAATTCGTATACCAATAATGTAGTTTATGAAATGTACAGCTTTGAAAAAAAAATGAAATGAGATCTTTAAGTCTCACGGTTATGCCGGTTAGGCTAAAGGAGACGGTGATAATTGAGAGGTGAGTGAAATGGTGGAACGAAGAAAGTTGGAGGAAACGGGAGAACTTCGAGAAAACCCACGAGGACGGTGTTTGTCCACCACAAAGTCCACAAGGTGCGAGCTGGGATCGAACCAGGGACCCCAAGCACCGGAGGTGAACGTTCTACCACTGAGCCACCGCGCCCCCTAGTACAGCTTTGATTTGGAAACCTTGTTTTCTTTTTTTTTTTCAGTTTTTTGTGACAATAAACCTGAATCAAACCCTACTAAAGTTGTAATTGTGATCATATGAATAGTCTCCTTTGAATGGATCCTAGTAAAATAACTACAATCAGTGACTACATAAGAACTATAATTAATAGTACTATATAACAATTGAATGAAAATGATATTCTACATTGTTAATGGGCTAGCAGCTGTAATAAAATATTCCTAGTCCATCAAACTTCGGAATGATTTCTTAGCCAGGTAAGGACATATTCTACATTTTCCTGGCAGTCCAATGAATAATTCACACATAAAGCGTAATAATAATAATAAAGAAACAACGAAAGAAATCGTACGACGGTTGAAACACAAGAAGACTTGTTCTATAGGTTATTACTTTCAACGTTATAATACATTCATGTTATTTCTCATTTCAGCATTTTTTTCTTTCTTCATTTCCAGTATCTTTTTATAACAGTAATATAAATTCGGTTTTCTTTCACTCAAACCACTTCGGTGTTACACACAATTCCGTCCTGTTATACGACCGGCGTCTTCCAAGACAACGTAGCACGAATGCTTGAATTGGTCTTCAAGTGATTCCAGTCTACTGTGATTTTGGAATCATTTTGGGGTAACTGGAACAGGTTGTAGAAGCGCACTTACCTAGAAAATCACGGTAACTATGTACAATCCATGGATTGTCAGAGGTAGTATACGAAAAATCAATGAATATAAATGAAACGAAATTTTTGTTGGGGGTTCCAATACTGCAGGAGCAGAAGCACGGACACTGACAAACAAGGTACAGTAACAATTAAGAAGATGGGAAAGAAAGATATTAAGGAAGATATATGGGCCTGTATGCGAAAGTGTGGTATGGAGGATAAGATCAAATGCAGAGTTAGAACTACTATATAATAATAGTCATATAGTAACGGAAATAAAGAAAGGTAGATTAAGATGGTTGGAACATTTAAAACGCATGGAAGACCATAGAGCAGTGGTTCTCAAACTTTCCGATAACGCGGACCTCAGTGTCATTTGGGAAGTGATATGCGGACCCCCCTTGCAATGCTATCTGAAATTTCACATGGTATTAAAAATATACTAATTAGAATTATCACTGAGAAGAAAAAGATCAAGAAAAAAATGCAGTAAGTAATTTGTTCTCAAGATACATGATTGTTTCCTAGTGAACGAAATTTCAATTGAAAATACTGTAACTTTGAAGACTATATATTTTTAACGGAATTCACTTGATAAACAACATTCTCAAATGTGGGGTCACTAATATGAGAAATAAAATTCTTTGTGTTTTCCACAATTGCATTGAAATTTGAAATAATTTTTGCCACCATCAATGTTAGGTCTGATTCCACATCAAGACGATTTTGCTTTAAGGTTTTAATACTGCTAAGAGCAGAAAATGTCTACTCACATAAGAAAGTGGTAGGAAAAGGCATCAAATGTTGCAATGCCTTTTTAGGCAACTCTTCGTACTCACAGCGCACATGCAAACTAATTTGAGTCAAGAGTTACTCGCAGTGGCGGATTTAGGAACATATTTTGGGACGTTTTTTTTTTTAAGTTTTTTTTTATTGGGGGAGAGGATTGATGTTTATAAGCACAGGAATGACCAACATTTCTCTTATTTTTTTAAATCTGGAATTGGTAGTGGTGGAACCTTTCCGCCACTTGAAGATGAAATGCATGACATTCCGACGCGTCGTACACTTAATGTACGACTGTTTTTGAAAAAGCGCCCTAACAAAAAAGAAATTTCTCTCGCTTGAAGTAGTCCTATATATCGGTTGACCAACTTTAGGGCAGAAATTTAGTAAATTCGGAAAACATTTGAATTTACAAATCTAGGTATAATTTCTAATTGCTTTCTTTTTTAGTAACTGAAAAAATACTTCTTGCGTAACAGCTGAGAGTTCCATTTTATTACAACACACCTCAATTACATCTCAATTTTTAGGCGCCGCGGACCCCTTGGCTAGGTCCCGCAGACCCCCAAGGGTCCGCGGACCCCACTTTGAGAACTGCTGCCATAGAGGAGTGAAACAAATCCATAAGAGCACTCTTAAAGGAAGGAGGCATCGGCAGAGACTCAGATGGTAGGACGATGTACTGAATGACCTAAAAAGATGGGAATAGCGGCATGGAGAAGTAAAGCAAAGAACAGAGAAGAATAGAAATCTATCCTGAAGGAGGTCCAAGTCCTACAAGGACTGTAGCACTAATGGGTAAAGAAAGTCCGATACTACAAGCCACTACGTCTATGTACTATTGAACGAGTATCATTCTGTACGCGGTAAGTAATTGTAAAATGCTTCCACCATTTTTTTTCAGAAAAAATTATAGAGCTAGATTGTGTTTATAAGAGAAAGGGTACAGATGACGTGTAAAATCAAATGGTCATGCTACATCAATCATTTCTTTGTTAAGCAAGTATGGTATTATTAAGAAAGTTAAGAAATATATGTTGAGTTAGGAAGTTTTGGGGGCTCCGGACTCGGGGGATCACTTTCGCGTAGGTGCGCCCCTGAATCAGATACACCGTAATGCATTGGGAATGTTTACGACCATGAATCGAACCTGGAACTGCGTGCGCAAAAGGCCTACGCGCAACCAGCAAGAACGGTTCAGTGCCACAATTACTTTTACTGTTTACTCGGCTTGTTTTTACATTATTTTAAATTACAATGCATTAAGTTTATCCTCAAATTTTGCAACCTTAATTTAAATCATTTTGTGGCGTCATACGGTGATGAAATGTTGATTTGATTTGATTTGGTTTTTAATTTAACCTCCCTTTCAGCAGCGAGGCTATATGAAAAGTGAACCTATCTCTTAACGTGGAATGCGAACCACATGAGATCCAGCCGGGAATCGAAACTGGGTATGCCATGTCAAAGGCGCGTTTGCTAACCGCTTAGCCACGACGGAGCTCAATGATGAAATTTTGTACAGTGACATGAATCAAGTGACAATCTCTATTTTTCAAGAGAATTACATTTATAAAATCTATGTAAGCATGACTATAAAGTAAAGCATGAGAGCGCTCTCATATACAATCAACTAATTTACGTGAGAACTGAAGAATTTATAAATTGACTGTATATGAAATCACTCTCAATGGTTTTCCGAAAACATCATTCATAAATAGAATTACTTTTTAAAAGTAATTTTGTTAACGGAATTGAAAAATTTAGAAACTGACTGTACATGAGAGTGAACTCCATGCTTTCTTTTTAAATCAAGCATAAATAGAGTTATTTTTTAAAAGTAGTTTTCTTGACAGAATTGTTCGAATTAATTGTTCTTTATTTTCATTTTTTTTATTTTTTGTTACAGAAACCATGTTTTTTTACAAATATTTTCATTGTACTTTGTTTTATTTATTTATTTATTTATTTTATTTATTTTTTTTTTTTTTTTACCGCGCAGCCCCAGCAGGTAATAAAACACGTACAGTACAATCTTAGAATAATACTCGCCATCCACTTCTCTTTGAAAGTGAGAATTAAATCCCGTAAACTTGTATCTCCTTTGGTCAATCGAATAATTTATTTTCTTGGTACGACTGCAAGAATGTAGCTTTCAAAAGAGCGATGGGTTGAACAGATATTCGACAAGAATTTTAGGAATGATAAAAAGAGATTGGCCAATCATTAGTTTTTGGATCGGGATCAACAAAATTTTTGAAGGGCACCTAAATCAAGTTTTCTTATTTTCTATGTAATAAGCACATCATTCTGAGTTAAGTGATAGTTTGGGTTTGGTTACACTATATGTAGTTCTCCAGACATAAGGCCTACAAGAAAATTTTCGATTTAAATATATTGGATCTTTTTATGCATTTTTGTACCGGGGGCCACAAAAGTTTTGAACGGCCCCTAAATCGAGTTTCCGTATTTGTCACGGAATAAGCAGATAATACTGAGTTAACCCACAAAAACCCAAACATAGTTCAAGTAAGAATATTTGAATAAAATTTTAATGGTTCACTAACTGAGGGCCTTAGATAACAGAAATGTCGAAAAAAAATTTTTCGAATAATTGGAAACCCAATGGGACACCTGCGACACAGCGAGAAACAATCGTAGTTTATAATCTTAATTTACTACATGAAAAATTACTATTTTACAAGAGTAATTACTGATCCTTCTAGATACAGGAAAAATAAATTATTAGGGATTTAAATACTTACATATCATAAGAAAAAATATATCCGGAAGCTGAAAGCCGCTCGAGACCTCCATGAGCCACATGCACATACTGACAAGGAAAGGTGAATAAAAGTGCTAAAATCTGAAGAAAAGGAACGAAACAAAGCCACCTACAAAGGTTTATGTGTGCCTTGTAAAGTGCAATGGGTATTTGTGTAACTAACTTTATAAGGTGAACAGCAAATCATTGTGACACCTGTGATACGCTGGGGATTAGTGGGTTAAGTGGTAGTATGGATTTGGCTACACTATATGTAGTTCTTCAGATATAAGAAGTAGAAGAAGACTTTTCCCTGAAATATAATGGATCTTTTCATCCAAAAAAAAAAAAGTGCGTTTGAAGGATAAAAAAGATCAAATAATCTACACCATTACTGAATTAAAATCAGGGATGTAAGGGGAGTATACGGGAGTATACGGCGTATACCCACCTAAATTTTTTATAGTCCAGCGTATACTCACCTTAAATTTACGAAAGAATGAGCGTATATTGGGGTGCGTATACGCCAAGTACTCTTGCGTATACGCTATAGGTTTGAAAACGATCGAGCGTATACCTACCAAAAATTCTAGCATTACACCACTGCTGTCCAAAGAGTAGAATCGACAGATCTAACTGACCTGATCAAAATTACATGAGAGACTGTAAATTCTCATGCGTAGTATACGAGATGAACGTTCTTCTTGCAAACCTAAAGATTTATGTTCTACGATAACCACGCACACAATTAAAATGAAACTGGCACTAAAATATTTTACGACACTCACAAGAGATAGTGCAGAGTATGGTGAATGAGACAATAGTTGAAAATTATGATTGCGTCTTTAACTTTTGTTAGACTTGCGAACTATGCTATGCATAAGTTTCAGAAGCCTTAAAGAATGGGTTTGTCCGTCTGTCGACAGGGTAGAAAAGCAGAAACAGCAATAGGTGTTGAGTTGCTATTTTTTGCAGTCAATTCAGCGTCCCAAGGATAGGTCCCATCTCCTCCATTAATTCCCTATTCAAAATGGAAGAGGTTCAATTTAGTCATTTCCGGTTTCAACATTTATCACCATAGAACGGAAACGGTAACAGCGAGAAGTTATTTTTCGCAAGAGATTCAGAGTCTCAAGGTAATGTACGATGACTATCCCGAACACTTTATCACACCAGAAATGGTTAGAGCTTACAATTACTTCCGGTTTCAATACTAATTTTTATTTAGCAAAAACAGTAAGAGACATCAAGTTCCGGTTTTCGATAATAGATTCAGCATCCCTAGAATAGGTTTCGTCTTCCACATTAACCCCGTATTCAAACCGGAAGTAGTTCAAATTAGTAATTTCCGGTTTTAACGTTTATCGCCGTAGAACAAAAATGATAATAGATAGGGCCTAGCGAGAAGCTGTTTTCTTCCAAACGATTCAGAGACTGAAGGCAACAAACTATGACTATCGCGAACACTCTACCAAATGCGAAAATGGTTGAAGCTTACTACTACTTCCGATCCCAATACTGATTTCCGTAGAGCAGAAAGATCAAGCTCTACCACTATTCCAAATTTTATCCAGATAGAATGAGTTCCGTTGACTTCTACGATGTATATAGTGTCATTTCTCTTGGTTTTACAGAGAAAAATGATATGTACGACGACGAAACAGACTGATATACACAGAAAGATGTCTCTAAGCAGTGTGGTGGTAAAACGTCCATTTGATAGAAAAAAGACAAGCGTCTGATTCATCCAAAGCAAATAAGCAAATTTATCTGAGATTCTCAACAGATAATTTTTACTTTATTATTACTACTATTATTGTAATGATTGAGTGTTGAATATTTTTTTAAAGAGGAAAACACACATTAAAAGACCAAACCCTGTATTCTGGCGAAGAGTTCCTCCTTTAGAAATCCACACGATCTTTTCGGTATAATGGTACCTTTATAAAGGAGTTTTACTTAAATTAGGTATTCATTATCGATATATTTTGAAATCCTTTGCACGTTTGTCACCATTTTTTATTTCAACATCGAAGCTAAAAGCTCAAGGTAAGACAAGCTGACAAAGTCAAAAGGTTGAACGCAGAGAAAGAAAACTAACGCCTTTATGGAGCTTTATCATGTTAATTTCAATGGATAATAGTAACAAACAATAAGCAGTAAGCGATAAGCGATATACTTCTCTCGTAAAATTATGTTTATGGTTCTGCTACAAATTAAGAAGCCAATTAAAGATTTAAAAATTAACTCGTTGATTTTATTCCGTCTATTGTTTATCTGTAAACATGCCAGCAACGGAACCTGGCAGTTGCTTTAACACCTACATATTCTCCGAAGTAAACTTTAATGAGGGTCATTTTGTTGGTATTTTCTGCCGGGAGATTAGGACAAAGTTTACGCTTTCAGTAGCTATAAACGCTTGATCTCACTTCAAAAAAGCAGATTTCACGATTAGAAGCTTTTTTTCTTTCTTTTTTTTTTTTTAAAAAAAAGATAGATGTAAAACTTCTTATAGACCGCCACCTGATTCCTATTATCTTTTCAATGTATTTTAGCAGCGGAAGAATAATAATTCCATCAGAGATGGGTGCTAAAACTTTGGTCAGCAAAAATTTGAGTCAACAACCAATGGATCAGCTGTAGATTTTTTTTTTAAGTATATGGTGAGTCAGAATAGCGGGTTACCAGATTACCTGTTTTTATCAACTATTGCCTATTCTTCAGACCACCTTTTTTATTTTGATTATTGCTGTAAATCATCCACTTTTCTCACTGCAGCAAAAGTCTGTCACGGGTAATGATAAGGTCAGTGCGTTGTTAAACATACAACTAACTTTCAGCTTTTATAGTACACCTGTAGTAGCTACGAGGGTACTTCCAAAAGTTCTCTATGTGACACTGAAATTTCGCGCCACTAATTAAAATAATGTTCATGGCATAAAGTGCTATCTATGGAAGCAATAATGTATTAGTTTCAACTGTCTAGCTGCATCAGTTCGTTGGAGGCAGTCATTTGAATCAGTCACTGTGGGTTAAGACTGAAATATCACAACCACTCTTAATAAGCCGTTCGCAGCATGTAGTGTCATCTATGGAAGAAATAATGAATCAGTTTCAACTGTGTAGCTGTGTCAGTTCGTTGGAGAGAGTCATTTGAATCAGTCACTGTGGGTTAACACTGAAATTTCACTCAACTAGTAATATGCCGTTCGGGGCTACCGTGACTGATTCAAATGACTGCCTGCAACGAACTGACGCAGCTAGACAGTTCAAACTGATTCATTATTTCTTCCATAGATGGCACTTTATGCCGTTAACGGCTTATTACTAGTGTCACAATATTTCAGTGTTAACCCAGAGTGATTGATTCAAATGACTATCTCCAACGAACTGATACAGCTAGACAGTTGAAACGGATACATTATTTCTTTCGTAGATGGCATTACATGCTAAGAACGGCTTAATTACTGGTGGTGCGATATTTCAGTGTTAACCCACAGTAACTGCTTCAAATGACTGTCTCCAACGAACTGACGCAGCTACACAATTGAAACTGATATGATATCTTTCATAGATGGCACCATGTGCCGGAAACGACTTATTACTAGTAGCACAATATTTCAATGTGAGATTAGAAACTTTTGGGAATACCCTTATATGTTTTTAGACGAAAATCTTCTAAATATATAAAAATATTCGATCACTGAATCGTTGTGGGTTTGGCAATAGCATGCCACAAGTTCATTTGTTCACATCAAACGTGAATTCAGTTGCCGGGTGGTTTAGCGCTGAGATGTGAACCAAAGGTATTTTAATAAATGAATTACTGGGCAAAATACGAAAGAACCCGTTCCGAGTGCTAGAAAAAACGGTTCGTGATGACTGACAGTAACCAGTCGTGAATGAAACGACAGTTTACAACTCGACAGACCAGCAGAAGTCATGCAAGTGAAAATTTTAACACGACAAACACCAATAAGTAATGTAACCATGAAGAAAGATTATATATACTTTCTACTGGTTTTTACTGCTTGATCACCCTTGGAATTAAGCAGCAACGCGAGCATAGCGTAATTTTATACTATTATTTTACGATACACTCGAGAATTCATTTATTTTTCCAGTACATCAATTACCTCACACTCAGCGGAAAGTTCTTGGTCATTGGGCGGTTCTTTCTTACATCTACGTGAAACTTTTTATCATACGTGGTGCATTTTGAAGAATAAAAGAAACAGCTACTTCCTTTTTAAGTATATTTTTTTATTATTTTTACGGGACTAAGTTAATGAAAATTCGCCCTCATTTTATGGAGGAGGGGCGAACTCGACTGTTCCTTTTATATCCCGTCGACTACAGCAACAATTCGAATCGTTTCATGTTAAGAGAGGAAACGCAAACTTAACGGGATGTCGTCTGGACAAGAGCATTAACAGGAATCAGTGAAAACAGTGTTGGAACTGCTGCAGCGAAGGGAAAGGGGAAAATCATCACATGTCTGAAAAGCTCAAGTCTCTACTTTTCTTTTACTCATAAATAAATTCTAAATGTAAGACGGATATGTTGTGTGTGAAGCTTAAGAACTGAAAACTTACATTTCAGAAGTAATAATAGCTGGCCAATAGCCAGTTCAGAGCCGCAGCTTGCAGCAAACTTCACAGGGGAGGTCAATATGAAGTTTAGCGAGAGGACACTGTATTTTTGAAACATTACTCGACACAATATACACAAACAAAGAAAATTTAACTCTAGTCTCCCACTCCTTCGAGCTTGAGCAACATACAAAATACTTGAAAAGAAAATTCAGATATCTAAGGTATAACAACTACAGTCGCGATGAACTAACACTCGTTCTGGCCCCGCCTACTTGCTTACGCGCGTTGTGTAGAATACATGTGGAGTGGTCGCGCTGTTGCAGATTTAGTGGCTCATTACACCATCTCTACATGTTCAGTTTCGGTTAGCAATACCTCCGTAATTTCGTCGTATTAGTAATAGAATTTTTATTCTTGTTGCTTGGGTTCATTGATTTCTTTTAAGTTTGCTCTCTCCATTATCTTTTTTTAAGGATTATGTTGAGTTTTTTTAATGGATAGCTGAATAAATAGAAAGGTATTGCGTGTATGGCTTTGATAGCTACAAATAGAAATACTTGAATGCTTTTAAGGACATGATGCAATCCGTAGCAGATAACCACAGCGAACATGTTTGATTCTTTTAGTGCTTCTGTTACGTGATTGGAAGCTGGTTCGTACGCCACCAAAACTATAGACACTGTGGAAAAGATAAACTTAAGAGACTGTAATTCTCGGCACGGAGTTTGATAGTGTACTTCTTCAATCTTAAATGTTCATCATCACATAGCAACCAAGAACGTTGTCGGCGCCAGAATAAAGTTGCTATATCGTGGACTCACAAAGTTTACGTAGGCCTAATAATCATCTCAACTGTCCGCGGAGCCGCGGTGGTTCATTGGTACAACGTTCAACTCTGGTACATGGGATTCTTGGTTCGATCCCAGATCGCGCCAAGTGAACTTTGTGGTGCACAAACACTGTGTGCGTGAGTTTTCTCGGGGTTCTCCTGTTTCCTCCCACTTTCTTCATTTCATTCATTTTTCATCATCACCGTTTCCTTTAGCCTAGCCGGCATAACCGTGAGATGTAACACTTAAAGATTTGATTTTTCAACCGTCCGTTTCTCAATCCAATCACGGACTTAAACTTGAGTGTTTCAATAACACGTATTTTTACAAATAACTTAAGCGCTATTGAATGCTTTATCTTTAGTTCCATGTACGGGCGTAAATAAGGGCCCCGCAGACACCGCATTGCGGGAGTCTCAAGCCATCAGGGGCCCCAAATCATGAAGTAGGACATAAAGAAGGGGCACCACTGCACGCTGTCTGTGGGGAGGCCCCCAAGCCTTTAGTTACGCCACTGGTTCCATGGTCCAGTGGCTAGCGTCGGGGACAAAGTTTGAACCCTGTGGCATTCCTAAGTTTTATCAGGCATATGCCGGAATCATGCCTGAATAGTAAATGTCCCCACGTGTTCATGCAGGCAATATTTTGGGTTCTCTCTTCAACTTTCATATAGGATTCGTATGAATTAAAAAGCTCGCACGAAATTCAAATACACCGTATGGGCATTTTAGTAAACCATCAACACCCTTTTTATTCTATTAAATTCTAAGTCACATCTCTAAAAACGCTGAAACACGTGCTTAACTATTTTAAAGAGGAAAAATCCAAATTCCAAAGTTAATGCCTCGAACTTTAAGGAATTCCAAGGTCCCTGAGATACAGACATCTTATTATAATAATTGCATCCCTTATTTCCTCCCTTCTATAGCAATTTAAAAAAAATCCTTCCTTAGCGGTCCCATACGTCAAAAATCCTATGTTCTGTCCAAATTTCAAGTTTATCGTTTAAGCAGTTTGGTCTGGACGTTCATCAGTCAGTGACGATTTCTTCTCATACGGCCTGGCTTCTACCTATCCCATCCTTGCCCTCGGAAGTGCACAGCAAAGAAATGTCAAAATACGGGATACTTCGTCAAAGAGGTCTACAAGCTTTTTCAGGTCACTCATCCTGAGTGAGGTTTTCCTGAGTTTTCCCCAGTCACACCAGGCAAATAACGGGATAGCACGTAATTCAGGAAATGTAATTAAAGAGCCAAATTCAGGAAATGTAATTAAAGAGCAAATGTACGAAATTCACTCTTGATGCAAAGGCTGATATATAAGAGACGCGAGGCCGTAGGCCGAGCAAACTTTGGGGTCTGGGAGGGGGGAGCCCTAGCTAGCCAGAGGGTAGTCTATATTATAAAATTTAAAGTGCCTATGTTTGTGGCTCTTAATCTCTTGAACCACCCGACCGATCTAGGTCAAATTTTCAACACTGATGAGTTTCGGGCTTGGGATGGTTTGTCATACCTCTTTGATGGTGTAACTTAAGGAAGGAGGGGGTATATATATATATAAATGATCGAAATGAACAATATCAGTGTCGAATTTATAGTATTCGGAGTAGCTGACAAACTGTGACACTTCCAATGCCGTGCTTTGGAACATGGGGAGGAAAGCGGAATATATAAAAATCATCGGAAATGACCGATATCACACAGCGCTTTAGTAATAGTAAAAAGTGACTGACTAACGGAACATATTACTATTTTTTTCTTAATTTAACTCAGCGAAGCGGATAGTAGTAAATAAATATATGCAATAGTTTTATAATCAAGAAACTTGAGCGTGGATTGAAGAAATAAAACATGTAGAATCTTAGTAACAGCAAATGATACGCCAGTTATTTTCAGTAGATTATGAACTAATTTTCAGCACCATATTTTTCTACTACCAATCAGTCGCGCAACGAATTCACACACAAAAGCATTATTACCGTCTTTGACTGCCATCTCGTGGATGTTGCACCAGACAGCGAACACCGAAATAATATGTCCCTGAATACACAATTGCGGTCGTTCACCCAGTCGGCTGGCCTTTCTACGCATATTACATTTGGGTGTGCCCAAACTGCTAATGATAAACACATCTGCAATATAGTCTGCCTAGGAAAGATTCGAATTTAATATCCCGGCTGGATTATTAACAAAGCAATAATGAAGCACTATTAAGAAAAACACGATTGCTACCTCCAATGTGTAGCGTGATGGGTATTCTGCTAAAAGCAGGCTATTTGTACTCTGATTTTTTTTCTATATATAGGCCTATGTTTTTCTAAAACATAAAAACGATTCTTAGCAAGCTGAATGTGCAGGATATTAGTCTTTCAGTGTGTTGGTCCAGTGTTCTGACACCGACGTCAGTATAGTTCCTAACAGCCGAAAAAACAGGGTGTAACTGGCTGTTCAGCATGCAAACGTCAATGTTTTTGGCTTTCTACACCTAAGTTCCAAACCTCTTAATTTATGTAGATTTTAACTTATCTAACAAAAATTATATGATAACACTTTCCATGTTTTTCTCTTTATTTATGCATAAATATATTTTATTACAACTAATTTTCTTAAAGACTAAATTATTATTATTATTATTATTATTATTATTATTATTATTATTATTATTATTATTATTATTATTATTATTATTATTATTATTATACTTTTCAGTACGGTTTATTTTATTTTTAACAGGTCGACTGACAAGGCATTATTCTTCGCATTGTCCCCGAAACCACATTACAATTTTTACATTATCAGTTTCGTTTGACGCCACAATTGCAAAGAATGCAGACTTCGGTTAGATTGAAAAAAAAAAAAAGCAGAGTACCAAATTTCATACTTACGGCAATCGTGACAAGTAATGTGAGTACCATTATCGGTACTCATAGAAGTCAACCTGTTAAGGGAAGGATTTTTTAAAAATACTTTATTTTATACAAGTTGTTTTATTTCTATAAAAAAGTAAGCATGTTTCTTAAAATACTTATTTTACTTTTACTTCTCGCTGTAAGTGGTAGCTATTCACATTCAATCAGCACTTCATAGCTTCTTCGTGGCTAAGCGGTTAGCATACGCGCTTTTGGCGTGGAAGCGCCGGGTTCGATTCCCGGCGGGAGCTCATGTGGTTCGGATTCCACGTTAATCAGTAGGTCCCGCCTCATATAACCTCGCTCCTGAAAGGGACGTTAAACTCAAGATCAACTCAACTCAATCAGTTCTTCAAATCTAAGGTATACTCAATATCTGAAACGTAATTTAGGAATATATCCTGGATGTTATACTGTACATACCATCTCCAGGGCTTTTTGGTTGCATAACACAATAGGATACACAGTAGAAGTAATATTAATAACTTAATAAAAATATATAAAAGAAAGGTGGAACATTCTATTGTCACTCGACTCACGCGGTGAAACTTTCAAAATCTTATTACTGAATGACGTCGAAAAACGTGTTAATTAAAGTTGCAAGACGTAAGAATGAGGTTGAATCAGGACATGTATGAACCATTATTTTAAAAAACTAAACAAAAATGCAGTAACGTTGTTTTTTAAAATCCGTTCTGTAACGCTAATCCGTTTAATCAATGTCAGATTAACTGCCAGCTCCTTCCCTCTCCGTGTGTTTTACAAAGAAGGGGAGAGAGAAACCATAACAACACGAAGATTCAACGAGTAACGTAAACCCTTTGATAGCAGTATCGGGACTCGTCTCTCCTTCTCAACAACCTTTGAGTCAATTTTATACTTTCTCACTAACTACGAATACCTATATTTTATTGTCTTACTACTAAAGTTAATATTCTGTTAAACTGTGAACTTAGTTCTTTCCGTGCAAAGAACGGGAATCTCGGCTAGTACTTAACAAGTCTTGATAAGCCACCAACACAAACAAGAATTTTAGGAATGATCAAAAAATGCATCAAAACATCGCGTCTTGGCCAATAATTAGCATTTGTATCACGGACAAAAAGTTTATGAACTCTACCTAAACGGGTTTTCGTATTTTCTACGAAATAAACACATCATACTGAGTTAACATAATTTGGGTTTGGCTACACTATATGTAGTTCTCCAGATATAAGACTACAAGAAAATTTTGGATTGAATGAAATATATTGGGTCTTCGATCAGGCGCCACAAAATTTTTGAACGGACCCTAAATCGAGTTTTCGTATTATCTGCGGAATAATCACATCATACTCAGTTAACTGATACTTTGGGTTTGGCTACACTATATGTAGTTCTCCGGCTTAGAAGAAAATTTTTGACCGAAATATATTGGATCTTTTGATCTAAAAACTACAATTTTCTTATTAAATAGTTCTCCTATCATTCCCATCCATGTCTCATTTCTTGTTCAGACATCAAACCTACGATCAAATGCTTAATCAGAACTGTGCAAAAATACATCACAAGTTGTAGCTTACGAAATGCAACAGGTTGCGGAAGATAGATACTACATAGAAGTAGGAATTTTTTTTTTTCAAATATTATTACAGCACAGAACGAGAGTACTATAACACTTATATAAGTGAAAGATGTCTTAACGTTTATGTTCAGTTGACATCAAAAGAATTTCAGAGAAGAAAATTCATTTATCTCCTTTATTGGGCATGCGCACGAAAGGATGTCTCGTTTTGAAAATGCGTCGTGAAAGCGATCTCTCTTCTCGGAAAAAAAAATTTTCCTCTTTCGATTGGAAGAAGTTTCTGTGTCGTCTCATGCGCAAGACTATTCTTGATGCTTCCTACTCCAGTGTCACCAGTGATAATGCTTATTAACAGTGTAAGCATTTTCCCGTTTCATTATTTGGTGGGCATGGTCAAGCAATCTAAGGCAATGTTTATTAAACCTAGTCTATGGAGCTGTAGCGGTCTTCGAGGCATGCCCTTGTGGTAAGATTGCTATATTTCTCAGAGAAGAAAAGGAAGATTTTGCTATTGTTAGGATATTCAGAATTCATATAATGGGTGTCCCATAACAAACGCTTCTTCTGAAATACCCACCATTTCCGTTCTAGTAAGTTTGCAGCATTGAACGTTACACGATTTTCACCTGTTGTCCTTGTGGTTAGTAGTCACGGAGTGCCGAATAGCGTATGATCGCCATCTGTTTTCTATACGGGTATAGTACTCGCGCCCAGTCGTGAAGCTTGGGCTCTAAACCAAACATAGCAATATTTTGCTTGAGTTCCGATATATCGGAAAACTTCGGTACAATTCGTGGAGCCGCTTCCCGAGCGCACACTTGGGGAAACGTCAAACAGTTGAAATTCACCAACAATGTTGCCAAACTTTGAAGTGACAGTAAATGAGCATTTAAAAATTACCAATAATAACACTGCACAAGAACAACCACTGTAACAATTATTCTAAAACGTTAACAATAACACGAATAGTAACAACGAAAATACAGCGCACCAAAAAACAATTAACAAAACGGAACTTGGCGCCAATTCGACAATACTGTACTATCGGGAGGTGTTTTCCGTGTAGCTCAAGAGACAACACTGAAAAAAAAAATGATGGGTGGGGGTTGACAACTGGAACACACCCTCGCCTTCTATTGGGTGGTGAAATCGATAGATCTAGACTCGGCGCGAATACTATAGGAGTGGAGCGCTCACCACATTTCTAGTAAGTTTTGATTATGACAACACTCTAATGTGTCGTGTTGTGCTCCGCTCCATTCCTACCTCTACAGAAAACAGATGACGATCATGTGCTATTCAGGTAACCGTTTCTCGCTATTACATTTTTTTTATTCTATCAACGTAATCATCGTGATCAACGTAAAAACCGGAAGTGGTTGATTTTTTGCCATTTCCGGTTTGAATATCACTTCGATCAACGAATTCGTTACAAAACTTATGACCTTTACATCCTGGCCTAAATTGTTGTTTATCCATTCAGTAGTTCTTCAGATTTTTGTCTCTCTGACGGACGGACACACGGACAGAGAACAGTTTTGGAGCCAAATTTCTTAAAAAGTAATCACGGAATAAGAAAACATTTTTACTGTAATCACAGTCCGTCACGATAATAGCGTCCAGTAGAGCATCTACAGTAAAGGAGTAGTAAAGTCGACTTTCAAGTTGATACATATTTCCGCGCTGACCAATTAGAGCACTTTGGAATTGCTCGGAGAACTACATATAGTGTAGCCAAACGCAAAGTATCATTTAACTCAGTATGATGTGATTATTCCGTGACAAATACGAAAACTCGATTTTAGATCCGTTCAAATATTTTGTGGCCTCTGATCCAAAAAATCCTATGTATTTCATTCAATCAAAAAGTTTTTTGTACGCTTTATATCTCGACAACTACACATAGTGTAGCCAAACTCAAGTAGTCTCTGACGAACAGGTGGTACACAAAGTAAAGCCAACAATGTAGTAGATAATTGATTTGAAGTGGTTCATCTACAATTATGAGAGAAAGTTGTGTACCCTTCCCTCCTATTGTTTATTTATTTATTGAACAAATTTTCAGATAATTTTGCCATTTTACACACGGAAATGTTAACAGCAAAAAACGAAAAAAATAGAAATAAAGTAGCAAGAACAATAATAATAGCAGTGTCAACAAAGAGTGCAAAAGTAATATTATTTAGCCTACACGCGTTTAATTACTCTGCCAAACAGCAGGTAGTTCGAAAAAGTGTCCATCTCAGTTGTCAGATGATTGTAATAGTTCGGTACTCTGTAAAGAAGAGATCTCTGGATAACTGTGAACCTAGGGCAGGCAAAATGGAATAGTGGGTATTCGGATTTTGCGGGAAGGGACACGTAAGAATAGTTTTTGAAGCAGGGTTTCCGATCTTAACTTCCCATTAAATATCTTATGAAGAAATTTCAGATCAGAGTTATTTCTGCGTACTCCCGGCGTCTGGATATTAAGATATCGCAAGAGTTCCTTCTTAGGTAATAGGCTATTCGAAGTACGGGAACACGAACGTGTACTATAACAACAAAGAAATTGATAAGAGAATCAAGTCTATAGAGATGTGTAGGTGCGACCATGCCCCATACGGGAAAGCAGTATTTGATCTTAGGCGCAATTAGTGATTTATACAATGTTGCTAATGGTGCCACAGTGCGTAGTTTAGTAAATCGGTAAAGAAGCCCTAACATACGAATTGATTTCTGATTTTTTTTAAAATATAACTTTTAGGATATTTCAATGAGATAAGCTTTTGTCATTATGATTTTGCTTTACATCTTTTCGGAAGGTTATAAGATACGAGATCCCTTATGTGAGAATTGGACCAATACTCGGGTTTAATGCGAGACGTACTGCAACAGATTTTGAATCTGAAACCACACGCACGTGGGAAGAGAGCATTTCGTACACAATGCTACAAAGGAGACCATCATGAGAAGTAAAATTTAATATTTTGTTTATTCTTATTTCATGATCTTTGGGTGTGCGACAGGAATTACACGAATAACATCATATACGTAAATAGAATATTCCCTCCTTACATTTCAAGAAGCTTTTGTTGGATCGATATTCACTTGTCTCTTTACGGCAGTCATGCAAGCTACTCCACATGCAATACTAAGTTAAGAAAAATAAAGCGGAATCGGTTTTGTGTTCTTGGTTTAGTATTCAACAGATATCTCTTTGCTCTTCCTATTTTTATACACGACGAATCTTCCTTTGGATTCACGTAGAGGTATATCCACATTTCCGTTCCACTCTCAGGTAGCACACAGTATGCGGATATCTGAATGAGGGAGCTGCTTAGTGGACACCCCTTCCCAAGGAAAGAAAGTGAGAAACAAGTCACCACTCATATCAGGTAGAGCTGAGTACCGGACATAGATGCTCAATTTCTTTAATTTTTCCAAAGAGTTCTCCACTTCGCTACTCGTAAATCAAACCTCTCCTATTCTGTTTGCAATAGATTCACTAGACCAGTGTTTTTTAAGGTTAGTGTAAAGGGACAAGTTTTGAACATAGATGTCACTACAGTCTTCGCATCTCCCCCATGTATTTTTTACCTTTCAAGAAAATTTACAATTTCTCTTACAAAATTCAACCTAAAGACTTCAAATTTTTGGAGAAGGAACTTCATAACCCATTAAAGGGAACAACCCGTACCGATTTTTTATTTAGAATTTTCATTTTTGAAACAGTTCCATTGTTAAAGGTTTGTATATCCATTTCAACAATCAAACCATTTCAACAATGAAGAAAATTTTAAATAAAAAAATCGGCACCAATTATTGCCTTCGATAGATTATGAAGTTCCTTTTCTAAAATATTTGAAGTCTGTAGGTTGAAATTTGTAAAAGAAATCGTGAATTTTCGTGAAAGGTAAAAAATACATGGGAGAGATACATTCTGTAGTGTCATCTATCGGCAAAACTTGTCCCTTTAAACCAACCTTAAATTGGAAGTCTTCCCCTTCAGAGACGTGAAAAACTATCAAGCAGGCAAAGCTAATACAATGAAATGAACTATGAAATTATTTTTAAACTACAACGGAGTCATAAATAACGATTACCTAAAGTTTGTATTGATTAAAACTCAAACTAAACATTGTGATAATATTCTTCCATTTCAAATGAAATGTCAAGGAATGTTGATCTAAAGAGGCAGACAGAATACTGACTACAATCAAGCCTCTACATTTGAGAATAATTTCAGTGAAAATTGAAAATCACTCACCTCTTGTAATTTATATAAACATTTTTTATTACATTAAAAAATCATTAAAAGCTATATGTGGAAATAATTGTACACAAATTACGTTCATTTATATTATTATCATTATTATTATTTTTATTATTATAGCGCACAAAGCTGACAGGAAATTCCTCGATTGACTATTATCACATTTTTAAAACTGCATGGTGAAATTAAACAGATTATATTCATTGGTAGAGCTAACATTTTTGTAATTCATTTCGTCTCTCCCTGATCGTCCTTTCTTTGATTTTTTTTTCGAAAATCAAGGACACTCTTTATCGTACGACTTCAACCGACCTCATCCGATCGGGATCAAACTTGGCCCGTGGTAGGTCATGGAACTAGTATAGAAGCGTGTGAAACATTCTGGTGTGCAGGCTTTTGGTTCCTAATTTGTGCACGAAGTTCTAAATACATACAACGGGTATAGTCAAAACTTGATCAATACTATAATATTATAAAGTTATGCTTATGTAGGTATAGGTAGAGCATAGATAGAGTAAATTACAGTCTATAATATTTTCCTCTCACTACCGACTTTAATTACAAAATCCTCTTTTCTATAAACAGTATATCAAAAAATAACTAGGATATACAGTAAAACCCTCTAATAGTTGGGTAAGATATGGTATCCCAAGGGCCCGAGCTGCCAAGGGAAGGATCTCCACAGAGCTCCGAGCAAACTAGGTGGAAGGTATTTAGGATTTCCAATGCACCAGGCAAGCAGAGGGGGATAAAGGCCATAAAGTTCCACGCAAGCTAGGTGACTGAGGTTAGGAGTCCCAAGAGAGCTCCGAGCAAGCTAAGTGTGCAGGAAAGGAGGCCTAGAGTTCCGAGCAACCTAAAAAGGCTTAGGTTTAGGTTCCTCTTAAAGCTCCAGGCAAGCTGAGAGATTGGAGGTGACCAGCCGAAGACTGATGATAATCAGTGAGATCCTCCCAAACATTGTTCAGAGTAAGCTCTAAACTCCGATAAACAAAATATTTGTATCCTTCCGCTTGTCAGAAATACGATTGGCTAGTGATGTATCACTCCCACTCCCCACGGGGAGAAGCAAATTATACACGTGCATTTTGACAATACTGTCTCGTGTTGTCCAGATACTTACAGCAGCAGCAGAAAAGAAAGAAAAGAAACTAGAAAGATTAAAAAAAAATATATTTGAATTTCGCTCGTAAACAATTGTTGCTTACTGACAAGTAAACCTTACGTTTGGGTGAATCAAGTTGCTGACTGAGACACATATGAGAAAGTAGTACTAAATGTAGTCAGTATTTCAGTGAAGTTATAGGTGCGAAGCTCCAGGGGTTTAGGAGATACAGCTACCAGAACATCACATGGAAGTACAGAATAGTCTTCATACAGTTGGAGGTAAAAGCTCTGTAAGACCTCTTGTAACGACAAAAGGTGAATAACAAATATATGGGTACATATTAGGACTAGGGGGAAGTCATATAGTAAGGGTATACCCGACGGCGGCCATCTTGAAATCCGCCATTTTGAATTAAGTTTAAGTTTTTAAAATAGGAATAGGGTCATGTGATACATGATTTAAGGCGCAAATTTAATCAGAAGAACAATGGTGACGTTAATTTTGATTTACGCGCAATTAATAAAAAGTTACAGGGAAATTAAATATTGTTGCAGCATATGTATTAGTCCTTTACGCCACCTTGTAAATTTTGTGTTAATGATAATAATTAAATAAAAAGCAGGTGGATAAATATTAGGTCTATGGTAAGAGTTGCCTTGACGGCGGCCATGTTCAAATCCGCCATTTTGAATCAGACAAAAGTTTTAAACAAAACGCAAAACATTGACACCTTATGATAGCAAATTTTACCATAAATCCAACGGTATAACCATTTTTGCTTTATCATTAACCAGCGCAAAATTAAATGGGAATAGAGTAATGCAATAGATGACTTCGGGCTAGAAGTTAATCAGAAATACAATAGTGGCGTTACAATGTTAGTTGTTTGATGAGCAAAAATGGTTATACCGTTGGATTTATGGTAAAATTTGCTATTATAAGGTGTCAATGTTATGCGTTTTGTTTAAAACTTTTGTCTGATTCAAAATGGCGGATTTGAACATGGCCGCCGTCAAGGCAACTCTTACCATAGACCTAATATTTATCCACCTGCTTTTTATTTAATTATTATCATTAACACAAAATTTGCAAGGTGGGGTAAAGGACTAATACATATGCTGCAACAATATTTAATTTCCCTGTAACTTTTTACCAATTGCACGTGAATCAAAATTAACGTCACCATTGTTCTCCTGATTAAATTTGCGCCTTAAATCATGTATCACATGACCCTATTCCTATTTTAAAAACTTAACCTTAATTCAAAATAGCGGATTTCAGGATGGCCGCCGTCAGGTATACCTTTACTATATGACTTCCCCCTAGTCCTAATATGTACCCATATATTTGTTATTCATCTTTTGTCGTTACAAGAGGTCTTACAGAGCTTTTACCTCCAACTGTATGAAGACTATTCTGTACTTCCATGTGATGTTCTGGTAGCTGTATCTCCTAAACCCCTGGAGCTTCGCACCTACAACTTCACTGAAATACTGACCACATTTAGTACTACTTTCTCATATGTGTCTCAGTCAGCAACTCGATTCACCCAAACATAAGGTTTACTTGTGAGTAAAGGTTTGCCTTGTTGGTGTTTCACCACAACACTCGCGGAACCGGGATTCATGCCAGTCATCTTTCAGACTTTAAAACCAGAACACCCGTCCACAGTTGAGTTGGCGCCATAATTACTGCGCATGCTTACTGTTTATTTCCATTGTTTCATTAGCCACACTCGATTGCACTATTATTAGATAATCCGTATTATATTTTTGTCATTTATAATAATATAGCAGTTTTATATGAAGCTTCATAGTAAAAGTAATAATGCAATCATATGAACTATTTTGCGGAGGAGTAGAAGCGTCGGTAGGACAACAGCAAATCAGCGAGATTTAGTTTCACGTGGCTTTGTTTATCGCAGTTCAGAGCTTACGCCGAATAATATTTAGTTATATAGATGCTCCAGCGTGGCGGTGGCGCCGATGGTCCTTCGTCGTCACATGACCAGTGGTATCGCTGGGGTTCCTGTCGTTTGCCACCGTAGTAAGGCGCATTAGGACACACAGGTTAATACTTGTAAACATAAGCACGTGTAGATTGTTTGTCAACAGAATCATCTGGGATATTACAATATTGAACCGAAAATGTCTAGCACTACCGACTTTACAACAGGAATAAAAATGGAGACGACACTTGTCCTTCGAACGTTGAATCGACATCAAAAACACGTTTCTCGCTTTTTCGCTATCTCTGCCGTTCTCGCTGTCGACAGAGAGACAGGCAGATGAACAAGTCATTCTCTAAAATTTTCCATTCTTATGGATAGAATAGTTTGGAAATCTAAAAGTGAAAAAAAAAAAAATTGGAGGAAAGTAGGAAGGCACGCGGATAAATATTAATCGCGTCACTCGTGTATTTCTGTTCGAGGAGGGCATATTCCATACTGATGTATCTACGTAAATACACTACTATACTCTTCTTGGTGTATTCTGGACATAATTTTCAACATTGGATATGTGTAATTTTTATATTCATCATGTATGACACTCTGTTCATGAATACCATGACTATAATGTTACCTTATGTATTGTATTTCTAACCCCAATCGACACTCATAGAACCTGGCATATTCAGGTCTTAGGTCACTTTATAGTTCGTGCTAAAGTTTTGGATATCAGTGTAGAAGAATCATATGGGTCGTTCAATATGTATGTTTCCCTAAGATATATTTATAAACTACATACGTACATGTATAGGTGGGTCCTTTGTCAGCTCTCCACATAATCCCCATTGAAATTCAGGTATATGTCTCACCATCGCACCAATTTGTCTAAACCCTTTGCAATAAATTAGGGCTCTGGCTATTTACCAGTCTCCTTACATTCCGATTCACTTCTTCACCTGTTTCCAAACGTTCACCTTGTAATGCAAACTTTAATACCGGGAAAAGATGGAAAATAACTCGGCGCTAGGAGAGTGGGGCAGCCATTCCCATTCAAATTCTTTAATTCTTGTTTGTGTGCTGAGTGACGGGGTGGGCGTTATCGTCAAGTTCTTCTCGTAAGAGACCAGGTCGCTTATGTCGAATTGCGTTTCAATAGGTTCGAGATAAGCGACCTGGTCTCCTGTTAACTGGTGATGGAAGAAGTAAAGCGGAATGTTAGAAGAGTGCTAAATAGCCAGAGCTTTGATGTTTTAAAGGGTTGGAGAAATTGGTGCAACGTTGAAATAAATGCTTGAATCTCAATGGGGATTATGTGGAGAAGTGAGGAAGGTCCCACCTACACATGTACGTACTTACAGATGTATCTTTTTTTTCTTTTCTTTTCTTTTCTTTTTTTTCTTTTTTTTTTGAGTTGAGTTGATTTTAGTTTAGCGTCCTTTTCAGCAGCGAGGCTATATGAGACGTGGACCTACTGATTAACGTGAAATCCGAACCACCTGAGCTCCTGCCGGGAATCGAACCCGGGTCTCCCACGCCTTTTCTTTTTTTATTACAGCTTAGGGAAAGTTATGTACTGAACGACCCATGTTTATATGTATATGCATATAACTAGAAGAGAAGAAAAAGGAGGTGGTTGACTAAGGTACCATGAGCTATACGAATTATGTGCGAAATTCAACTTAAAAGGAATTCTATACGAAAGATGCAGGAGAACAAACGTAACATGTTGCCCGCGGTAACAAGTTCGCTACTTATCCGTATAACATTCGGTATGCTAATGTTCCGCATTATGAACTTCCTGTGTTCAATCATATTCTGTTTATTTCGACTATGGAAAACGCTAGATGAAACAAAAAAGCTCCAGAATACATAAAAGCATCATAAGAGACAAAAACACAAGATTGTTAAAAAAAATGAAAGCTCTGTATTGAATAGTTCATATTATAATCTCGTCAGGAAACATTGCTTGGAAACTTTACTCTCGCACTGAACATAATCAGCCTGAAAATACTAATGTTGATATATTATTAATTAAAACGAACAATACACTCAAACCATGCATCATTTCCCAAACAATAATTCCCCCAGAGTACGCAGATAAGCTGTCATTTCGATATTTTAATTTATTATCAAAATAATGAACATTAAGTTCACTAAAAATGTAATAAATAGTTATTGTTATTCTAATTGCTGCGGGGACTGTAATATCAGTTGATGCTTAATAATCCCTTTATGAGTTCGCAGATAAAATTCAATAAAATTAATGATTTCAATATTAACGTTGGCTTAGCTGTATACTAAACGAGATTATTATGATCGCTTTGGATACTGTTCGTGAAAAATACATTGTACACACTGCAACAATATAATGGATCTTTTTGCCTACTTTCTTTAAATTAACATTTGTTAATTAATTTTCTTCCTTACTGCTGTTTTCTGGACACTCTATTCTTAAGAGCTCCATCGTAGCTAAGGGATTAGCGTACGCGGCTTTGGTGTGGGAGATCTGGGTTCGATTTCCAGCGAAAGCTCACGTTTCTCGGATTTCACGTTGATCGGTAGGTCCCGTCTCATATATCTCGCTGTTCAAAGGAACAAACTCAAAATCAACTCAATTATCTTCTTAACTTAGAAGTACTTTCTGTAATTATGGTACGGTCAGTATTTTGTTTTTCTATATATACACATCACATCAATATTATTATTATTATTATTATTATTACTACTACTACTACTACTACTACTACTAACTAACTAACTAACTCTATGGCCTATGGAACCCGGAGGTTCAGTGCCGCGTTCACAAAAGCTCTCCACTGACTTCTATCCTTAGCTAATTGCATCCAGTTTCTACTTTGTATTCCTATCTCTGCGAGATCCATCTTAATATTGTCCTCCCATCTGCGCCTAGGTCTTCCTAATGGTCGTTTTCCTATGGGTCTACCAGTCAAGACTTTGAAAGCGTTTCTACTTTCTTCCATTCTAGCTACATGACCTGCCCACCTAAGCCTCCTAGACTTGACGACCCTAACAATGTTGGGTAAACCGTATAAACTATGTAGTTCCTCGTTATGAAGCTTCCGCCATTCCCCATTCTCATTCCTCTTGGGTCCGAATATTCTTCTCAGGATCCTGTTCTCAAATACTTTCAGTCTATGTTCTTCCCTCAGAGTAAGCGACCATGTTTCACAACCATACAGAACAACAGGCATGATTATCGTTTTATATATTTTAAGCTTCAAATTCCTCGACAGAATTCGCGACGACAAGAGATTTTGAACCGAATAGTAACACGAATTCCCTGCTTTTAGTCGACATTTAATTTCTTCGTGAATATGATTTTCGTCTGTTAATATTGATCCTAAATATTTGAAAGTATCCACTTTATCAAAAGTATTATTTACTATTTTAACGCCTCCACAATTTGCCGTATTACGGTCCCGACGCACTTCCATGTATTTAGTTTTCTCTGCATTTACTTCTAAACCTATGTCCCTGCAAGCGTTTAATAAGATCTCTGCATTTATTTCTACTGTTCTCCTATCATCCCCTATTAAATTTACATCATCAGCATATGCCATAACCTGGTGAATGCCGTTCAACTCTAGGCCCTGGTTGCTATCTTTGATTTTCCTTATGGCGTATTCCAGCACAAAGTTAAATAATAATGGCGACAACGCATCTCCTTGTTTCAGGCCATTTTCGACGTGGAAGCTCGTGGACAAAAAGTTTGCTACCCGAACTTTACTTTGGGATTCATTTAAACACATCTTAATTAATCTAATTAGCTTTCTCGGTATTCCACGTTCTGTAAGAACGTTGTATAATGTTTATCTACTAACCGAGTCGTAAGCCTTTCTAAAATCAATAAATAGTTGATGTACCGGGGTATTGTATTCCCACTTCTTTTCGAGTATTTGGCGAATGGTAAATATTTGGTCGATAGTTGATCGATTTCGTCTAAATCCGCACTGATAATCTCCAATAATTTCATCTGCGTATGGGGTCAATCTTGCTAACAGAATATTTGAAAGGATTTTATAGGATGTTGAGAGAAGAGAAATGCCTCGATAATTATTACAGTCAGTTTTGTCGCCTTTCTTGTGAATTGAAACAATGATTGACTCTTTCCACTCTTGTGGCAATTCTTCCTTGTTCCAGATAAGGAGAATGAGTTTGTGTATCTTGTTCCACAATTTTTCGCCTCCAGCTAAAATTAACTCAGCCGGAATTTCATCTACACCCGGAGATTTGTGTTTCTTTAATTTCTTTATAGCGGCTTCCACTTCCACTTCCACTTCCACTTCCACTTCTATTCCACTACTACTACTACTACTACTACTACTACTACTACTAATAATAATAATAATAATAGTGTTGCCGACGAGAATAGACAAGAAATAAGGTCTTGTCGTCTCAACTTGTAAATTTTGTCTCGTATTGTCTAGATTCTCAGAAAGTTTTTCTCGATTCGTGTCAATTTTTTCTCGTCTCTTTTCGTAAATTTATAGCTTGATTGTTTTGTTGGGGACACCATAGTGTAGTGGTAAAAGCGCTGATCTCAAGTCTACGGCTTTGATTGCCGGCAGTTGGTTCCCAATTCTCGGCGTCCACACAGCGTCGTGAGCCAAATTAGGGAGTGATGCGAGAAAAGACAATGACGGCCACTAGATATAGAGAAATATCCGGATACGTGTGTTAACAACAAGCCAACGCAGCGCGCTCACCACGTGTTCGGCGCTTGGCTGGATATAGATCAGTTGGTTGCTAACAGATGGCGTTGGAGCGGCTCTGACCCATAAAATGGGCTGTTACGCCTAGTGGTTTTGTTTTGAATTGTTTTTCTTAATTTGATCTAGAAAATAACAGAATCTCTCCACCTTGTAATAGGTTCATAAAAGATGTGGTCAAAGGTGCGCACTTCGGACTAACATCACTCAAACTCATCGCCATAAGATCAATCCGACCTCACGCTCAGAGCAAATGAAATGAAATGAAATCTTTGTTTTACGTCCCACGGTTATTCCGGTTAGGCTAAAGGAGACGGTGATGATGAGAAATGAATGAAATGGTGGAATAAAGAAAGTGGGAGGAAACGGGAGAACCCCGAGAAAACCCACGAACACGGTGTTGTCCACCACAAAGTCCATACGGCGCGAGCTGGAATCGAACCATGGTCCCCAAGCACCGGAGGTGAACGTTATACCACTGAGCCACCGCGCCCCCTTTCACGCGCAGAGCATCATCTCAACATCACGTTCACAACATCCTTTCGACCTCATGTTCAATCAACCTCACACTTATCTAGGGTGAGGTCGAGTGAGTGTGGGTTCCGACCTCATGAGTTCGGGCACCTTGGGGTGTGATACAACAACACATAAGCCAAAAGTATTATTGAAGTTTATGCTTTAATACCTTGTATATCTTTAATCATTGATAAGTGCTCTACACAATGTTCGTGCAATAGAGGTCTGCACGGCCCGGAATTTTTAGTCCAGTGAATTTAAAATGTGAGGGCCGACCCGAGTCCGAAATATGTTTTGGCATTTAGGCCCGAGCCCATCTGATGATCAAATGAGCCCGACTTACAGAAATCAAATAATTAATGGAAAGTTTACTTGTTAATGTTGATTCAATCAGTAAAATCCAACAATGCTATTAAGTTACAATTAATGCTTCAATGCTAATTAAATACAACCAAGTGTATGTCAAAAACAAAATAATGATAAAAGGTAGTGTGAAGTGAATATTCAGAAACAATAAAGTTTTAAAAACAGCTTTTAGGTCTACAACTAATGTAAATGTGACTCAATATACACTTGAAAAAAAAAATGAAAATTATTATTATTACTTCTTTTTCACTAAACTAGACTCGCTTTGCTCCTCGCTATCTAAACACAAACAGTTTACTCTACCTTCGCCTTTATAGGATCAAAAATTGTCTGCCTTTATTCACAATTGGAAACAAACGTTTGAGCTATTTTCTCAATATCCACTTTGTCTAACGTTGTTTTGTGAACGCAGCAAACTGTTACATGGTTGAGCCTACTTCGGTCATAGTTGGCCTAACATACTTGAAATATTGGGGGCACGAAAATCGTTTTACAAATATTGGGGGGACACGTCCCCGGTGGGATTGAAGCCCGTGTTTGCTGCAACTAGGATTTTTACTCAGGAAGCAGCAATTCCACGTGATTTGACTGCGTATTTCACTTTTCTACAGATCTCCATCTACCATTATTTGATATTTACTCATCAGTGAACTTCGAACTTTTTAACTCTGTTCCTCTTAACGACAAAATGCTAAGCTTAATATATATATATATATATATATATATATATATATATATATATATATATATATATATATATATATATAAGCGGACATAGACAAGAACTGTGAAGGCTTATTTCTAACTTATTATTTCTCCTAATAATCAAATGTAATATTGAACACATTTTAACTGTATGTAAACTAAACCAGTGGAGAGGCGGGGAGAGGAAGACTCATCGTTTTCCTTTAGTATTTATTATTTAAACAAGCACGGTTTATGAGGAAGTATAATAGGAAACGACAATAAAAAGAAAAGGAGGCGGGGTGAAACAAATAGATCCGGAGATAGCGTATACTGTAGTTTACAGCCCCCCACAATTATAATTTATATTTCACAAGTTGTGCTCTAACGATTCCTTAAACATCCCTCCTCAACGACCCAGCATTCGAGAATATATAACAAGGAACATGAAAGTTTTAGAAGGCACAATACAAGAGTAGAGAAAAATCGATAACGCCGTCAGAATCCGCAGCTACACTCCACGAGCACAACTAGGCTACACGGTCTCCACTTACCATTTGATGGTATACACTTTACATGCACTTAAATCCAGAAACAAGGAAACGCCGTGTTAAAAAGAAAGTCATACGGTTAGCCGCTGAAACAGTGCGAAGATACAGATGAATTTATCCTACTGAGAAACCAAACATCCACGAATGCTTATTTACACACAACACTGAAGTGGAACCAAAGCAAAAAGTATTAAGATGGTTCCACACTTAGGAATGCTCCATGCTCCATGGACATCTTTGGTCCGCTGTACACTATAGGTTAAAACCGTACTTAATTGAAAACTCTAACTGTTTACATTTAATCTTTTCTATTTTTACATTGTCCATGGATCTATCAAACTCTATGCAATTATCCAAGCGATATACAGGCAAGCGACAGAACAGTTAACGACATCTATCAGTGTCAGGTAGAAAGCAGAAGCGCAAGTAGTGAGACCAAATAGCAATATTTTTTTCTTATTAGGATTTATCATATTAAACACAATGTCTGCAATTAGTTCTCACTCTACAGTTATTATTTATAGTACGTCTAAACTAACATACAACCTCTGTCCAGAAAAGTTCTGCGAAGGTGTCTATATATCGAGAGAATTGTTGTTTTACTTTCAACAAGAGTTACTGTCCTTCCGAGTTATCCCCGTTGACGATAATGCACTTCTCAGAACGTCTGTATAAGTCCTGGAAATTCCTGATGTACTCGTCTTTAGGGATGGCCATCAGCTGGGTCGTAACACTACAGTGAGTGCCCGAAAACATCTGCTCTAAGAAAAAGTTCGGAGGAGTCAAGTCTAAGGAATAGGGTAAGAAACAGACAAAATCTCCCTGTTGGCCAGGAACTGCTGCACCAGAAAGGTTGTGTGTGGCCGAGCATTATCGTGGAGCAACGTCCACCACCTTGATTAGCGTATGAGGGTGTACCCGCTTCATCGGTTGCAGCAGATATTTCAGTATTTCCACGTACATATCAGCATTTAACGTGATGCCCTGAAGGAGCAATTCTTTATAGATAAGATCCTCGAAATCGAAGAACACCAGCAGCATTGTCTTGATGAGGGACCTTTCACTTCGCACCTTCTTGCTTTCGGTGACTCTGCATCCCGCCCGTTCTTATTTCACGCTTGCCTAAGGAGTCTACCTCAGACACCAGGTCTCTTCGCCCCTGGCGGTGGTTTTCAGGAAATTTGGGTCTGATGTTCTAGCGTCAAAGTGTGCGGCACGAGTCGGAGTTACTCAAATCTCGGATCACTATGAGATGACCCGTCTCACGGCCTATTCCCATTTAATCAGTTATAATTCACAATGTCACACGACGATCCCGGGCCAAAAGTTTCTTAACTTCCTGCATATTGTTAGGTGTGCACGCCGATGTATGACGCTCAGTTCAGGCGGCTTCTTCCACGGTGTCTCGGTCTTCTCAGAAACATTTAAACAACTCATGAACACACTTCAAGGTGACAGCACGTTTTTCGTAAATTTTGTCAGCATTTCTTGAGTCTCTTTCGCTGAATTTCTAAGTTTGAAACAGAACAGCATATTCCTTCAATGTTCCATTTTGGTATCCATTTCTGGTTTCGACCGTTCGCACTACACTTTCACTCTACAATGTGCTGTTTACACATAAGCACACTCACAGCGTTGCTGTTCGGGAACTTGTTCAGACATGTCTTGACCTATCCGGTGCGGGATGCGACCGTGGCGCACTCTTACGACTGCGAGTAGTATGACGTCACTCACCGAACTTTCTGGACAGAGGCTGTATATTTTTGCTATCGCTCATAGCACTAACAAGTTATATTTAGAAGAAGGCAGACAACAATAGATAAAATCTGCAACTAAAAGTTTATATTTTTTTCTTATGCAAATTAATAATTAAGAAATATTCCAACAGAACAATAAGCTCCACCACATTAGTAAAGAACGCCATAAAAATTAGTTTCTCTCGATTTTCTCTAAAACTAAGCATGGCATTTTGTACATGGCGATGTGATCTATCAACTGACAAGTATTTGAAAAATATCACTGTTAAATGAAATCTGTCGATTGTTGTGTGTTTCATCCATAGACTTTGTTATTATTATTATTATTATTATTATTATTAATATTATTATTATTATTGTTATTATTATTATTTTATTATTATTATTATTATTATTTTATTATTATTTATTATTATTATTATTATTATTATTATTATTATTATTATTATTATTATTATTATTTAACGTTAATCAACATCGTTGGATATGCACTACCTTCTGTGCAATGGCTTTATGAATGAAGGATTTTTCTTTGGTTTTAAACTCAACTAATTCTTACGAGTCTTAACCTGTTTCTGTTATAAGCCAGAAAATACACTTGCCTTACAGAAGTCCCCGTCATCATCAACTCATCTCATGAATCACAATCCTAACTATATATAAAACTACAGGACCTGACATAAAATAACGGGTACTTCCGGTTGACGCGGAAAGTTGAAATTTGGCATGATTGTAGCTTTTTGAGACTAACCCACAGGAAAATCGCAAAAAGTGAATATTTTTAGTTTTAAAGGGTCTGAAGAGGAGACGAAGGAATTCCTAAACCTATTTAAATGGGCGTGTTTTTGGACCTAAAATCACCTTTTAAGTACTGAGAACTAGAATAAAAAATTGAAATTCGGTAGAATTTTAGGTTGAAGAGATGCGACGACGTACCCGAGTTAAAATGGGTATAACGGAGCGTGTTCGTTACAGTTGTTTTGTGTGGTTACCATAATGTTAATCTGCAAGCTTATTGTTGTCTTACGTTACCATTGTAACAGTTACTGTTACATAAGAGATTGTAGGCCAAGCAAACGTTTGGGTCTTGGTGCGAAGTCTCGAAAAGGCCCAAGGCTAGACTAAAAATAAAATTACATTTCTTCAGTACAACACAGAATTTAGAATACAGTATTTGAAGGAAAATATGCTCTGAAGCATTCTTACTTCTACACAAGAAGGTAGTGATTTTTTTGACTGGCTATCACAAGAAAGAATTCTGAATATTCTATGTGTAACGTCCAGTTCCATTACGTAAGCTTCCTCCCAGATTACACATTACGGCGATTTGAAATCGAGACTGGACTGTAGAAAAAAAAGGATAATAAACACTGAAAGTTTCTTACCATGGTTCATTCAAATTATGACCCTCCTTTATCAATATATCGTTGTGCCCTGGCCATCAGTTCATAGAGGGTTTAGTGGAAGTTATTTTGTAGATTGCTGTTGATAACCCCTCTCGTAGCTGTCTTGATGCCCGCTATACGAACTTTTGAGAGCAGACTTGAGTTTACCAAAGAGAAATTAATAGCGCGGGGCCACGTATGGTGAATAGGAAGGATGGGACAACAGGCAGGTCTATTTTTTGGGGGGGTTAAATTCCAAAGTTGGGCGTCCGTTTCCTGCAAAATTTTTAAAATTTGCAGGAAATGTATGGATAATTTGATCGTTTGTGTGCTTGATAATATATAAGAGTCTCGAAAAATCTGTTTATATTTTATATATAAGCGGTTATAAACATGGGACTATACGGCGAGCGGAGGGAACTACTTGGCGCAAGGTAACCAAACAGTTGCATTGTGGGAAAGAAACGAGCATTTATGTTATCAACATAGCGAATGTACAAGGGCAATGAACTAACAGTTTTAACATTTGTGAAGCAATACGTTGATAACGAGCAAAATCTTATAAAATTTGTGAAGAGCACGGACTAGTGAACCTAATAACAAATTGCAGAAAGTGTGGAAAGGAGATAACAGCGAAAAAACGTGGCGAAAGCGGACGCCCAACTTCGGAATAAATGCCTTTTTTTTTTTTTTAGACAAAACGCCTTGCACAATCACCACCTTATGACCTGGGACGTTATCATGGAGTAGACGATAATTAGCATCACCCCGATACTTGGACCTAACACGTGTGATATTTTGCAGTAACTGCTTCAATAACTCAATGTAAAATGAGGTATTAACTGTTGGCAGAAACTCCTTATGCATAGTTACCTTACTATCGTAAAAAAAAAAAAAAAAAAAAAAAAAAAAAAAAAAAAAAAATTGGATTTTGGTTGACGCAGTTTCTTTGGGGGGGAGGTTTTCTCGTCCCCTCTCGTAAAATTCTCATCTCAATTCGACTTTTGAAGAATTCCACGTCGTTTCTTCTCCACCCTCGGAAACTTTTTCTCGTCACGTCTCAATTTTTTTCTAGTCTAGTTTTGTAGATTTATGGAGAAAATTTGCGATCCGAATTTCTTTCTGAATGACTTGCGTATCCTTAAACATTGCTAAATGCTCTTCATTATGTCCGTACGATTATTTTATAAATTTATAGTTTTTAAACAATGAAACATTTAACACTAAAACAGTGTTCGAGATCTAAGATTTGGGCGAACTAGTGTTTCTCACGAGAATCGACACATTTATCGTCTCACAGACAACACTAATCTTTAAAAAGTGAGGAAATGGAGATGGGAATGAGTGAAAATTTCCTTTAATCAATTTTTGAGCTGAGCGAAGCGAAGCTCTTATACTCGGGTTAGCCGCTTGGTTGTCCGCGAACTCCTCCTAGACCGTTTGACCGATCTCAACCAAACTTAGCACGCTGATAGAGTATGTCGTGGTGAGTGACAACATAGGTCAAAATCAAAAATCCGATGTACCATCGAGGAATAATCACCGAAAAACGCTTCCTCCTAGACCGTTTGGCCGATCTCAACCAAACTTAGCACGCTGATAGAGTATGTCGTGGTGAGTGACAACATAGGTCGAAATCAAAAATCCAATGTACCATCGAGGAATAATCACCGAAAAACGCTTCCTCCTAGACCGTTTGGCCGATCTCAACCAAACTTAGCACGCTGATAGAGTATGTCGTGCTGAGTGAGAACATAGGTCGAAATCAAAAATTCGATGTACCATCGAGGAATAATCACCGAAAAATGCTTCCATAGACTTACCATGGGGAAAAAGTTTTCATGCGATTTTTTTGTCAACAATTAAAAATGGCATTTATTATTGCATAATGGCCAGGAGTGATTACGTAGTTTAAGCTCGCTCAGCTCATTTCATTGCAATCGGGTATATACATTGCATTCCTAGTTGAGCTGAGCGAAGCGAAGCTCTTATACTCGGGTTAGCCGTTTGGTTGTCCGCGAACTCCTCCTAGACCGTTTGGCCGATCTCAACCAAACTTAGCACGCTGATAGAGTATGTCGTGGTGAGTGAGAACATAGGTCGAAATCAAAAATCCGATGTACCATCGAGGAATAATCACCGAAAAACGCTTCCTCCTAGACCGTTTGGCCGATCTCAACCAAACTTAGCACGCTGATAGAGTATGTCGTGCTGAGTGAGAACATAGGTCGAAATCAAAAATTCGATGTACCATCGAGGAATAATCACCGAAAAATGCTTCCATAGACTTAACATGGGGAAAAAGTTTTGATGCGATTTTTTTGTCAACAATTAAAAATGGCATTTATTATTGCATAATGGCCAGGAGTGATTACGTGGTTTAAGTTCGCTCAGCTCATTTCATTGCAATCGGGTACATCCATTGCATTCCTAGATAATCTTGTTATCTTGCATTGTTGCTTATTCAGATGCCGTCATTTCTAATCGACTTCAAGAAAAAGTCGTAATCCAACTCGGTTATATATGAGTGGTTCCAGGGAGAACAACTGTAACCACGACTTTCGGTGAAATTGAGTTAGAAGGTGGAATATGTTGGGATCGGAGCATAGAACACTATGTAGGTAGTTTAATTTCGAAAATGTACCTGCAGATGGCAGAGGAAATTTGATTAGTATGTGTTATTGCACTGAATTGAAATGAAATCTTTTAAGTTTTACGTCCCACGATTATGCCGGTTAGACTAAAGGAGACAATGATGATGAGAAGTGAATGAAATGGTGGCATGAAGAAAGTGCCAGGAAACTGGAGAACCCCGAGAAAACCCACGCACACGGTGTTTGCCACAAAGTTTACTTGGCATGAGCTGGGATCGAACCAGTGACCCCATACAATAGAAGTGAACGCTCTACCACTGAGCCAGCGTGGCCGCTTGTGTTATTGCACTGAATTGCATGGGAATGGTACTCGAAACTTAGAAAATGCGAAATGCCGTTTCCTTCCTGCGAGCTCCTCATATAAGAAACCATTTTATCGTTTGAAAGAATACACTTTTCCAATGGTTCCATATAAATTTCACCAGGATCTAATAGTAGTCTTCGGAACTATACCATAAAGCGTAATACACACTACCGTATTTTTCCAACGTAACTATAAAACTTTATATTCTAGTCTTGCCAGCATCTGCCAATATGTTAGTGTATGACACTCTTCGTGGTTTTACGTACTGAATTTTTATACACTGGAAAAGTTTCGCTGGCTTTACACTTCTCAACTGATGACAGTGTTAATATCGTAATTGTGTGTAAGACCACGCATAATTTTAAGACACTTTCGCTAATGTTGTTGACTTATCTTTCTGTTTGAATATCAATTCACGTAGAGCAGTCGCCAAATTTCAAATTTTGGGAGTACTAGAAGACCAAGAGAAGATTTTGTGAAAATATTGTTTTAATAACTGAAAAAAAAAAAACATTAAAAAAATAAAATGATATATTTAGTTTAAAATTGAATGGTTAAGCCAATTAGGCTAAGGAAGATTAATGATTACGGAAGAAATGGCGGAATGAAATAAAAAATGAAGTATTTAAGTTTAACGTCCCACGATTACGCTCGTCAGGTTAATGAAGACAATATTAAAGCGAGTGAATGATGATAGAGAATTGGTGGAATGACGAAGTGGGAGGAAATGGGAGAGCCCCGAAAAAAACACGGGTACGATGTTGTCCAGCAAAAACTTACTTGGCCAAGGATTGAACTAGGGACCCCACGCACTAGAGGTGAACGCTCTACCACTGAGCCACCGTGCCTCCTCGAATTCTTTCAGTTTAACGTCTCACGAATATGCCTGTTGAGCTAGGAAAGTGACAGATGATGTTAGAATTGGTAAAATCAGAATTTGTGAGGAAACGGGAGTACCTCAACAAAACCCACGAACACCACGTCGTCCACCATACATTTACTTGGCCGGGGATTGAACCAGAGACCCTACACACCAGAGCTAAGCGCTCTGCCACTGAACTACCGTGCTCCCCTGCGTGCAAGAACGAGAATGTGAGAGGAAACAGGAGAATCTCGGAAAAACCTACGGACACAACACTGTTCACAATGAACTTTTCGCCACTGATCGAAATATTCTAGAGTGTATAAAATCCCAAAACTTCAACGTCTTTTTTTATTACTACGATACAAAAACGTCCCTTCTCAATAGACCTATTGACAAGTACTTTATAAAAAATAAATAAATAATTTAATATATGCAAGAAGGAAAATTAAGCAGAAATCAATAAGTGGATAATGCTATATTTGGAAGACAAAATGCAGTGAAGCGATATTTCAGAAAGATTGTGTTGAAATGATTAAACTGGTGTATTAGTGGATGCGTACGAATGATAAGGTAGCTGTTATATTTCCTTTCAGCGGAATGAAATCGGGGCGTTTAATAGACTAATGTTAGATAGACAAGATACAAGGCACACCACACATGCAAACCAAGCCTTGCAACCTGATTCTTATCGAAAATCGCGGAGGGGAGCGTTATAGGGAGATTGAAGAATGAAACACGCTAGAAAGCCGTGCATTTACCGCATATTCTGTTGATTTTATAAGCATTTAGCGCATGCACAACTTTTTTTCCTTCTCCACATAGCCTCTAATTCTACCACGAAATTTCTTTATAATGTATTTATTGTCCTGTATCTGAGTGCAAATTGTGCAATGTAGAATTGGTTCCCGCGTGTTTTATGCGGAATTCACCGTAACTTGGTAGAACTTCGTGGATCATTGATAATAATATGATTTGTGTATTCCGAAGTTAGTTAGTATGGATGATAAAAAAAATGGCAGCTAATCACTTCGTTATACATTAGAATGAAACATGGACCATCCTCAAAATATTGACAGTAGAGCAAAAAATTAAGGACACGAAACAAAAACCCTGAACATACGACGAATGAATAATAAAACAGTTTATATTTATGGTATATTTTCTTTTGTGAACTTTCCTTATTTTTCGCGCTTAATGCGGAAAATATGGTCTGGTATCCAATAGTAGCAACAACAGGAACTGATTATTTTTGCCTTCTTGCGAGACAATACTTATAGTATGCTATTAAAAGGGACATCATTCAACTCTCGTAATTATAGAAAATGAAGCAGTCAAGGGTAGCAGAAGTTAATCGATGCATAGCATCAGACATATGAAACAATACAAAGCGTTACAAAGTCTTCCAACTATAGAAACAACCATAGAAAGACCCACTGTTGCCAGACAAATCACTTGTAATCAGAGAAGGTAATTAATTGCTTAGACTTGCCGTCTGTCTGTCTTTCCATGCTACTTATAAAAGAATGGTTACAGATCGAGATATCAACACACGTCTATACAACCCGCTCTTACATGTACACAACACCATGAAACCAAAAGGAACAAACAAAAAAAAAATACTTCTTTCAAATCATATCTGGCATTAAGAAGTGGTTAAGATTTTACTACCAGCATTTCTCACATAGAGCACAATGCCTTAAGTGATCAAGCGCTAACGTCTGGAGAAAATGGCTACCATATAAACTTTGGCGCGTGTAGTTATCTCAAACCCAGGCTAGCACCTAGGCTGAATAAGTTGAAGTCTAGGCAGGGCCGGGTCTACCATATGTGTTGCTAGTTGCGTTGTTTTCTACTTAATATCAAAAGATGACGCTAGCGTACAAACAATTTGTAGAAAATCCGAAGTCCTGAACGGGAACAAAATAATAATATTATTAATAATAATAATAATAATAATAATAATAATAATAATAATAATAATAATAATAATAATAATAATAATATCTTAAAAATACTCTTATGTGGTAGACTGTATTTGTTGATGTTTGCTTTCTAACAGTAACGCTTTTACTAGTTGCAAATAAATACTGTTTGAAATCTGGTTCCACTGAAACAGTGCAAGATAGGATTCAACTTTTAGTTATTTGTGCGGCGATGAGCCTTGTAGAGTTTTAATATTAGTGGGAAGAGTTTTTTAGTGTAGAGTTTTAGTATTCGAGTTTTAATTGTTATTTAATATTAGTGGGAAGAAGCCATCTCTATGAGTATTCCAAACTAAAGCAATACCTTCTTAATGTGAACTGACATAATAATTACCTGTAAGTGTCACATATCCAGATGCAATGATATTAAGTTACAAACATTTCAAGCGCAATGTAATCTCTCAACAAATCTAAACGAAAGTTCGTATTTCTTATTTACATAAAAATTAAAATTATTCTCAATCGAATTTATCATCACACGACGTCCTACAGATCCTTCATTATTCTTTTCAATAAAGAAGAAATCAACCGAAGAAAAAAAGTAAAAGGTACGGGCCACCGCACAAAACTTTCTCGCTCCAACTCCTTAAACAAAATCACGTTGTGCTGCAGTTATTAATGAAACATTTTCTTCTGAAATACGAACAAAATTCTAAAACATTAAAAAAAAAAAAAAAAAAAAAAACTTCACTGAAAGAAAACTAATCCCCTAAAGTAAAACCCCTCTTGTAATTATTTAGAAGAAATAACTTATATTACGGTTATTAATGAAATATCGTAACTGTACATAAAACTACATGAACTGACATAAATTAGAGGGGGCCTTCTGTTTGACGTGGAAAGTTGAAATTTGGCATGATTGTAGCTTTCCAGGACTAACCTACAGGGAAATTACCAAAAGTGAATATTTTTAATTCTTAATGGGTCTAAAGGGGAGATGAAAATTTTCTCCATGTTATTTAACAGGTCTTTTTCTGAACCTATAATCTCATGTTTTAGATACTTGAAATTGGAATAAAAACTTGAAATTCGGTACGCTTGTACGTTTATATTAGCATTACCTAAGTAAATCAATAAAAATAAAAATTTCCAACTTTAGAGCGGCTTTATGGGGAACGGAAAAATCTTTCCCATGTTATCTATATGGAACGTCTTCTACACTCCACAATGTTTAGACACTTTCGGCAGGATTAATATGATGAAATTTGGTATGATTGTAATCTTCCGGGACTAACCGACAGGAAAATGGAAAAAATTGAATATTTTTAATTTTTAAGGGGTAAAAAAGGGGCTGAAGAAATCCCCTTGTTATTTAAATGAGAGTTTTCTCGGGAAACAAAATCTTATCTTTTAGATAGTTGAAATAGAAAAACTTAAAATTCGGTAGAATTGTAAGTTCAAGAGGTGCGAGGCCGTAGGCCGAACAATGGTGGGGGTTAAAGCCCCTAGCTTCGCAAATTCACGAAATATGAAGAGGAAATGCACAAAATTCATTGTTGATGCAAAGACTGCTACATAAGAGATGCGAGGTCGTAGACCGAGCAAAGTTAGGAGTCTGGGTGCGGAGCACCCAGCTAGCCAAAGGCTGTTTATAAAATAATAATAAAAAAATCGTGAGTGACATTTTTCAGAACTTTCAAAAAAAAAATCACTCAAAGAGTAAACTACCACCTACAAATTTTCTCATAGAAGAGATTTATGCAACATTATAAGAACAAAAGTGAAATATTTATTTATGCAATATATACAAAATCGGCGGATTCATGTTTTTTGAGAAAATCGCCCAAGAAGAAAACTCACCCCAAGAGTAAAATACCACTTTTCGTTTTTTCGGAGAGAAATTATTTATACAACATGATGGAGTTCCTTTCGGAAATAGCATTCTTTATTTTTACCCTTAAGCTCACCTTATTTTTCGTGTAAGAAGAAAATTCGTAAAAAAAAAAAATGGCGGAACACACACAGAATAACAAGAGAAAGCATGCTTTGGTAAATGAACTTTGGGGTCATCTTTGGCGAGGTAGTAGTATGAGGGGGAAATTTCGTTTGGGTATAGCATACATCCAGTATTCCCAAAGGGAATTTCCCCATCAACCCCTTTGTAATTCGCACACTATCCGCAGATATAGACACGAAGCGTCAAGAACATTTTTTACACAATGACTGTTGCAACCATAATATAACACGTGATATCTATATATTTACGGAATAGGTTACATTTTGTTGCTAGTTAACATGAAACTTTGAAAGGTTTTACAACTGATTTGAACATTTCTATTGTTTTATTCATTATAAGCATATGATGAATTAGTATTTTACTTGTAGTTACAAATGACAACTTTATTGGTAGCTGACTCGAACGGGAATCGAACCGGTGACACTTTGCACGTGAGTCATACATGCTCCTTACCCTGTCACGGCATCAGTTGACAACTTTACGCGTCGAATCATATATGCGGCGAGTCGGAAACTTTAAGACTCTTCTTCTCGGGTACTTTTGGCTATTGCGCTCTCTTAGTTTGAAATATTAACACTTTAAATGGGCAGTACTCTCTCGCAAAAAATGGTCCCGAAGTTCATTTGCCAAAGTCAGCTTTCTCATTGTAAGTTTAAAATCTGGTCTCGATACGTTGAACCCTTAAATCTCTAGGCGAGCTTATATCAGAACGGACGGACGAAGATCAATCACTTTTTGGTATATATATATATATATATATATATATATATATATATATATATATATATATATATATATATATATATATATATATATATAGGCTATGAAACGTGTAAATTTGTTGAAATGTCGATTTCAATTTATTTTTCACGATCACCATACATTCTTTTCTCCTTTTGTCGCTCCAAAGTAGAAATCAAACCAATCATCAAACAAATTTTATTTGAATACGGAAAATTATTGAAGTTGGTCCACAGATCAACAAGAAATACTACAAAACCCTAAGATGCAATTATTATTATTATTATTATTATTATTATTATTATTATTATTATTATTACTAGTAGTAGTAGTACGTGTTGTTGTTCTTTAACGTTGTTGTTCCCCACCAAGATTTTGGCTTATCTGCAAAAGGCGCGACGACAAAAGTTTACAATTTTAGATTGAAAACCAGACATTTCCAACAACATTCCTTCATATCCATTTCTTCGTATATTTACTCATAGTAAAGTTAGGCTACGGACTCGCATTTCTAACACGCTCTGTATAATGACAATGTGTGCTGTCCAGACATTGCGTGGGTCAATGAAAACTTAACGCCTGACCCACTACCCTCCGTGACCCACGACTCAGCATTACCAACCACCAACCATGACTGACTCCGACCCACCACCCACCAAAACCCATCATCAATTCTGACTCATAATCCACGCCCTCTCCACTAACTAAAGAGTTTACATCTGTAATAAAACGAAGCTGTGAAATTATCACTAATCGGAGTTGAAATTTCTACGGTCAACCGCTCAAGCACCGCTCTGTTACAATACTGGTGGACCTCACCTTTACGATATAAAATGGTAAAATGTTTGTTATGGGCCATATTATGATGAATTTCAATTTAATTATCATATATAATTATTCCCTTGTTGAGTTAGAGATACTTTTAGTAGAAAATAGGGTGAAATTTGAAAGTCTCAAATCAAGGTAAAGTAGGGTGACGAAAAAAAAACAGTCTAAAATTCGACTTTGTTTCGAAGGCCAAGTGGTAGGTCCCATTGCTATTATTACAATTACATATAACAATATCCAAAAGTGCCTGAAGTTCTTTCTTCGCTTAGATATGCTCATCTCAGGTAAGTAAATAGGAACAAATGAAAAAGGAAGAAATATGGAACCTTGAAAGCGAAACGTAGGCAAATTAATGTTCAGAAAATGCTGTCTAGAGTGGGTCACATCCTGTGGATTCGCGATCCACTCACAAATCTTATCAAACTTGACCTACTCCATCTCTAATGTTGTCATCTTGTTAATGTCATATTGAAACCTTTATAAGTATATAATATTTCATCTTCACAGACGGGGTGGTTATAGTACACCAATTTTTAGGTTTACTAAAAGTTTTTTTTTTCTCTCGACTTTCGAAAACTGTGCATGAAAATTTACACCCACTTATATCATTCTGTTCAACTTAAAATGAAATCATTCAATTTAACGTCCTACGTTTATCCCCTTTAGGTTAAGGCAAGCGAATCAGGATGGAAGAATTAGCAGAACCAGAATGTGGGAGGAAACTGGAGAACCCCGAGAAAACCGACGGACACAGTGTTGTCCATCACAAGCTTACTCGGCTGGGGATCGAATCAGGGACCCCACGCACCAGAGGTAAGAGCCCCCGTGCCCTCTAGTTTCTTCAGCTTAATAATTACATCTACTAATTGGTACAAGTTTCAGCGTCGCATTTCTCTTCTTCATTAAACGCTAATAACATATAGTAGAATCTGTATACAGTTCTTCTTGTTAAGAAGGCATAGCCTCTGAAAGCAAATCCCTTCCAATGACAGCGCCCGCAAGAGCCGTGGAAATGCTGTTGCGTGGCAAGTATCAGTAGATTTTTCGTGTGACAAGTGATGAACGCAGGCAAAAAGGTTAAGTTGCTACATGATAACTGCACAAGCAGAGTTAGTCAGGGAAACTCAATGTGTGCACAACGCGTGAAATTCCCATTTATCTTCTCTCACACGCAGTGTAAATAAAGTATTCGGATAGGAAAGAATAAATAAAGACTTTTTTTTTTTAAGTAACGCGTTACACAGACTAGATTTTAACAGTCCCTTATTTCGTACATACAAAGGCGCTCAAAGCAAACGTCCTATACACCACAAACATGACGGACAGAAAGATCTTCCCTGTGCTTTCTGCTGTTTTATAAAATTTAATCTGCAGGCAATAAAGAGTAATTTAAAGGTAAAATAAAGGATACGATCCACCATACCAAACATTCTTGCTCTAATTACATACATTAACTCATATCACAATCAGGGTGGATTGATTTAAATCAGTCTGATTTAAATCACGATTTTAATCAAGATTTAAATCACTTGATTTTTTTAATAAAAATCGTTGATTTAAATCAAATTCCGAAATGAATTAATTTAAAGTGAAACTAAGTAAAATCCCGTTTCTCTTGTTATTTCGATTATGGAAGATAATAATCATAATACAATGAGACTCAAATGTATGTAAGCACAGTATGAAAACGAGTATTATGTAGGGAACGATCAGGGAAAATCCCGTTTGAACGGGTTACGGGTGAACCCTGCTTTATTCTCTTTTTAACACAGAGTTTTGAAATTTCTATTCCAACGGGGGAATCACCATGGACATTTAAGATGAAAACTCTTTTGTGTCCACGTCTATTTGTTTGTTTCCAGATAATATGGGCGTATTTAGAGGGGTCCGATCCCTTCTCCTAAACAAAAAAAAAAAAAAAATTAAAAATATAAAAAAATAGATTTTAAAATTTTGGGCGAAATTTATGTACTAAATACATAGAAGTTTCTCGGGATAGTAATACGACAAATTTTGGATGCGTTAAAATATCGAATAATACTTTTGATAAAGTGGATACTTGACCCCATTGCAGAACATGCCGAGATCTGCGATGTGATCGCAGAAAATTTTCCGCGCCTGTGCAGGAAAAATTGTCAGAGGAAATAAAATAGCGAACAGAAAAGTATAAAAACGTGCCTGCTATGTATAGATGTCTTAAATGCACGGACAACTCGCATTTGAACTGTTTTTCACGTCACATAAAGCATATTTTTAACAATCACAAGTGTTTCTTCTGCTGGAACTGATCTTGATTTTTTTTTTTTTTTAATTCCTGCAGAAAATTTTTGACTTACAAAAGCTCATCGCATAAAGACAAAGAAAGTTCTGCCATCGGCTAATGTATAGGATCAGAAAACGATATTCACGAAGTAATTAAATATAGACTAAAAGCAGGGAATTCGTGTTATTATTCAGTTCAAAATCTTTTATCGTCGCGAAATGTGTCGAGGAATTTGAAGCTTTAAAATATATAAAACGATAATTATGCCTGTTGTGCTGTATGGTTGTGAAACATGGTCGCTTACGCTGAGGGAAGAACGCAGACTGAAAGTATTTGAGAATAAAATTCTGAAACGAATATTCGGAACCCAAAGGAACGGAAATGAGGAATGGCGAAAACTTCATGATGAGGAACTGCATAATTTATACCATTCACCAAACATTGTTAGGGTCATCAAATCTTGGAGGCTCAGGTGGGCAGGACATGTAGCGAGAATGGAAGAAGGTAGGACCCCTTTCAAAGTTTTAACTGGAAGTCCAATCGGAAAACGACCATTAGGAAGACCTCGGCACAGATGGGAGGACAATATTAAGATAGATCTCGCAGAAATAAGAATAGAAAATAGAAACTGGATTCAGTTGACTAAGAATATAAGTCAGGAAAGCTTTTGTGAACATGGCATTGAACCTCCGGGTTCCATAGGTCATAGAGTGAATTAGTTAATTTTAGGCGAAATTTACTTTATATTTATTTCGTGCCGCTAGCTAGTTCCAATTGTTTAAAAATATGACCCTGCCAAATATCAGTTCAGTAACCTTCGTGAAAAGAAAAGTGTCATGTTGATATACATTGTTGTACTTTTTCCTTAATGCTTAAGAAACATTGTTTGGGATTGAAATAGGTTAACGATTGGGAATTAATTCAAAATTAAAACCCAACACTTTCACTTAAATGGCATAATTAACATTTAATGCTAATTCCTAATGTTTTTTTCTTCAGTTCGCGACTTGTATTATACGAAGAAAAAGATTTGATTTAAATCAAAAAAATCGATTTAAATCAAAAAAATCAACAAAAATGATTTTTTTGAAAAAAATCATGATTTTTTTCCACCCTGATCACAATGCAATTGTTCCTGAAACATTACGTATATATCGGAATAGCGAAAGAATTATCAATAACAAAATATTTTTGCGGAAAGTTTATAGTGGAAATAGTTTGATGTACAGTGAAACGTCTAAATAACAAACACTGATAGGCCATGACTACGAGCTGTGATCAGAAAGTACAGTGAATCATTCTATTAGAAAAAGTAATAAGCTTCCATGGAATTTAATTTAATATATTTCAAAGTACTGTCCTTAGCTAGCAAGGCACTTATCCCAACGTTAAATCCATGACTGGAAGCATTTCTGGAAAACTTCTTTTGGACAGCTGCAAAAAGTCAATGCTGTGCATACTTTTTGTTCTATAGTTAACCAGTATGAACTTAGGACTGCTTCTAATGTGCACCAAACGTCCATTATTCGACCTTTCAAATTGGCAACACTCCTAATTTTCATCGCATGTTTTAAGATTCCAACTGACACTTTGCAATTGTTGTCATGGCTCATATTTTCTAAATTTGTTATATTTTTTTTAAGAGTTGCAATTTGTCAGTTCATGAATAGTGTTGGAATAAGCATCCAGAACAAAAATAAGCACACGATTGGCTCTCTGAGAAAATTTGCTATTAAAGTGAGGTGTCATATGCTATGATTTTCACTTTTCAAAACTTCACTTTTATTCAAAATGGCGGATTTCAAGATGGCTGTTATCAAGGATACCCTTACCGTACCACTTCCGTCTAGGCCTAATACGTATTACCGAAGCTTTTATCCACTTATTATCATCAATACGCGGGTTATAAGGAGGTAAGGGACTTGCGCACATAGTAAGTACTAGCATATATTACCCGCTTCGCTGGGTTGAAATGAAAATTTATATGCACAACTCCGTATCTCATGTGTTTAGTACCCGTGAAATATGCTGTTTTCGTTTTTAATGGCATCGATTTAAACAACATCGGAAAGATCATTGATCATCTCGGCTATCCCGAAAACCATCGAAAGTATCATCGACCCAGCAACCCAGAAAACTACAAATTCGACACTGATAGTGGCCACTTTCGATCATTTTTATATCTCTCTTTCTTCCCTTCTCCCGAGTGGCAGGGCTGATTTTGGATTTAAACCGGATCGGAAATGTCACTGTTCATCTTAATGATCCCGAAAACTATGGATTAGACACTAATATTGGTCATTTATTATTATTATTATTATACTACATATAGCTCCCCTCCACCGTGCAGCAGCACACGGCATCAGAATTGTCACTATTAATCTCAGCTACTCCTAAAGCTATGAATTCTACACAAATATTAGTCATTTTCGATCATTTTTAAATGTTTATTCCCCTCCACTACCTTGTACCCTGCCCCTTCCCAACTATCAGGGTTGAACTTGGATTGAAAGAGCATCAGAAGTATCACTATTTCTCCCATCGACCACGACAACTATGGATTCAACACTAATATCGGTCATTTTTGATCATTTTTAAATTTCTCTCCCCTTCCTCCTCCCGTACGTTGCATCGTCAAAGTAAATAGCCTAAAGTAATCCATTCTCCTAATCCCATGTATGTTGAAAATTTGTTTGAGATCAGTCGAGTAGTTCAAGAGTGATGAAGTCACAAAGGCAGTCATTTTTTTTACATATACCTCCCCCTTCCCCTCCGCTACATTGGCTCGTAAAAGTGAAACGATAAAAGACACCCAAGGCCCGACCCTCATATATGTTGAAAATTTGATCGAGATTGGTTGGGTGGTTCAAAAGTTATTAGGTTTTATTAGTTTTTATTTATACGTCCCCCTCCACTAGGATTTACCGTTAAAGTGAAATTACAAAAAAAAAATTTTCCAGATCCGAACCTCATGTATCTGGAAAATTTGATTGAGGTAGGTCGAATAGTTCAAGAGTTATTAAGTTACAAAAATAGTCACTTTCAGTCTTATATCTCCCCCTCTCCTTCACCCTCCCTACGTTGCTCCGTCAAATTTAAATCATAAAAACAATTCCAGACCTGAACCTCATCTATGTTGAAAATTTGATCAAGATTAGTCGAGTGGTTCAGGAGTTATTAAGTTTTATTTATTTTTGTATATCCCCTCCCCCTCCTTCTCTCCTCAGTTCTAACATCAAAGCGAATAGCCTAAAACCAGTCCAGCCTCGAGCCTCGTCCATATTACAAATTTGATCACGATCGGTTCAGGAGATTCAGTCACAAATATAGTGATTTTCAATTTTATACATATAGACAAACAATTAATATGCCTGTAACTTTTCCCCAAATGTGCGTATCTAAAAACTAACTTCAGCATTGTTTTTCTGATTAAAATCTAGCCCGAAATTATGTATCACAGTATCCTATTTCCATTAAAAAAAAAAAAAAAACTTGACCTTAATTCAAAATGGCGGATTTCAAGATGGCTGCGGCCAAGGTCATACCTACCATACGACTTCCCCCTAGGTCCCGGTTTCGATTCCTGGTGGGGGCACTCGGTCGAAAAAGTGTAAAAATCTTTTTCAGGTTAGCCATCCTGAATGAGGTTTTCCTGGGTTCTCCTCATTCACACCAGGCAAATGCAGAGATAGTACCTAATATATAGGTACCAGGCCGCTTCCTTCCTTCCCCAATCCTTTTTTCCTTCCCATTCTCCGGATAGTCTGCTCACCGAGAGACATCATTCTTCAAACGTGACGGGCTAACATGACCATAGATCCCGAAAGCCCAGAAATCTAAATCCTAAATGTAAGGCGTGCTATACACTATAGGATAGATATTAGGAAATCCCTTACGGTTTATCTTCAGAAAAATGTTACGACATATCTCGTAGGAAATCCTATCCTTTTGTGTCATACACGTGAAAGTTTTTCTTGTCTGACCTGATCACGTGCTTGAGAAGTTCAACACAGGTTAAGCGCCCACATATTTTGATTTCTTGTGAAATGTTCTTTCCAAATTATTTTATACTTGATATTTGCGAGATCTAAAGTAGGATAGCACCAGGATAACTACAAACTATTAATATGTTTGTTAATTGTTAATTTGCACACCTCTAAAAAGATCATACTTTCTCTCCCCTGATGTCGCTTAAATCGAAATCTTACAAATTTTCTTTCCGAAATAGAATGTGCTCTAAACAAGAGAAATCTCATAGGATCGTTCAGAAAACAGGAAATGACATGCGATCTGATGCCATACACGTTGAGATTTTGACTCTAGGACAAATCGTAAGAGATTTCCTAGTAATCTATTCTATAATGTATAGCAGGGCTAATGGGTTCAGGTCACGCCCCACGCAGTATTGCGTCTGCAATAGTATGAACGTAAACTAACATTTGATCGTAACGCTATGATCCTTTCTGCATACGTAAAGATTGCACGACTTTGTGTAATGTTTATTATTAATTCCTTGTGATGAGACTATGTGCAATGTTGGTAACTAACAAGTAATGATATAATAAACTCTGCCAAAGACAGTAGAGAGAATCACACGAAATATTTCCACGTATGGGATATGAATAGCCATAGTTTGTCACCGTTACCCGTTAAGATGTTAAATGATTGGATCCATTAATGAACTTGGGTGAGATAATTGCAGAAAAAAGTGCATATCATTTTGTTATAGGCAACCATCATTTTTTGTTATTTTGCAGGTTGCATACAAGCTAGGGAATATTTATATTTTAAATGCAATATGGTTAGCCAGCATTATTCACCGTTATCCGCGAAGAATTTAAAGGATTGACTACATTAACGAACTCGGCTGCTATAATTGCACAAACATAAGTACATATCCTTTTGTTATAGGCATCCATCATTCCTTTGTTGCTGTACAGGTTGCATAGAAGCTAGGGAATATTTATATTTTAAATGCAATATGGTTAGCCAGCATTATTCATCGTTACCCGTTAAGAGGTTAACGGATTGACTTCATTAACGAACACAGCCTAATAAATCCCCCTAGCTATTTATAGCAAAAAATAAATAAAAAAATCGCGTACAAAAATTTGGGGCGCGTAGTCTCGGATATAAACTACGTGCAAAAGCACGGGAACTAGTGAACCGACTGAACATCACGAAGATAATGGGAGTTGATCACATAACTAAAATCTGACTAGTTGGATAATAACCATTTACGGGTTGTGAATTTATTTTGCTTGATAGGAAGGAAAGAATGATAGATCTCTCACTGTTTTTCTCGAAAGGCTTACACAGCTGTTGTTCTGACACAACTGAAACAAACACTAAAGGTAGTACTAACACCTACTGAGTAAGCTGTATACTCACATTATTATACTTACTTGGTTTCGTATGGACTGTTATCAACATATATAATTAACTTAATGCTTGATATTTCATGAGCTATCGTGTGGTAAAAAACCAATAACCATTTTTAATATATATTTTCCCGGTCCGGTATGCACACAATTATTATTTAAACTGCTGTGCAATTACTTTAAAACATAATATTGAGACTTGGAATATGGAAAGTAATGTTCGTTACAATTACGAATGCTTAGATTTAATTTAACACTAATGTTATTGTCCAATACTGAAATATGTCCACGCGAGGAAAATTCTGTAATAGTAAATTGGCGTAGTCTAAGTATAAATTTACAATTTTAATTAACTAGAATAATGCAACTCGAAACAAACTGAGCCTCCATGAAACATAAAATATACGAGGAGTGTTCAGAAAATAAGGTTACAAAGCCTGCAATAAAACGTGTATATATTATTTCATGCTACCAATGCAGCCAGCAGATAGTACATACATTAAATTATTTTTCGACATAGTCTCCGTATCGGTTGAGGCACTTATCACATGTTTAGCCTGGTGCTGCAGAATATCGTGCACAATGTTACGACATTCCTAACTCTCCCATCAGATGCCGTAACGTGATCCTCCTGTTGTGGTGAATGAACTTCTCCATGCGAGGTATGTTCAAAACTCTTTATGTTGTGCTGGGTCAGGCACTGCGCTCCTCGTCGCTGACGTTTCCATACCAACCGCAGACTTACGACGCCATTCTGCGCCATGCTGACGAGACATTACAGTCTCTTCGTAAACCTCTACCACCTGCCGGAGCATATCAGCCACGGTTACTGTTTCTTCCACAGAAATCGAATAAACTGACTGGACTTCGTCGCGAGACCAGTTTTCCAAACGATTCGCCATTTTTGTTTACCTACAACTAGCGCCGTAGGTGGCAGCTGACAAACTCAGCACAGTTGCCAACTCCATGTATTAAAATTACCGCACACTCCTCATTCCTCTGTAACTGACGAAACTCCAGAAATATCGGCCTTGTAACATTAGTTTCTGATCCTCCCTCGTACGACAAAAGAGGAAAGCAAACAGAAACTTGCGTTTAAATCCTATGAATCTGACTAAAGGAGATAGATGATAAAAGTGGATATTTTGAAAAATAATAAGACTATAAGGAAACGGGAGAACGAACGGACACGTTTGTCCACACATGTACATGCACTGTGATCGAACCAAGGACCCTTCGCACCAGAAATAAGCCAATGTCACTGAGACTCCTAGTCTCCTTCCCTACCTACGAAAATGTGTGTTGTGAATTGCTTCCTGCTACAAGAATATAAAAAAATCGTTAAATATGTCCATGTTTATTAAATCATTATAACGTATCACTCGAATGAAAACGACAGCTTTTTTTTTTCTGCCCTACGTGTGAACACAATCTGGATCGACAAGTACTACATATCGCTGCACGACATCACACATTTAACAAGAGTTTTCCGACGCCGTGTTCTCTCATAAAGAAGCGTGTTGCCTTCACGATTGCGTGAAAATTGTCGCCTACCGTTCAAAGATATGGATGCTGTTATCTAGGCGTTCGATCTCAAGATGAAAACCAGCTGGTGAAAAAGAAATCCCTTGCGATATGACGTGTGACGTTATCTAATGAAAGCTAATACAAGTATGAGACGCCCTTGTTTAGCTTAAGTTATTATACTCGTCATTTTTAAATCTTACACACATTTTGCAAATAACTATTTTTGACAATTAAAGATTTTTTTTTTTAAAAGAGGTACTGTGGTATAGTAGTAAATTTATGTACCTAAATATGTTAGTACTAGTGTGCATAAATAACTAATTAATGCCATTGATCGAAGTACCGGAAGTTCCGAAAGATTCATGACCGCAGAAACAAACAACCATTCGGAAATTATCGTGTACGAAACCATTCCAAAATAATGCCTACTCATCTTATAGGACAAAGGTAATTTTACCATAGAAGTTCTATGTGCTCTGAGTATATTTCCATCTCTAGTGACGTCTCCCTCTTAGCAGTGCTGTATTTTATGAGCAATCGAGGCTACAATTTATTACCTTCTTTTCATGGTACTAGTTTCTCTATATTTTTCGGAAGCATGAATACGTATTAAGACAACCCTTAACGCTTAGAACGTAATTACTTTCGCTTTCTTAGAGGCTGATGATCTGGCAACCCCCTGGTATACCACTGTCTACTGCCAGCAGAAAGAATCGTATATAAGTGATTACGCGCCCATGTGGGTTCGTCGTAACAATATGCTAGCAAGCTACGGGCTGGCAACCAGGCAGGTTGCCACTCTCTGTATCGGTTTCCATAGGCGGAGCGACTAAATAGAAATTAACAGAAATGACATAGCAGCCATTTTGGGGCAATCTGAGAATTTTGGGGCATCATCTCATAGCGCTTTGGGTCAACGCAATACAAAATTTGTGTTTTACTTTGCGATTGCTGTTTTGGAGTTAAAATTACTATTTGTCTTGAGTTGAATCCACAGATTTTCCGCCAACCGTTATGAAATGAAGCCTGCAGACAATATTGTAGACTGGAGAATGTGTTACATTCTATTTACTCTAGTGAATGTTGTGAATGACACCTACCAGGAAAATGAAATGCTACGAAGAAAATTATCATTTTTTATATTTTTATTACAAAGTAGATTGATATAGAACGTTTGTTTGTAAGACTAAGATCAGTAAAATAATGGATTTAAGGTCAAATAGCAACTGATGCACGAAAAATACTGTGTGGGATAATAGGGCACATTACGTAACCGTTTGCGTTAACACAACAAAAAATTGCGACTTAGGTTGCGATAATCGGCATAACAGTTATAATGAGTGTGTGCATTTTTGCGTTGCGTTACTACACTCAAAATTTTTGCGAAGATTGGTACGAATGACAACCAACATCAGTAACAGAGGCGACTCTTGAGGGAAATGGCTTGATTGATTGATTTTTGAGTTTTTACGTCCCGTTCAGCAGCGAGGCTATATGAGACGTGGACCTACTGATTAACGTGGAATCCGAACCACATGAGCTCCCGCCGGGAATCGAACCCAGGTCTCCCGCGCCAAAGGCGCGTACGCTAACCGCTTAGCCACGGAGGAGCTCTTGAGGGAAATGGCATTGGTAAAAATTAACATTTTTTGAATGTAACCTAAGAAAAGTTAACTGCTCAGAAGTACGATACATTTGATTTACGGTGAAAAACACTAATTGTCTCAAAACAAAATTTCAACAAAAACAAAACAAGCATTATTGTTCATTGTCATGTATATTTTGTATATTATTATTATTATTATTATTATTATTATTATTATTAGTAGTAGTAGTAGTAGTAGTAGTAGTAGTAGTAGTAGTAGTAGTAGTAGTAGTAGTAGTAGTAGTAGTAGTAGTAGTAGTAGTAGTAGTAGTAGTAGTAGTAGTAGTAGTAGTAGTAGTAGTAGTAGTAGTAGTAGTAGTAGTAGTAGTAGTAGTAGTAGTAGTAGTAGTAGTAGTAGTAGTAGTAGTAGTAGTAGTAGTAGTAGTAGTAGTAGTAGTAGTAGTAGTAGTAGTAGTAGTAGTAGTAGTAGTAGTAGTAGTAGTAGTAGTAGTAGTAGTAGTAGTAGTAGTAGTAGTAGTAGTAGTAGTAGTAGTAGTAGTAGTAGTAGTAGTAGTAGTAATGATAATATACAAGGTCAATGCTAGCCCATGCCGTCAAACCAATACACGCCGCTGCATCTTAGACGTCTCGATTTCGTTATCTGCTCTCCAGGGTTTGTATAAAGGATTTAACGACGTACAAACATTATATATTTAGTACATCTACAAAGATATGTGATTAAGGATACGTGATTGGAGCATTCCATTTTTGGATCAAAAGATCCAATATATTTCAGACAGAAACTTCTCCGTAGGCCTTATATCTGGAGAACTACATATAGTGTATCCAAACCAAAACCACAACTTAACTCAGTATGATGTCCTTATTCCGTAAAAAATACGAAAACTCGATTTAGGGGCCATTAAAAATTTTTGTGGGCCCTGATCCAAAAAATCCAATGTTTTTCATTCAATTATAAATTTTCTTGTAGGCCTTATGTCCAGAGTTGGGGTGGGTTAATGAAAACTTGACCCACTGACCAACCACCCACCAAGGCCCACGGTGATCCACTCTGCCCTACCGTGACCCACCACCCACCATGAACCACTCTCATCTACTTTGACCTACTCTGACTCACCAAAATCCATCGTCATCAACTCTGAACACGATCCACGGCCTCTTCTGAACTGACTATAACTAAAGAGTTTACACTTGTAATAAAACAAGACTGTGAAATTGTCACTAATCGGAGTTTGAATTTCTAGTCAATCGCTCAAGCACCACTCTGTTACAGTAACGGTTGATCTGACCTTTACGATATAAAATGGTAAAGTGTTTGTCAGTGAGGAAATTGAAACAGTTCGAGGTGGGGGGAAATTAGTGTGTGCCAAAAATATACTTGTGCTAAGAGAGTATTCTTGCAAGTGTTAATTTCTGAACGCATTCCACAAGAAACTTCTATTCGCAGGAAAATACCCCTGTACAATATGGAAAAGGTTATGGTTTCTCAGTTCACAGTATTTTTCTCACAAAAGACTTGAAAAATCAGTTGTTCATAGGATATAAAAGTGCTCAGGTACCCTATGTGAGAGCATCTCCATAAAGTATGCTCATAATTGTAATTTGTGTAATCACTAAAACAATACGTTAAATTGAAGTTACAAATATGCATAATTGCAATTATTATGAATATTTATTCAAAGTGCTTTACCTAAAGCAAAGAAGATATTTATTAAAAATTAGGTACAAAGTTGAATAACACAAATAAGCTATTAGTAATACAAGTATACATTTTCCATAACTCGTAATTTTCCACCTTAAAACAAATCTGAAATCGGGTTTTTTTCCTGTTGGTAACTTTTTCGTGGTAAATCATCCGCAGCGGAATGATGTCCATCCTTCAGCCAAGAAATATAACTAGCTGGTCTATTTCGAGCTTGTATAGCGGTGGGCCATTAACATTGATGAGCAACAAGTTAGATCATGTTTGAGCACTTACGATTAGTCTATTTCTAATATCAGTCATCTGTAAATTCATAAGGGGAAATCCCCGTTCGCACTCTGTCGTGGAAATTGATAATATTTCTACCAGATTTCTGCAACTTCTCATTGACAATCTACTTGTTAGATTTAAGTCTGAAAACGAATTTTCTTGGTCAGGTTTGAAATACTCAGCAAGAAGTATCATATCTCTATCACCATACAACATCTTTTCCATATCGACCATGAGAGTTGGCAATGTCGACCCATGTAGAACAGAAACTTCATCTATCACGCCTCTGATAGGGAATCTTGTGAATAAATTATCAATTAAAGCCTGATAAACTCATGATTTATTATTTGTTTATAAATTAAATCTTTTTAATTACACATGAAGGTTTGATATCATTACCAAGTTCCCTCCCCCGTCTAGAAAGCGAAAGGGAACGAGGTTCCTGGAAAGTGTTCAGAGGTGAATGGGAATTTCTCTCCTTCTTCCCCTTCAATTACCACACTGCTGTTTGCCATGTGCCAAATTACGATGAATTTCAATTAAATTATCATAGTATAATTATTTCCTTGTTCAATTATCAATACTTTTCAGTGGAAAAAAGGATGAAATTTCAAAGTTCCAAATCAAAGTAAGTAGACCAACGTAAAGGAAGAAAAAGTGTAAAATTTTCCATACAATTATGTGTACAATCCAAACTTCAAATTTCCGTGTAATTAAGCTTACAGTACAAATTTTATGCCTATTTTTCTCACAAATTTATGGGTTGATTGCCCTGTGCTGTAAGCGCTCCATATAATAAACATAAGCTTCAGCAATTATTATAGCAGAAAGCAATGAATATATGAAGCCAAGCACTGTATTTTTTCTTTCTGATTTTTTTTTCTTAAATAACATCGATCGTTTTCGATCATTTTTACAAACCAACTTACTACCAATTTTCCATATATAGAAAGTGCCCCTCCCCACATAAAGGAGATTTTTACAAAATGCTAGAACACATTCTGTTTATTTTCAATAAAGAGTTAATACTGAATTTCAGCTCTGTAAGTTTAACGGCTTGCGAGATACTCATTTTTTTTTTCGCAAAAATTCGGATCCTCACTACCTCCTTAGGATATTATGCATTATAATGAAAGCAATATAACATCCCAGTTTGGATTAAGGCCTAACTATATACCAAAAGTAATTTCATTTGACTTTGCAATTTGACCGTGATGATCAGGCACACATAGTTACCATTCAATTTCTTATATAATAATTTATATATTACAGTGATTCAAAAATGTATTTTTTTCCAGTAGTTAGCTCTAAAAACTCACAGGTCTCGAAAGCCAAGTAGTAGTGTAAGTCCTATTGCTATTATTACTATTAAAATATCAATATCCAAAAGTGCCTGAAGTTCTTTTTTCACTTGGTTAGATATACTCACCTCAGGTAAGTAGACAGAAACAAGTGGAAAAGGAAGGGAAATGAAGGTCTTGAAAGTAAAACGGAGACAAATTTACCAGTCTTCAGAAGATACTGTCTACAATGCAGTGAGCAGAGAGGGTCGATAGATCATACTGAGTCTGTGTGTCGCAGTGGGTTACGGTGGGTGATGGGTCGCAGTGGGTCATGGTGGGTGGTGGGTCGCAGTGGGTCACCGTGGGTGGTGGGTCACAGTGGGTCACGAGCTGTTGACACAATACCCACTGACCCACTCAGAAAACTTGACCCACTTGACCCACTGACCCACCGACCCACTGCATCTCTGCTCCGCGAAAAATATGAAATCTCGATTTAGGGTCCATTCAAAACTTTTGTGGTTCCTCGTCCAAAAAATCCAATATATTTCATTCAATCAAATATTTCTTTTGTACGCCTTATATCTCGAGAATTATATATAGTGCAGCCAAACCAAAACTACCACTTAACTCAGTATGATGTGCTTATTCCGTAGAAAATATGAAATCTCGATTTAGGGGCCGTTCAAAAATTGTGTGGGCCCTGAACCAAAAACTAATGTTTTTCATTCAATTATAAATTTTCTTGTAGGCCTTGTATCTGGAGAACTACATACACTGTAGCCAAACCAAAACTACCACTTAACTCAGTACGAGGAGCTTATTCCGAAAAAAATATGAAATCTCGATTTATAGGCCATTTAAAATTTTTGTGGCCCCTGATACAAAACAATCCAATATATTTCATTCAATCAAACGTTTTCTTGTACGTCTTATATCTGGAGAACTGCATATAGTGTATTCAAACCAAAACTACAACTTAACTCAGTTTGATATGCTTATTCCGTAAAATATACAGAAACTCGATTTATCTAGAGGCCGTTCTAAAATTTTGTGGCTCCTGACCCAACATATAATTATTGGCCAAGATCGCAATCTTTTGATCCATTTTTTGGATCATTCCTAAAATTTTTGGATCATTCCTTTCTACCAGAGACTTTCAAACTAACACTATTTTTCCTATTTTCCATTCTAGCGACGTCTCTCTCCCATTCCGGATGTCTCGATTTAATTATCCACACTATATTCGCTGGCGAATACATACTGTTACTTTAGTGATTAGGATTATTGATTTTAATTACAACCACTATTTTTTATTAATTTTATTTTTCTACAGTCTTGTATACATTCGGTATATTTTGTCTATTCTTTATAAACATACCACGTATCAATAAATGATATAGTCATGTCTCGTAAGAATTGTAGGGAAACTAAGTGGCAACCGAGGAAGTATGAAAACGCTGCATTAATTTTGGACTACGGCAAATGATTGTAATACAATAGTTGGGGTCTTTGTGGGGCGTTGGATCGACGAGGAGGTCTGATATCATGACCACATCGTTCCCTCGATTTAACGCTAGCCGCATATCGGTTACAGGAAGATCAACCAAGACGAGACAGAAGGGAGGAAGCAGTGGATGAGAACAGAGAGAAGCTTAAGTGCATTGACTGTCTGCCTTAGTTCCAACGTTTGATAGACTTTGTCTAGCAGATTCTCGAGTAAATATGGAGTACGAGGGTTTGTTCTATTGTTTCACAGCTTCCTGCCTGTACTGCGCCTTGGCTTGCATATCCTGTTATCTGGCCAATATGTAGCTAGCCTAAGGTCACCTTATACTGACAAGAGGAAGGACAGGACATAGTGATTCTGTAAGATATCCCTCATTTAAGTGGACCAGATCGCAGAAAGGCCAGCAATCCAAGGCAGAGGTAGGAGGAGAGGATGTTCAGAGAGAGAGAGAGAGACTGTGTATCTGTCACAATCGCGGAGATTTATTTGTCTATAGAGACCGCGAGGACTCGTGAAGCCTGGGCTCAACATCAATCATAGAGCAGCTTTCTCTCACGTGTGATGCATCTGAAGATTTCGGCATGATTCGTGCAGCTGTCTTCTGAACGCACACTTGAGAAAACGTGAAATAACTTAAAAGACATGACGATCGAGTGACCAAACCAAAAAAGAACTATAAAACGAATACTAACAATAATTCGAATTAAACGATAATAACAATATAAAACAACAAAAATAAACAAAACGAAACTTGGGACCAATTCGACAACACGGAGCTATTTCGTGACTAAGCGGTCAGCATACGCGCATTTTACTGGAAGACCAGGGTTCGATTCCCGGCGGAGGCTCATGTGCTTGAGATTCCACGTTAATCAGTAGACTCTGTCTCATACAGCCTCGCTGCTGAAAGGGACGCTAAACTAAAAATCAACTCAACATCAACTCAATCGACAACGCTCGAGAGATGTTCTTCGTCTAGCGTGAAAGACGACAGTGGCAACATTTGATGGGTGGCGTTGACGATCGAGACACACCCTCGCGTTCTGGTGGATCCTGAAATTGGTGGGTCTAGGTCCAGCTTCGCGACTCCGTGCGACCACCATAGTGAATATGAAGTACGAGGCTTTTTTTGCGTTGCCCACAGTACTGTACGTTGACTGTGTTGTTCTGTCTTATGGTCAATATGCAGGTAGCCAAAATTTATGATTTCTTCGTCCACAATATCTAAGGTAAGGTCAATCAATAATCCCCAAAATGCACTAGTGCATGGTTTGATCGTGTAATCTATATATATAAAAGAGAACGCACAAAATCCTTTGTCCGCTCATCACGCTAATACGGCTGAACCGATTTCTTTCATTTTTGGGGGGTTGTTAGGATTTGGACCCTAGATGGTTTTTATCATATCACTTTAATTTTCAATTACCAGTGTCTTGAGATAATTGACCAATCAGGTGTCAATACGTACAAAAAATCCTTTGTCCGCTCATCACGCTAATACGGCTGAACCGATTTCTTTCATTTTTGGGGGGTTGTTAGGATGTGGACCCTAGATGTTTTTTATCATATCACTTTAATTTTCAATTACCAGTGTCTTGAGATAATTGACCATTCAGGTGTCCATACGTACAAATCCTTTGTTATTAGTTCATCATAGGTATAAAAATAAACGTATTTATATGCAACCCGCATGACCCTGTGACTCGGCGGGTTAACATAACTGACAGGCGCTATAAATCACTTGAAAGCGAAAAAGTAAAAATTATCTAAGTAACAAAGTTTATTGCGTTCCGGGATGACCGCAGCGAAGCGGGGCGGGTTGGGGTGACCGCAGCGAAGCGGGGCGGGTTAACATAAATGACAGGCGATATAATGTTAACATTAGTGCAATCTTCTATGGTTTTTATCATATCACTTGAAAGCGAAAAAGTAAAAATTATCTAAGTAACAAAGTTTATTGCGTTCCGGGGTGACCGCAGCGAAGCGGGGTGAACGCTGCTAGTATTTGATACATTAGAGGTACTGGACTCTCGTTTGGACCTCCTTTGAGCAAGTAATGGTGTACATATGAAGACACGCGGAGTATGTTGTACAAAACTTTTACTAACTATCTCTATGGTCTATGGAACAAGAAGGTTCAATGCCACGTTCACAAAAGCTCTCCGTTGACTTCTGTTCTTAGTCAACTGGATCCAGTTCTAATTTGTATTTCTATTTCTGCGAGATCCATCTTAATATTGTCCTCCTATCAGCACCTAGGTCTTTTAATGGGCGGTTTCCGATTGGACTTCGAGTTAAAACTGTTAAAACGTTCCTACTCTCTTCCATCCTGACTACATGATCTGCCCACCTAAGCCTCCTAGATTTGATGACCCTAACAATGTTTGGTAAACGGTATAAATTATGTACTTTCTCATTATGAAGTTTCTGCTATTCCCTTTTCCCACTCCTCTTGGGTCTGAATATTCGTTTCAGCACCTTGTTCTCAAATACTTTTAGTCTATGTTCCTCCTTCAGAGTAAGCGGTCATGTTTCGTAACCATACACCACAACATGCATGATTATCATTTTATATATTTCAAGCTGCAAATTCCTCGACAGAATTCGCGACAACAGGAGATTTTAAATTGAATAATAACACGAATTGCCTGCTTTTAGTCGATATTTCATTCCTTCGTAGATATGATTTTGGTACTTCAATGTACTTCTCTTTCAATTTTCAAACAGCTGTTACTGCCTCTCTAGCATCTTCAGACTGTCACTTTTTTTGTCCCGATTAAGAAATTCTTCGCCAGCCAACATTTCAACTTCCATGAGAAAATCAAATCGGCTACTACATTTCCAAAAGACGGACTTCTATGAACAGGGTATTTGAAACTTGTGACATGATGGAAGAAATATGTTTAGGAACTTCCTTGCAAGCTAATTTTAATATAGGCCTTTAGTTTGTGTATATATATTCTTGGTATTTATTATGTGTATATATTCTTGGTGTTTTACTTATTAAGTATTATTCTAAATAAATTGCTGTGTTATATCTTGATCCGCCCACGTATCAATTTATTTGGTTCTTCGTTGCTTTGTACACTAAACTATGACACATTCTTTCCGATATACAGTTCACTAGTGGAGAGGCAAAAAAAAGTCTTAGTTTGAAAGTAACATGGAAAATAAAGCCAATCAAATAATTCGAATGGAATTGAGTAACTTTGGAACTGAACTAAACAGGTCGAAATAGGAAGTAATTCTGAAAAGGATAGAAATAGTCCTATCAGATGACATAATTCTTCCTATCCTTCCCAGTTAGTCCTAGATGGAAAATATAACAATCAGGCAAACCAGAAGATTCGATATAACTTTACAGTGGAATCGAACGGAGTAAAATTGAGAGTAGTTCTGAGTATACCATAAAAAGCTTTGTCGGATGACTCCTACAACAATTCATCTGTTGTCCTAGTTTCTGCTACCCATCCTACATATTCTTAGATGGAAGTATGGGAAATAAGGCAAATCAAAAGCTTCAATATAACACTGGAATCAATCGAACCCGTGAAACAAAGAGTAATTCTGAAAAAGCCACAAAGAACTCTATAAGATCACACCTAGAATGTTTTATTCCGTTGTTATCTTTCTCGCTACTCTTCCTGGTCAGATTTGTTTATTTCTTTGGTTTCCTACAAGGAATTGTTATATATTATATATATATATATATATATATATATATATATATATATATATATACAGTGGCGGATCCAGGATATGATCATGGGAGGGGCTAAACCATAATTTGCCGTTTTATCCAGTGTAAAGCAGAATTGAAGCCCATTTTATCCAGTGTAAACCTGAGCGTCAAGGGGGGGCTATAGCCCCGTAGCCCCCCCTTAGATCCGCCCTTGTATATATATATATATATATATATATATATATATATATATATATATATATATATATATATATATATATAAGTTTTGTCAGAAGATACTTCAATCATTAGAATTCGAACAATGATCGCTTACACCATTTATTCCAAACTCGATGCTCTATAGTCCTCCTCCATAGTCTAGTGGCTAGCTTGTGTGTCTTTCGTGTACGAAATCCCGGGAATCGAATCCCAGAGAGCATCAAACTCAATACAATGTTCAAGATCCCACTTTAAACTACAGGTCTTGTCTTATATAGTAGTGCACCAGCTGACGTCAATCTGTGATGGCACTGCCTTCCTCTTTAATTCTCAATAAACCCAAGAAGTAGTATACACAGCAGACAGGACAGCATGCATGTTGTCGAAACTGGATGGCGATCAACTGGAGTTTTAATAGTGGGGTCCGAAATGTTTTCGGTGTGCTGACAATACTTCTTAACCCATACCAATCGTCCTACTCCTCTCGACTTTGGCTTTTACTACTTCCGCAAGAGTCAACGGTCTTTTCGGTACTCCAGTCGTGAACTCATGACTACTTGTATACTCCCAAAACCTCCTAAGATGGCTGCTCTGATCAGAAACCCGTGATCTGGCTTCAGACATTGGTCTGGTTGTTGTAAATGGTTGGGTTAAGCAATAGCCGATGCGGGCGTTAAGTAGCATAAACCACTATCAAAATTACTCTACATATCAGTGCTGGGGAACGTTGGATCAATCGTAGAACGCTCAGCTTCTGATGCAAAGGGTCCTTGTTTCGATCTCAGATCATGTGAATATGTGGTGGATAACACCTAGTCTACGTTTGTTCTTGCGTTCTGCCGTTTCCTCGGCACTCCACATCCTTTCTTATAATCAATCTTTTTTTTTTTTTTGCATTAATCATTCATCGTATTTTGCGTATATGACAAAGGAGAGAAACGTTAAATTGAATATTTTGTTATACATATGAGTCTTCTTACGTTAGATACTGTTTATTTCCAAATGTAAATAGGTTTATTTATACATTTCAAATAAAGTTAAAAATAGTTCTGCTTCATACCCTGCAAAATAAGCGTAAAGCTGCATTTCATACATAAGTTCAATTCAATCGAGGCAAAAGCTAGCGAAACCACATTCAAAGTACTAGTTACATACAGTGCGTTCCACGAATAACACTAAGGTCCATCTCCTGAAGAAACCAAGGCAGCAGATAGAAACATGAAACCTTTTCTAACCTTTAAGAGACATAAAAGACAACATTATGCTGATAAGGAAAACCCCCATGAGGTTAGCTCAAGGGGGATACGGGAGGTAACTACAAAAGTTTAAATAGCAACCCCCATCGCGTGGTACTTCGTTTGAAAGATAACCACGTGTAGAGATCAGTATTGGAAACTACATGTCGCTAGTGTGTCCCTATCCAATATGACGGCCATCCGTAAAGTACGTTCCACACAACTCTAAGGCCCGTCTACTGAAGAAACCAAGGCAGATAGAAAAATGAAACCTTTTGTAACCTTCAAGGAACATAAAGGACAACATTATGCTGATAAGGAGAACCCACCGTGAGGAAGGCCTAAGGGGGTTACGGAGGGTAACTACAAAATTTTGAATAGCAATCCCCACCGTGTGGTACCTTGTTTGAAAGGTAGTCATGTGTAGAGACCGGTTTTGGAAACTACATGTCGCTAGCGTATTCCTATCCAACATGGCGGTCATCCGAAAAGTACGTTCCACACGATGTAGTTAACTCACATAACTCTCTTAGGCCTTCCTCTTGGGGGATTCTCCTTATCAGTATAATGTATTTTATGTCCCTTGAAGGTCACTAAAGGTTTCATGCTTCTCTCTGCCTTGGTTTCTTCATGAGATGGACCTTAGTGTTATGTGTGGAACCTACTTCGACCCTACTTACAGATGGCCTCCATGTTAGATAGGGACACGCTAGCGGCATGTAGTTTTCAAACCTGGTCTCTACACGTGATTACATTTCAAACGAGGTACCACACGATGGTGTTGCTATTTAAAATCTTGTAGTTACCCCCCGTAACCCCCTTAAGCCCAACTCATGGGGGGTTTTCCTTATCAGCATAATGTTGTTTTACGTTCCTCGAAGGTTACAAAAGGTTTCATGTTTCTATCTGCCTTGGTTTCTTCAGGAGACGGGCCTTAATGTTATTCGTGGAACGCACTGTATATATTGTGTTTGTTTGCGGTCAATGAGTTATGAAACCCGAAACGAAAGCGGGTTGCATAAAATATCAGACGCATATTCAACTATCCAAATCTTTTTCTTTCTTTTTTTTTTGCTCTTTATGTTAGAAGCTTGATAAATTACAATAAAAGCACAATTCTGTCTTCCCGAACTGACAAAGCATAGTAGCTGTCTTCCCAGACCTGTAACCTGCCGATTTCCGGAAACCGCTCAGAACACTGTTGCGGATACCATATTACATATCTTTCTCCACTTTCGAGATTTACCGGTTCTCTTTCATGTGTTAAGTTTGTTATCGTAAATGAAAAAGAAAAAAAAATAACTGAACAAGGAAGACAGTAGGAAAGCATCTCGGAAAATTTATTGGACTTCCTTCTGTTTGATTAATACAATCGGAGTTATTTTAGATTTTCCATTAATGTGGTTCTGCACACAGAGCGCTAGTCTCTGTCTTGTCATCCAGCATCATATATGGAATTCTGTTCATAATAAAATTATCAGACAAATTGCCATTTCACTCGTATTTTTTTCTGTTGCTTTTTTTTATCTGCATGACTAATTTGTAGGTATTGTTGCTTTCTTTACAGAGTCAATTTTTTTAATGAATGGAATTAGCGTATCAATACAATATGTCTTTCTCCCCTTTCTTAATCTGTTACAGTTGATATCTGGTTTATAGTCCTGTTATGATGTCATATGATTTGATTTTCATTTTCAAGGACTGTTTGTTTGCACATATTTGTAATACGGAAGACTACGTGGCCGCTGGTGGGCGGGGGAAGGGGAATTTTTCTCTACTTCGTTACTATCTATCCAGTGATAAATGCCACCTCTCTTCCAACAAGATTAGTAGTTTAAAACACACTAGAATTTACTCACCTGCTATTAGAGTCATATTGATTTCAATTTTTATGAAATTCCAAATTGCTATCTTTTCTTCGTGCTTCACGTGGCCATCGATTTTAGAATTACTACAACACACTGTCATATATCATAGGAATTGCTGCTTGAAACACTTGATGAGATATTTTGTTTTTCTTACAGTATTTAGGACTTTTATTGTCTTAAAACATTCCACTGTAATTTTAAAGACTTTTAGCTAATGGTTGGAAATTTCCACAGAACACCTATCCTTTAAAATAGCTGATTATTTTGTGAAAGTTAATTGTTAGTTTCTCTTTGTTTTGTTTTAGTCTGAAATAACACAACTGTCTTTCATTCGAAAACAGTTGGCTGAATCATTCGTTACAAATATCAAAATATTTTGAAATGAAATCTTTTTAAGTTTTACGTCAAACACTCGCTGCTGGCTAGGCTAAATGAGACGATGATAATAAGAAATGAATGTAGTGGTAGAATGAAGAAAGTAGGAGGAAACGGGAGAACCCCGAGAAAATCCATGCACATTGTGTATGTCCACCACAAAGTTCAATCGGCGCAAGTTGTGATCGAACCAAGGACCTCAGGCACCAGAGGTGAACGATCTACCACTGAGCCACCACGGCCCTACTGGGTAAATAAATAAAAATATGACAACAGTACGCAGAATCTGATAAACTGTGACCCCACCGGGAATGGAATCCAGGTCTACAGAACGAAAGGCGAAAACGATAACAACTTAGCCACCAGGGAACAGAGCTGGATTTATAGTATTGCAAGTTTCATTTTAGTTTGAAACTTTGGGAAGAGGTTTCGCTTCGAGAAACTTATCACGGGTTGAAAATTTGAGAATATTTTAGGTGAATTTGCTACAAGTGGGCTACTACCAAAAATATAAAATACTTACAAAGTGGAAAGAATACAATGCAAATCAAACAGAACAAATGTAAAGTATGTAGAGAACGTTATGAACATTTTTTTCTGTTGTCATAATTGCTAGGAAATGACACTCGCTGAAAATCCGTTTCTTTTCTGTAAAAGAGAAAAAAATAGAAAAAGAAAGGAAAAGAAAATCCCAGTATACCGCGATTCCCAGCGCCTAAACGGATATCCTTATTAACGGAGGTTCGATAGAAGCAAATATCTCATTACCTTCCGCAGAATGCAGCTTGATCAGCACTGCTGGAGATGAAAGGGTTGAGCTACAAAGTACAACCACCAACAAACCTACGCCATCTCCCCACTTGGTATGTGTTCTGTTCTCAAAGGAAACAAAATTCCGTATACCCGTATTGTGCAAGCTAATTTTCACTCACCTACTTCTACTTTATAAGTATGAAGAATTTCCTTTTTTTCAAGACTAATTACACTTTGTAAAGAAAAAATAGCGACACCTCAATTCTCAAGGTAACTTACACAGAAAACCATAGTTGCAGCCGGCTAGAAGAGGAATAGAAGGAAATTATAAGTGTGATATTTCATTTGCATTATCTGTGACACCTATGGTGTACAACGGCGCTTATTAATTATTTATGTATCAGTAACTAGCAGCGTTCACCCCGCTTCGCTGCGGTCACCCCGGAACGCAATAAACTTTGTTACTTAGATAATTTTTACTTTTTCGCTTTCAAGTGATATGATAAAAACCATAGAAGATTGCAGTAAATGTTAACATTATATCGCCTGTCATTTATGTTAACCCGCCCCGCTTCGCTGCGGTCACCCCCGAACGCAATAAACTTTGTTACTTAGATAATTTTTACTTTTTCGCTTTCAAGTGATATGATAAAAACCATTATAACGCCTGTCATTTATGTTAACCCGCCGAGTGACACGGTCATGCGGGTTGCATATAAATACGTTTATTTTTATACCTATGATGAACTAACAAAGGATTTGTACGTAATGGACACCTGAATGGTCAATTATCTCAAGACACTGGTAATTGAAAATTAAAGTGATATGATAAAAACCATCTAGGGTCCAAATCCTAATAACCCCCCAAAAATAAAAGAAATTGGTTCAGCCGTATTAGCGTGATGAGCGGACAAAGGATTTGTACGTTCTCTTTTATATATATAGATAGATATTCTCACCAGATGGCACCTGAGAACGTCTCGTAAGTTATTGGAGTGAGAATTCTGCATTGTATTCGTGATGTGTAGGCCCAGGTAATTAGCATTTTGTGCTTGTTCTCTGCTTTGTCATTGTTTGAACAGTGTTAAGTGGCAATATTGCTGTTGTGCAGCGTTGTTTTTGTATGAAATAGTTGCTACATGTGGACTGTAAACAAGTATGATGGGTAAGAAATGTGACTTGTCGCCACGTGAACAAGACATAATTCTTGCTTTGCACAGCTAAGTTACATCTCTAAGGGAGATGGTTGGAATACTCAAAATCCACCATTCGACGGCAGAAAGAGTAATCCACAAGCAAAAATAGTATAAGAAATCATCCCTTCGTCAGCAGTAATAGAAAAAAGAATGCATCACCCAGAGCAGATCGCCAAATAAAATCAATAGCACTGCAGAATTAAGGAATGACTTCCCCAAAAATCATTTCTATAATTTGAGATGATCTTGGAACTGCAGCCACTCGTACGACTGTATTATCTTAACTGTATCAAGAGGATATTACGAAGAAAAAACTGCCTGAAAAGTCGAAACTGACAAAAACACAGAAGACTTCAACACGTAGGTTTTTGAGGCGATATGCTACTTGGACTTATGACAACTGGAAGCATGTTGTTTTCTCCGTTGAAGAAAGTTTAGAATAGAAGGAAACGATAGTGGTGTGAAGTTGTGGATACGAATGAACGAGGAACTTGATACGGATTTTGTTTAAGAGATGCAAATATTCAGTTACTGAGTGATGGTATGGGCTTGCTTCACCGCCAAAGACGTCAGAACAATGGATATAAGTAAAAAGTCATTTGATGCACAAAAACGTCTTCAAATTCTGGTACGTAAAAATCTTACAAAGCTAAAGATAACTTTCCTGAAGAAAAATTGGACTACTTCGTTTTCCAGGACGTTAATGCTTCATGTCACCGAGCGAAAATCGTTAAAACGTGATGCAAGAATATGACTATTCAAAGACTCATTTGGCCTCCAAACTCACCTGATATGAATCCAATTGTAAAGTTTGGGTCAATATGAGCAGAAAACTCAATAGACAACTATCTCGGATAGAATGGAACTCACGGAACAGATAATCCGGGAGTGATTCCATGAAATCAAGGTTGTATTTTGCAATAGCCTTGTCACCAAAAGGCCTCGAGGATTCCCTGCACTACCTAAAGCCCATGGTCCACATACGAAATTTATTTTGAAGTATTGTACCTCTTAATGTTCGTACACAATATATCTTACTCTTAAGAAATTACATTTTTTGTTTTGTGCTATTATTGTTGATCTTTCATACTTTCATGTATAGTTCTTCCCACAGCCGGTTTTGCTGAAAACACACATAGCTACTAATATATGTATATAAATTCATTATATGCATATAAACAAACCTGAAACTGCGGCGCAAGTATTAAGAATGAACTGCTGGTTAGGAATATGCATTGTAATATTATCAGCAATTCATGTAAAAGCACCTATTGGTTAATGTATATTGTAAAAACCATATCCGAGCAAGTGTCGCTATTTTTTCTTTACAGAGTGTACATTTAAGAACAACGGCAAGTACAGCACTTACATCTGGTGCGTGAGGTACTTGTTTCGATCCCGGCCAAGTAAGTTTGTGGTGGACAACATCGTGTCTGTGGGATTTTTCGGAGTATTTCCGCTTACTCCCACATTCTCATTCCACCATCATTCAGTTGTCCTAACACCCGTCTCCCTTAATCTAAAGAGCACAATAATCAGACGTTTGAATAGAAATATTTAATTAGGACTGAAGCTTGAATTCGGTGTAGTTGACGGATGCACAGATCATTATGCAAGAACAGAAAAGACCGATCCCGACAATCTCGCATCCAAGAGAGTATAAATACACGATTCCGACATTTTTGTCATGTAATATAAATGTAAACTCATTAAAAAACTCACAATAACACTACAAAGTCTGCAGAAGATCAGCACGGACCAAAGTAAAAAATACATTTTAATGTATAAATGATCAATTTATTTTTTAAAAAAACTATTTCGTAACTTAGTTTCGTAATTGCTGAAATATAATGAACACTAGGAAAAGAAAGTAGCATTTAATTTTTCTCGAGTTTATTTATTTCCGTTCCATACACTTTGCTACAAATGTAGCAAAGACAATACGATTAAAGAAAAGCATATAATATTATGACTTCGATAATACTAAAGTAAAAGGAATTATGAGGCCAAAATGTTTATTATAAATATCTTTTTAAGAGAGATTTATTTTCCTATTTGCAATTAATTAATTAAGCTTTTCTTTCAGTTCCTGTGATTAAAAGTCCGCAAAACCAATTATAAATAGGGTAGGTTATATTAATGTTCAAATGAAGAATTATTATAAAGCTTTAAAAAAAATGTTATTTTCATGTTTGGATTCAACCAACGAATTTTAAATCAAACATTCCTTTTTCTAAAGCCATTACTTGATTTAATGGCCATATAAAATGTACAAGGATATTATTTTACGCTTTCTATTACGTTCTAAATATAAATTATTGCGAATTTGCTTTTGTATTTCGGTGCCAAAAGCTTATCAACGTCACACGTAGTTAGCAATTATTTCATGTGATGATTTTCGTGAGTAGTTCAGTAGTTGAACTGACAACCTGCAAAATCCGTTAGGTAATGATTTTTATTAATAATAACGAATTTATAGTTCATGTTAGGGATAGTCTTGATGAACGATTCCTACTTTCAAGTAGCGGTCGGAAATGAAATGAAATCTTTAAGTTTTACGTCCCACGTTTATGCTGCCTAGGTTAAAAGAGACGGTAATGATGAGAACCAATGAATAAAATGGTGGAATGAAGAAAGTGGGAGGACATGGGAAAACACCGAGAAAGCCCACGCATACGGTGTTTGTTCACCACAAAGCTTACTTGGCAAGATCTGGGATCGAACCAAGGATCCCATGCACCAAAGGTGAACGCTCTACCGCTAAGCCACCGCGATCCCCAAGCAGCGGTTTAGGGTACTATGCAAACTTACTCTATATACATAATTTCAAGTTATATTACTGATGAAAGAGAAATATTACTGTTCACGGTATGTTCCCTACAGTGAACAACTAACTTACTTTCTGACTTTTGGAACCAGAAGATTCAAAGACGCATTCTCAAAAGTTGTCCATTGACTTCTGTCCTTAGCCAACTAAACTAGTAGTTGCTTATGTCAGATCTCATTTCGTAACGTCACAATACTTTTGTCCCTGGATGTATCGATTTGGTAGAAAATCTCGTCGGCACATATGCTATTCAATTGGCGCATTACACAGTTGAAAAATATGGAGAAAAACGAAAAGAGGGATGAGAAGAAAGAGTGACGGAAGATGCACCGAAGTAATCATGGGGAAAGGAAATCATCTACAATGAGATTGCGTTCCACGTTCATGTTCTTGCATGCACCACGGCTTTGTCTTCTTCCACACACAGAACAAGAGAAAACATCAAGCTAGGAGTATTGTCATTTTACATTTCAATCTATTGCGTAAATACCAAGATTTTACTTATAAAAAATCTAACAATATATTTCCCATTATTCGTAGGAATGATCGCTTTCATACATAGTATATTACTAGAGGAATACCTCTTCTTCACATGGGGAGAATACGTTTCATTTTGGACATAAAATACATACTAACGGCGGTTGAATTGGGATTTAAACGGCATCGACTCTTCATCTCGGCGACCCCAAAAACTATTAACCCGACACTAATATCGGTCATTTTCGATCATTTGTATATATCCCACCTTCCCTCAGTTCCACGTCCAAGTGAAATTATATATATATATATATATATATATATATATATATATATATATATATATATATATATATATATATATATAAATCCCAGACCCAAACCTCATCTATGTTGAAAATTTGATCGAGATCGGTCGGGTGGTTCAAGAGTGCAGTCAAAAACATACTGTCCTTCACTTTTATACATACACGTATATAGACAAGTCTTTGGCTACATGGGGGCTCCGCCCCCAGATACCACATTTGCTTGCGCTACGCTGTCGCATCTCTTAGACCACAATTCTACCGAATTTCAAAGTTTCTTTTCGTATTTGAACTACCTAAAAGATAAGATTTTATATACCAAGAAAACGAGCATTTAAATAACAAGGACATTTTTCATTTCCCTTTAGAACCCCTAAAAATTAAAAATGTTCACTTTCGGCAATTTTCCGCGGTTTACTCCTGGAAGGATACAATTATGCCAAATTTAATCATTGTAGCCCTACAGGAAATGCCCAATAATTTTGGGGTGTAGAAGGTGTCCCATATAAATAACATGGGAAAGATTTTTCAGTTGCCCATAAAACCACTTTTAAGTTTGATTTTTAAAAATTCTTGTTGACTTTTCAGGTAACGCTACTGAAAGCTAAATGCATATTGAATTTCAAATTTACTTACAAAACTTCCCTATATTAGGGTAATTTCCCTCAAAGTACGAACACTGCTGGCTGCTTTCAAACTTACCATATTCGCTGGAGATTTGTTTAATAATGCCACTGAATTCTAAACTTTTTCGAACAATTTAACATTTTCTAACATTAAATATCCAATGATATTGCCTTGGTCTGCAACGAAATCGTAATTTAAAAAAATAAAAATAAACTAATGCTAATCTTCCTACGAGGGGTTAAGATAAATAGAGGTTTGATAACTTACCTTTTACAGATTGTGCCATTATTCCATTGCTTTACGCATCCAGTACGAACTAACTAACTGCTAGTTGGAAAAGCAACAATCACAAAACATCCCACACATTGTTGGAAGTACTCGATATGGTGTCACAAGTAACAAATTACCAATACAAACGATAGGATGATAGCTTACTCAAAATCGCATTTGGAAATTGGCCTGGGTAAATTCACTCATGAAAATTAGCTCGACGAGCAAGATTTTGACGGATTATGATTTACTAACTAACTAACTAACTAACTCTATGGCCTATGGAACCCGGAGGTTCAATGCCGCGTTCACAAAAGCTCTCCACTGACCTTTATCCTTAGCTAACTGAATCCAGTTTCTACTTTGTATTCCAATCTCTGCGAGATCCATCTTAATATTGTCCTCTCATCTGCGCCTAGGTCTTTTAATGGGTGTTTTCCGATTGGTCTTTCAGTCAAGACTTTGAAAGCGTTTCTACTTTCTTCCATTCTAGCTACATGACCTGCCCACCTAAGCATCCTACATTGACGACCCTAACAATGTTGGGTAAACCGTATAAATTATGTAGTTCCTCGTTATGAAGTTTCCGCCATTCCCCATTCCCGTTCCTCTTGGTTCCGAAAATTCGTCTCAGGACCTTGTTCTCAAATACTTTCAGTCTATGTTCTTCCCTCAGAGTAAGCGGTCATGTTTCGCAACCATACAGAACAACAGGCATGATTATCGTTTTGTATATTTAAAGCTTCAAATTCCTCGACAGAATTCACCACGACAAGAGATTTTGAACCGAATAGTAACACTAACTCCCCGCTTTTAGTCGACATTTAATTTCTTCGTGAATATGATTTTCATCTGTTAATATTGATCCTAGATATTTGAAACTATCCACTTTATCAAAAGTATTACAGTAGAGCGTCGATTATCCGAATTAATTGGGGGACATGGGTGTTCGGAAAACTGGTTTGTTCGGATAATCGAACTGTACATGTTTATTTGCCATGCGCGGAGCGGCACGCCTCAACTCTAAGCTGGCGCAGCTGTTGCTGTGAACAGCTTTGATACTGCCGCTACTTCTACAGCCAGTGCCAAACCGACAGAAGTGTGCTGATTGTTGAAACACAGCGACTGGCGGCTTGGCTGGTCAGCAGCGCCTTATGAAGGCCCCATTAGAAGCAATGTTCCGCCAGCGGTGGCTCAGTGCGGCGACTACTGTGGGAAACTTGGTTTGGGAGTGAGGGGGATGATGGACGGTAGGATGTCCCTGCAAGCGTTTAATAAGATCTCTGCATTTCTTTCTATTGTTCTCCTATCATCTCCTATTAAATTTACATCATCAGCATATGCCATAACCTGGTGAATACCGTTCAACTCTAGGCCCTGGTTGCTATCTTTGATTTTCCTTACAGCGTATTCCAGAACAAATCTAAATAATAATGGCGACAACGCATCTCCTTGTTTCAGGCCATTTTCGACGTGAAAGCTCGTGGACAAAAAGTTTCCTACCCGGACTTTACTTTGGGATTCATTTAAACATATCTTAATTAATCTAATTAGCTTTCTTGATATTCCAAGTTCTGTAAGAACGTTGTATAATGTTTGTTTACTAACTGAGTCGTACGCCTTTCTAAAATCAATAAATAGCTGATGTACCGGGGTATAGTATTCCAACTTTTTTTCCGAGTATTTGACGAATGGTAAATATTTGGTCGATAGTTGATCGATTTTGTGTAAATCCGCACTGATAATCTCCAATAATTTCATCTGCGTATGGGGTCAATCTTGCTAATAGAATATTTGAAAGGATTTTATAGGATGTTGACACAAGAGAAATGCCTCGATAATTATTACAGTCAGTTTTGTCGCCTTTCTTGTGAATTGGAACAATGATTGATTCTTTCCACTCTTGTGGCAATTCTTCCTTGTTCCAGATAAGAAGAATGAGTTTGTGTATCTTGTGGGATTATGATTTACAGAGAACATAATTCAAAACGAATAGTTTAATATTAAAATTATTTTGAGTTTGAGAGTATGTGTTCATAAAACACTTTAATATCAGAGCACAAATTGTGTACAGTAAACTCCCGAGTATCCGGCTCGAAACTATCCGGTCTAGTTTTCCTTTATCGTAATTAAACGAGGAAGTCAAGGCATTGCATTGGCAACATTGCCAAGGTATTTGAAAGTAGGTGTCTGCTTTGCTCCTCCTACGTGTCGCGTGCAAAATACAAGTTGTGACAGGAAAAGAGCGGCGTTCTGTTCGTTGTTTAATGTGTAATGGACCTCAATATAGTACGCTTGCCTGTATACGTAAATTGTTCTTGGCTTATGCTTAATGAATATAAAGAAATGAGTTCGTAGAACTGCGGTCTATCTAGCTTTTTTTTTTTTTTTTTTTTTTTTTGTTATCCGGCCTGCCCTTCCCACACATTAGGCCGGATATTCAGGAGTCTACTGCACATTCAAAAAATCCAATTTACTTACCTTATCATTAATGGCATTTGGTGAATTAGAATGGAAGCTTCTTCCTTATGGTCCATATGCTGTCCTATTCCAAGTCCTGGAGTGTCCTTCCTTCCTACATACGAAAGACACAAAATCTTTAGTTTCAACGAATTGAATATTTACCCGATTCAAACAGTAATTCTCAACTACCAACCAAACAATTTAATATTCAGATCCTCAGAAAAAGGGTTCAGTTTGGAAGATAACTAATTGTTTTATACGTAGTATTTTGAGTACAGTGGAGTTAAGAGAACTCGGTCTAATGTGGATCGAAAGGTTGCCGAGTTTGTGAAAATGCCGGGATATCGAGAATAGGGTTTAAAAAGAACAAGTACGTACTTTATGAAGGTATAGAGCCTTTACTATACATGGAAATTAATGATTACATACTGTACAATGATTTACCTGATAAAGTAGACATCAGAGAAATACTTTATGAAGGCATAAAACTGTCTATAATGAAAATTAACTAAACGGCGTGACAAACATCTTGGCATTTGAAGGCGGCGCTCCAAATTCCTTTTAAATGCTGCTAGCAAATGAGAGGCCTGCGGTATTGCCATGTTTATTGTGTACACATTCACTTCAGTCTATTCCCTGCCACCTCATCGCGCTGTAGTGCGTCTGCTTAGCCAAGTCATAGCCGCACCCCTTTACCACTTGGCACCGTCGCGTCAGAGCTTGAGTTTTCTTCGTTTAGCTGAAATGCCAAGATGTTTCTGATAGGCTTTAGCCTACTTTGCAAAGGTTGCAGATAGACTCAACGGCTAAGCGCGTGCCGCGCCAGACACATGGTGGAAAGGGAGTGTGGCGCGAGGAAAACGAACGCGGGCAATGACTTTGAACAGGTCTGCGCGCGGGATTTTTTTTTTTTTTTTTGGCCTGTCAGGGTGTGGCCGAGTTATCCGGACTGTCGGGCTATCAAATGCCGAGTTTTAGGGACTCTACTGTGTTTAGGATGAACAAAGAACTTTCTTATCGTAATTTTAAACTAAAAATCCGAGCCCTGACCAACGTAAAGATTTTGTATTATAGTTTCAGCAAATTATTATTGCCCTCATTAGACACATGCCCCATGGTATTCCACAAAACTATACAGAATATTGAAAAAATTAAAAAAGTTATAATTAAACTTCCAAATGTAGGACAATCAATAATAAATATAGCATGAGCAACGAACATAAAAATAATAGCGACGAAATAACAAATTAACAATAGCAATACGCTGACAACAGTTTATGAATACCAACTGACACACTAGACAAAAGGTGACCAACCTTTTCAGGTTTGGGTGCTGCTTTTCATTTCAAAAATAATTGGCGATCTGCTTGCTTTTTCAATTGCCCAATACTGGGAATCATAATAACCCAATGTCAGTGATCGTTTCAGACAGTGTCACACAGATCATCATGAGCTGTCTCTAGCGACTTGTAGATCGCGCTCGATACGTTGGCCATTCCTGTCCTAGACACATCCTAGTCTTTATTGGGTGATACAATGAATTGTTCAACGTTAAGTTTCAACTTAGGCAGCAGCAACTATAGTGAAGAACTTGGAATAATGAATACGCTAAAATGAACTTGATGAACATTGGGGTAGCCTATAGACCCAATGTTGTCCAATACAAATTCACATGAGCTGGAATTGTACAGTCAATAGCGAGAAATAATACACAATAAATTTAAAGCGTACGCGTCTTTGGAGAGAGAGACCCGGGTTCGATTCTGGCTGGAGGTAATGTAATTTGGATCCCACGTTAAACTGCAGTTCCACGTCTCTTACAGCTTCGATGCTGAACAGGATGCTAAACTCTACTCCAACGAACCAAGTATATTTATAGTGCACACCTTTACTGCAAGGGGTCCGAGGTTCGATACCAGACCATGGGATTTTGTTGTGGACAATATCGTGTTGGTGTTCTTTCACGATCATCTCATTTCCTCCCACATTTTCATTCCACCAATTTCTTCATAATAATTCAGTTTTACTAATCATCCTTCTATTTAGCTCACAGAGAACAGCCAAGAGACGTAAAATAAGAAATGACATTTCATTTTCAGTATATAGTAATATCGCTCATGGTTTTGTTTATAAACAACCGACACGTGCTTACATTTACAAACACCAATCATATGCGCCTTACTAAGACTTACTACGGTGGCAGACGACGGAAACACCAGCGCCACCGCCTCATTTGGATCACCTGTAAAACCAAGAGGGTCACAACGAATTCTATCAGTCTGCGACTGGCCACCTCTCTCCTTTAGCTTGCTTCGGAGCTCCAGAAGACATCTAACACAAAGCCTCTAGTCTGTTCGGAATTCTAGGCTTCCTCTCTTCCCACTTACTTTGCTCAGAGCTTTGTTGGGAATCCTAACCCCGGTCATCTAGCTTGCTTCGGAGCACTATGAGTCTTAACTCCCATCTGCTTACGTGGAGCATTGGGGATTCTAAAATCCACTCCACCCAACTTGCTCGGAGCTCTGTGGAGATCCTACTTTAAGCTGCTCAGGCCCTGGGTCACCTCTCTTGTCCAATAGTAGAAAATTCATATTAAAGTGATATTTGCAATACACTGTTTATAGAGGATTTTATAATAAAAACCAGTAGTAAAAAAAAAAAAAAAAAAAAATCCGGACTGTAACTTGCTCTACCTAAACCTGCGCAAACAGAACTTTACAATATCCTTTTTTGTCAGTACCTTCCATACGAAGTAAATGCATTTCTCGTTATACTCCCTTTCCCCAAAAAAGCTAAATTAAATTGGTCGATTCACCTTGAAGTTATTCACACGAGAATTTGATGCATATGAGAACACACTTTTCATTCTGATTGTACTAGGAACCTCTGAACCAGCAAAGCGATTAACGCTCCACCTGTATCTTCTATGTACAAAAGGGACGTATCTCTAATGATAAGAGTATGGTTAACGCTCTCGGCTTTGGTTCGAACGGACTTGGGTTCGATTCCCGATGAAGACACTCATTCGGAAAACTATAAAAAGTATTTTTTTCACGCCAGCTATCTTGAGGTTTTTCCTGGCTTTTTCTTATTCACACCAGGAGCAGACAAATGCCGGGATGGTATCTAACATAATGGTCCCAGGTCGCTTCCTTCCTTCCACAATTCCTCGGGTAGTGTGATAGCCGAGGGACATCATCCTTCATGGGTGATATCATAATAAAATTATAATATGATAAGTTTACAATTTGGTTTCGATACTTTGCACGGTATGGACTCTAGACGAATGTACAGTCAGCGACAGAAGTTCTATCCGTTTGGTAAAATTTATTCTGGGAACAACAATGGAACGTACACCGTTTCCCCGAGTTTCAAGGCTGGAACGTGCAGAAAACTACATTATTTTTAATTTGCTGAAAACTATACCCAAATTGTCCTTAAATCCTGTATTTACCAAACTATTTTCATCAAACGGGAAGAACTTTTGCCCCTGACTACATCAGGAAGAACGGACAAATAGATGGACAGGTGTCGAAAAATCTCTTTTTCGGTATGTATGGGTTATGAAACGTGTAAGTCCCTTGAAATCTCGAATTTGATTTTTTTTCACAATCACAATACTTTCTTCCCTCCTTTCGTTGCACGAAAGTACAAAATGAACTGCAGAAACTTGTATGGCAACCATCTGGCAAGGTCGAAATGGCAGGTAGTCGTCACAGCAGCTGAATCATACATCCGCCTTATTGGTGGTACTGACATTTGGGTGCTGACGTACCGTGATAGCAACGTCAAGAACCGTTGCAACTTCGTTCGCCACTACTCAAGAGCTTTTCCGCATGGGTTTATGGTTGTTACCGGATTCAGTTATGAGGGGATGTTGATGATACACAAGTTTAAAAGAAAGTGAAACTGAATACAAGATGTTTTCAGAAATATATTATCACATTTATGTTTCGGATCGACACGCCACAATTTTAGAGTGCGAATGCCAACAAAATGAGGATCCATATGTACAAGGCTTTATTCAAGCCATAGGTCTACCGCCACAACATCTCTGTGTTTATGTCATGAATTGACACAGGAACTAAAAATTCCTCTTACTCCATTTCAAGACATGCATACCAAGACCTCTGATGGCAGTCCAATGGATTTCTGTGCCTTTGGAAAACATCGGCGTCCGAGAATCCTCGCTGGTCTCTGGAAAGATTACCGAGAGGAGTGGGACCGCGTTCCCTTGTCCATGCTTCGCTCCAATGTCAAGTTCGACGTTGGGAGATACGCTACAGTCTTGAGAGTCGTGAACACCATCGTTGGTAGCGGTGAGGTTTGTCGTAAGGTGAGTACTTCTCAAAACCGGTCAGATAAAAGTCAATCAACCTTCTATAATGTTTTTCCTGAGACAAATTTCATAATAGTTAAAAAAATACGATATATATTCTAACAAAGTTGTAAAGAAACTTTGTAAGCAATTGTGGTGCGTAGGTCAGTCAATTTTAGTTTCTCGGAAAACCAAATACACCCACTCTAGTAGTAATGGACTTACTACAACACAAAGCTACAGTACTGTACACATATACAGATACCCTGGAGAATGACAATGATGGCCAAGTTAGAGAGATTGTCAATATAACAGGTTTTATTTTATATGGTAATTGTGCTGTTGGTCTATCATGGTAATGATCTGGGAGGTAATGAATACACATAGATAGTGTGTAAGGAAAGAGTGTCACTGCTCCATTTGCTACACATGTTTATTGTATGCATGTATGTATGTATACATTCCGTACTAAGCGATATGTGTAAATCGATATAGCTTGAGAAATATGCACACTGTAGAGATGCTACCTAGGAGAAAGTAGCAAAAAAAGAAAACTTTTATTTTTAAAAAAGTCAGAGATCGGGAATTTTAATGGAAATACTGTTGAAATAGTATGAGATATTCATAACCAAAAGCTACGGATTGGGTTATACAGTGTGGTGCCAAGCCGACAGATACATTTCAAACTTGAATATTACGCAGGCCTTATAAAATATATTGGTTGGCGGGATAGAAACCGAAAGTGGAAAGAACGCCACGTTACATGGTCAGTCGCAATGAAGCATTGGAGCACAGAACATCGTGTTATCTTAGTTCGTAGTTATTACGTAACGAAGCCTATGCCAGAAGTGCAACTTTTTCTTTTTCTGTACGAAATTTTAATGCTGGTTTCTCCACGTTCTCAAGAGTCCACACTGTTCTTGGAGCTCCATGTTTCACATCCAACCATTACCAATCTCTTCAAACTTTTCCACCTAAGTCAATAAGGTATTCCGAGACGGAACCTTACTACGTCAACCAATTCGTGAGGATCATGTCTTGGGATGAACTGGATGGATGCCTCCATCAACAAATACGATTTCTAAATTTTGGCCCCTTACATCCTGGCGAAAATTGATGGTGACCTGTCAAGTGGCTCTTGAAGTTTAGCGTATGTTGCACAGACAGAGTAAATATATAAATTACTTTTGGTAAACTAAACATTTTAGAAAACATTTTTCACTAACTCTCTAATTTATTTGTATATCAACAAGTATAACAGCAAAATAAAAGGTATATTATCTGTAAGATTTCCCATTCTCATACATAGCACAGTCTGGAAATCTAAAAAGGAGTAACATTTAACAAGCACACATGAGATTAAAAAGTGAGTTACATGAGACGTCAACAGCGAAATGGTCGCGTGTTTCACAGCACTAATTTTTGCAATAGGAAAAAAAAAAGTAATCGGACTCTGGATGCTACCCGAAACAAAAGGAACCAAGACAGCATAAAAGAAACTGCAAGAGCCATCTGCCTTTACCTTCATCATCTTCGTGCAAAGAATAAATCTCGACATCCGAGGACGACTCCGAAGGACAGCCAGGAAGCACACAAATAACCTTACTTAATTTCCGTTTCCGGTGGTTATTCAATTTAATATCAATAATGAGGAAGAGATATTTAGAGCGGGCAACTTCCCTCCCTCCTGGAGAATACGCCATTTTGTCCCTTCTCCCCTCCCGAAAGCTCCACAGAGGATTATAATTTAATAAAGGAGCACAAGGGGAAAAAATATTTAATTACATTTACCGGTTTCGTTATGGTAATGCATGAATGAAAAAAAGTGCAATATTCAAAGGCGGGTCCGGGTTGCGGCAAAGGGGGCGGAGGATGAAGGACAAGCCGTGATGCCTCCTGCAAGAGGCACTTTGGAAAATGAACGGAAAGTTATTGGTGATGGGATTCGGTTGGGATAAAGCCAAAATTATTGATTGTCTCTCTTTTTCTCTCTCTGTTCTGTAAAAGAAAAAAAATATTTCCAGCGATAAAAATAACTCTGAAAACGGTAACCAGAGTAAAAACTGTTTTTGAAACATTTTGATGAGCCTCGCATAGAAATTTGCGATGTAAATCAGCCTCTAATTGCAACAGAAGCAGGAATTTACTTCAAAAACTGCAGAACAGACTGAAACTGTCAATGTAATGAAGGAATGTCTCTCAAAATCTCACAACTACTCTCAGTTATATTGAAATAATAACCAAACTTTGTTTCGCGTTGTGTAACCACCCTTCCAAACTATAGCAGTGTAATATTCTCACGAGAAGTGGTACATTTTATCAGTTCCGGTTTCAATGAACGATTATAACAAGAAGATGAAACTTAATCTTGGATCATTGAATGTACAGGGTCTGTCCGTAAAGCCATGAGACGCTCCAGTCACCATGAGACGCTCCCTGGAAGGGAAATTTGTGGTGGGGGTCTAAGCTAAGCAACGCACCAAGCGGAAGTCGTATCTGACCTCTGACGCAGTAAGGATCACGTGTAGCGCAAAACTGTTTGTGAGTTTCTGTCACGTGGAACGGGTTTTTGTCGAGGCAGAAAATGTGAGAAATGGAGCATTCGCTGAAGGAGCGTTGTGCGATTACAGGAGTGATCTGGATGCTCTTCTACGAGTAATTTGGACACAAATTTGGTCAAAGTGCAAAATCTTCTGGATTCCAACCGTCATTTGCTCCATGTTTTCAATGGTCTTCCGTCCGTTCTTAAACTCACTGAATCAATGGAAAATTTTGTCTTTCGCAGGGCGTCTTTGTAAGCCTCCCTGGTCAAGGCAAGCGTCTCGGAAGCGTTTTCGCCCAGGTAAAAGCAAAGCTTGATTGCGTAGCGCTGCTCCAGCAAACACTCCGTTTCTCACATTCTCTGCCGTGACCAGAGATGGTCATTTTTCCTAACCCTCCCTCACCCTCAATTGACGCCCCTCACCCTCCATCACACTCACCCTCCATTAACGCACTCCCCTCACCCTCCCTCACACTCACCCTCAATCGACGCCCTCACCCTCGCCTCAAGGACTTTAAGGACCCACCCCCTGCGTACGTCCTTGGCTATGCGCACAACATATCCACATTTTTTTTAAAAATAAAGGGGACCGCGGTGGCTCAGTGGTAGAGCGTTCATCTCTGGTGCGTGGGGTCCCTGGTTCGATCCCAGCTCGCGCCAAGTGAGCTTTGTGATGAACAAACACCGTCTGCGTGGGTTTTCCCGGGGTTCTCCCGTTCCCTCCCACTTTCTTCATTGCACAGTTTCATTTATTTCTCATCATCACCGTCTCCTTTAGCTTTGGCGCATAATCGTGGGACGTTAAACTAGATATTTCATTTTATTTCATTTCATTTCTTTAGAAATAAGCTTGACTTTTCGTGCCTTTCTTTCAATGTGTCTGATTTACAATTGGTAGAGAACATAGATTTAAAAAATCTAAAATAATGGTTACCAAATACTTGTTGATATTCAACTTTTGGTGAAAAGAACTTAGGAGATGCAGAAAGAAGATATTTAAGTTACGACTTTATATAACACCATATTTATAAATGAAGAATGGAACATACTTCCGATACAAACAACTTTAAGGACGAATGAAGGCAATTACTCTTCATTACGAAATTCATTCTCAAACTCATAATTTCAGGGAAGCTCAGGCCGCATGGATATGGGCGTGATCTGTACGATCACTGACTGTTTGCACCCAACAAGTAGTGGCGTAACGGATTTTTTAAAAGGGGACTGAAAAACCATTTTGGGGCCAAGGTACCCTAAACTCCAAAATTCCATTGTTTCGATATTTTAGGTTTCTCTTTAATCAAGTACATAACACAATTTGCGAGCATTTGGGGCAAAAGAATTGTGGTACTATTTCAGTCTTGCACATTTTTAGGAACATAGTCATGTTTGTTTTATTCTTTATTAAATTAAAGCTATTGTTTCTCAAAATAACTCGACAAGATTCGAGACGAGACAGGGTTCTTCCAACAGAAAAAGATACATTTTTCGAGGCATCACTTTACACAACATATTTTCGAGGCGAGACAACCTCTAATCTTGTCTCGTGCGCATCCCTATTTGCACGAAATAATATTAGAATACAGTAAAAAAATAAAATATTAATTACCTTATAAAGTAATCAAACCTTAAAAGTCACCTATTTAAAATTTGCCCTGTGAAATAGTTCATATTTTAAGGGGGCTATTCATATAGTAACAGAATATTAATAATCAACGATCAACTACTCTGTGAAGATGCTGAATTTTAAGGTGTGTGTGTGCACCTTCTGTTGCGTTTGGGTGCAAATCCGTCAATACTGTAATTTCGGTAGATTTTCTTAGTATCCTCTTTTCTAAAAGTATGTAATATAGTGAAATTTAGGTGGGCTTGTAAGAAATTGGGGAGGCTTGAACACCCCAAATTAGACCTAGTGACGCCACTGCCAACAAGCCACCAGTTACCAAAGACAAAGGGAAATATTTAATTTAATAATAATAAAAAAGTTGAACTGTGTAAATTTAGGACTATAATTGTATATGAAAATCGTTATACATACAATTATGTTTTATATTTAATTGAGCTTTTCTCCCTATCGCGGAACTTATGTCCGGCACGGAATCGAACCCGGATAACCCAAGGATTTCTGCTTCAGATAATCGCTGGTTAGAAATGTTCTCCTTCAAATAAAGTGAAATGAAATATTCAGTTTAACGTCCCAGGCTAAGAGAGACGATGATGATGAGAAATGAATCAAATAATAGAATGAAGAAAGTGGGAGGGAACGAAAGAACCCCGAGAAAACCAACGCATACGGTGTTTGTCCACCACAAAGTTCACTTGGCGCTCCTTCAAATAAAGTACAGCTACAAATAAAACATTTTCTACCCTAGAAGAAATAATCTCCTTTACATTGTTCCGTCCATTAAATGTACATATTAACAATTGCTCTACTGAAACCATCCCTGCAACTAGTGATGTGAAGTGGAAAATTTTCCGCTTAAAACTTCCCATTTCTGAAAATTTTCCATTCTAAACAAATATTCACTATCAAGTATTAACTCCACATTAAGCCATGATATTGATTGAATCCATGAATAGAAATATGACATTACAGCAAATTATAATCTTCCAACTTTCTAGGTCCTATAATGGGAAAATATATAAATATTATTGAGTACATGGTAATAAACCTAGTATTTGATAACACAAGAATTATATGATAGAACAAGCGAGTATCGTTCTACAGTATGAAACTACGGTAAACTTCCAAACTATACAAATTCAATAGTAAAACTGGAAATAGTAGAAACCGGAAGTAGTTGATTTCTACCGCTTACGGTTTAAATATTAGGTTGTCGAAGCAGATGGGACCTATTACTGGAACGACGAATTGTTTCCCGAAAACCGTTTCTCAATAGCTCTTACCGTTTTTGAGTTATGACCAATATTGATGAAACCAGAAGTGGTTCAACATAGCTTCTGGTTTAACTCGAAGATTGGTGAAAGAGATGGAACCTATTCTTGGGATGCCGAATCGATTCCCGAAAACCGCTTGTCGATAGCACTTGTCGTTTTAGGTCTAGGAAAATCAATATTGAAACCAGAAGTAGTAGTGGATCCTACCACCTCCGATTTTAGTGGAAATACAGGAGTACAGGTGGTTTGTCCCCTTAAGACCTTAAATCGATTTCTGAAAACTCTTTATCGCTAGCTATGTTTTATATTCGTTTATGAGTTATGAATATGTTTGTTGAAACCAGATATGGTCGACTTCTACCACCTCCCGTTTAAGTAAGATTGTTGAAAGAGATGGAACCTATTCTGGCAATGCAGAATTGATTCCCGAAAACCGTTTGTCGATAGCTCTTACCATTTTAAGTTTATGAAAATAAATATTGAATTCTGAAGTAGTAGTGGATCCTACCACTTCCAGTTTTAGTAGAAATGCAGGAGTTAAGGTGGCTCCTTTCACATCCACCTATTTCCGAAAACCGTTTGCCGATCGCTATTACTGTTTTTTACTCGTGGTCTTTACTTTGAAACCGGAAATTTTCGATTTTACCACTTCCGGTTTAGCAGATTGACTGCCAAGGTGATTTGAGGGTACCTGTTAAGTAGAAGGTTGTTGAAGGAGATGCAACCTATTATTGGGATGCTGGATCGATTCCCGAAAACCGCTTGTCAATAGCTCTTACCGATTTTGATGTGACATCTGTTGACAGACAGACACACAGACGGACACAGCCGTTCTATAAGACTTCCCTTTCATATGCATAGCGTAGTTTGGAAGTCTAAAAGTACGTATATAGCCAAAAGCAGGAAATAACTTTTTATTTGATAATTAAATATAAAGTTATTTATTGCGGCTTGCAGCTTTGTACTTTTCTTATATATATTTTTCTCTTACTTAGAAGAAGAAATGAAGCTTTTTCTTAGTTACAATTTCAGAATGAATGAATATATGAATATTTATTAGTTTCTCTTCTGAACGAATATATGAGAAAAAACATTATTTCCTGAGAACTTCTAGTATTTTAAATGGGTTACTTTCGTTAAACTTTGAAATTTTCAGTAGCCTAAAACTTGCAGTAGATATTTTTATATATTTCGTAATTATTATTTCTATAAAGTGAAAATATATAAATATAGAAAAGTAATAAACCTATGATAAACATCTTGTCTTCGCGCATGAAAAGCGTATGAAACTGATGGAATATTGATATGACGATTTTCTGTGAACGACGATTAATTCTAAGAAAAAAACTACATTACATTTTCTAACATATTTTCCAGAAATGAAGAATTGCAATATAATTAATTTTATGAACCCTTACTCTTACCCTCAATTGACGCCCTCACCCTCACCTCCCTCACACTCACCCTCAACTGACACCCTCACACTCACCCTCCATTGACGCCCTCACACTCACCCTCAATTACTTTATCGCCCTCATCCTCCAACGCCCTCACCATCGACTACTAAAATGAGGGTGAGGGTAGCCCTCATGAGGGCAAAATGAGGGAGGATGACCATCTCTGGCCGTGACAACAACTCAAAAACAGCTTCTGCGCCATGCGTGATCCTCACTGCGTCAGAATTCTGACGTGACTGCCGCCAGGTGCATTGTTTAGCTTAGACCCCTCACCACAAATCCCTATCACGGAGCGCGCTGCTGGCGACTGAAGCGCCGCGCGACTGCCAGTCTCATTACTTTACGGACAAGCTCCGTATATTAACATTCAATTAACTTCAAACTTACATTTCTCACTATTATATATAACTTCAAAATTACATTCTCTGCGGGAGTTCAGGTGATTCGGTCAACGTCTGATATACCTTCACTGCTGAAATGGACGTTAAACTATTCTTGCTAACCAATCACTATATCGTTAATATTATTTCTGAAACTGGTTAGAATATCTTAAGAACAATACCAGTGACGTACAGCGGGGGACACTTCTAAATGGTACACCTTAGCCGTAAATCTCCATATGGCTGTACCATTTAGAAGTGTCCCCCGCTGTACAAAACAATCATTAAAACTTGACTCGGTATCTAATCCTTTATAGGCAAACATGTTTGACAAAAGGAAAGCTAATCTTATTTATCATATTGGTCGAAGATAACTAACGAGAAAATTGGTCGCAAATCACAAGATCCCTTTTTACACCAATTCAGTTTAGTTTATCGTCGCTACTATAACCTCATTGGACAATTTCAGGGTTTCATTTGCTGGTTTTATCCACATCAACTGCCTTTTTAGAACGAAAACTAGCATTTCTGTTACACACAGATTAGTTCACAATGTAGCTATATCGGTGCCACGGAAATTTGTTTGACGCACTTTATCCTTCACGTACATACACAATGTGTACAGTATGATAACGACGCAGAGCTTGACTACTACTACGTACGGCCCGTATGCAGCTGGTTCCAACGGCAGAAGAGGAAGTATTCTTGCAGGGTAATAGTCACGAAAATGTACGAATGACCCGGTCAGGGAGGACCGAAATCTACGTGTAGCTGTCACTGCTGTTGTCTACGATCGTTATGCCATCTGTTCCTGACAATACGAACCCATGCTATTTATGTTTCTGTTCTTGAGTATTTTGTATCACAAAAACAATTGAATATGTAGGAAGAAAAGGGTTATACTTCGTCAGGTTATGATCCAATGAGTCCAGCCACTTGGCTACAGGAGACCCAAATGTTAACTGCAATAATTTTAAAACAATTATGGTATTAGCAATCAATGTGGTTGATGATTTGTTTGCACTGTTTGTTGCCTAATGCTCTGCGCTTAACATGGTCGTGAGGTTCTACACTCTATCTACAAGGCTGGTATTCAAGGGGTTAAATATAGCATATGAAGGATATATCCGTCCGCAGTAAGTAACTATCACGGTCAATGCCTGCTAACATTCCAATCTTGATCAAAATAAAGTGATATCCAGTACATGCGTGACTGTCTTATACTTGTATATACCAGAAAATACACATAAACAAGAATACAGGAAAGACGAAACAATTGGTGCAATCACAGGCTAAAGGATGCAAAATATGCTAAGAAAAAACAGACCGTTTTTTTCATCGTGATGTCTATAAATGTGCAATTCGCAACAAGTAGTTTACCACAGATTCCTCCTAAGCAATCTTCAGATAAGAGAAAATTTCCAACCTAGCAGGTGTTAAGAAACGAAGTCAGTCTGAAAAGTTCACTTTGTTATTCGTTATATTTTTAAAAAATTTTCGATTAATTCTGGTTAGGTTTCTATTGCTCTGTAACTAGTGTTTCCTGTTCCCTGGAATAGACAGTCATTCGTTCGTCACTCGTGTATATATAAACACTAATCTGCAGCTTTTTATTCATGATGGAGCAGTATCAGTGGTTTATGCCTGCCATCTAACTGCCCACTGTACATTAAACAGAGACTTATCACCACTCTCAGCAAATGTCACCAGGGGACGCCACTAAACAATCACAGATGATTGCTAAAATGAAAAGCAAAAAAGTTATTTCCATTTCGGCTCAAAAACTTACGAAGCAAAGTGAGTGGTTCCAAATTGGTTATGAACTGAAAGAACATTTTTTCGTGGTTCATTAGACTTGGAATACTCTACTGTCAATTTCCAAAGAATAAGCATGAAATCAAAGAAGCATAAATCTATTATATAAAAGGGAACGCACAAATCCTTTGTTAGCTCATCACGCTAATACGGCTGAACCAATTTCTTTCATTTTTGGGGGGTTATTAGGATTTGGACCCTAGATGGTTTTTATCATATCACTTTAATTTTTAATTACCAGTGTCTTGAGATAATTGACCATTCAAGTGTCCATAACGTACAAATCCTTTGTTAGTTCATCATAGGTATAAAAATAAACGTATTTATATGCAACCCGCATGACCGTGTCACTCGGCGGGTTAACATAAATGACAGGCGCTATAATGTTAACATTTACTGCAATTTGAAAGCGAAAAAGTAAAAATTATCTAAGTAACAAAGTTTATTGCGTTCCGGGGTGACCGCAGCGAAGCGGGGCGGGTTAACATAAATGATAGGCGATATAATGTTAACATTTACTGCAATCTTCTATGGTTTTTATCATATCACTTGAAAGCGAAAAAGTAAAAATTATCTAAGTAACAAAGTTTATTGCGTTCCGGGGGGGGCGCGGTGGCTCAGTGGTAGAGCGTTCACCTCCGGTGCTTGGGGTCCCTGGTTCGATCCCAGCTCGCGCCGTGTGGACTTTGTGGTGGACAAACACCGTGCTCGTGGGTTTTCTCGGGGTTCTCCCGTTTCCTCCCACTTTCTTCATTCCACCATTTCACTCATCTCTCATCATCACCGTCTCCTTTAGCCTAACCGGCATAACCGTGGGACGTAAAACTAAAGATTTCATTTCATTTCATTTATTGCGTTCCGGGGTGACCGCAGCGAAGCGGGGTGAACGCTGCTAGTGTAGTATAAAGGGAAAAGTTCTGTTCCATACTTCGAACAATGGAATCATATGGCTACACTGTCGAAGCCATTGCATTATTCCTGCTCCAAAGCTTTATTTGCAAGACATTTCCAGGAGCGGATCAAGGCGAAATTTTCACCCGAGCAACGTGTATTTTTGGCGCCCCCTAGTCCTAGCCTATACTTTACATTTTATTACAGTTGTTTTAATATTTTTAACCCATATTTCAAAAAGAACAATTAATACTCAAATGCATGATATAGGCATATTTAGTACTTAAAAATATGCATATGGTATCAGTTACATTGGGTTTCTATTATTACTATTTATGTACCAATATGTATAAACAAAAGCAATATCGAACAGCATTTATTGAAGACTACTAATGATGACATGATTACTGTTATATTGTAAATTGTTTTGATATAATATCAGGTAGTGTTGTAAAAAAAACGGTTTTTTTTTCTGTGAAGTTTTTTTTCAATAAAAAACATCGTTCTTTTTCATGTTTTTTTTCAAATGTCTGTTTTTTTTTTCTGGCAACTATTATTTATTGATTTACGTCGCAGATTATTGAAATAATCAATAGAACTTGAGTTGAAGCCCTTGTAACTTACAAATCTTTCGTTTATTTGCACCTATATACTAGCAAAATTGTGATTATTCCTTTCGGCCCCAGGTCATTTTTGGCGTTTTCCTACATTTCCAGTTAGTAACTTATTGCTCAAAAACAAATCATTCGATTGATATGGTTAAGGCCTTGTTTTTTAGAAAATGGATGTAGCTATCTTTTGGTGTAAGTTGCATTGCAGTGTTGCCAATGGGTGGGAAATTATTGAGGGAAATGTAGGGGTAAAAATTTACAAAAAATTCCCTAACCGAATTTCAAAATTTTTTGTATCTAGTACCACTGCTGATATATGGGTTCAAGTCGCCTAAAAAAATCTTTGGTGTGTTGACAAGGTACAGTGAAATCCTGAAGTCGCTTACTTCCATCCAAAGAGGGAAAGAAAAAGTTCTGTCATACACATGAAATTTTGACACTTTTTACGCCTCACAAGCAAAAATCAAATATGCCGGGGCTACAGGTTCTCTAATTATCCTATTGAAACTTTTTATGGTGCGTTCTGTAGGGAAAAGAGAAAGCTTTCAGGTAGTGGTACGTTTGTTTCAATGTAGTCAGTAAGAGGGTAATAATCGAGGGGACAAGGGAAATTTTCCAAATTTTTCACCTAAAAGCGGGAATTAATTGTTTTGGCTGGAAAAACTGCCATCAGACAGACAAAAACTATCTGAAAATAGCCCTTAGTACTTTAAGAATATATCCTACAAGTATCATGGCGATACATAATAAAGTAAGCATGTAATTTTTTTAAAAATCTCATTCAACCTCAGAAATTCACCATTTTCTTACCACTTACAGAACATGTTTTTTTATAAACCTCAACTGTACTTTCCCTAATTATTCTAGTGAAACTTTTTATGGTGCGCTGTGTAGGCTAAGGATGAGGCTGTTAGACACTGGTACGTTTGTTCGAATGTAGCCAACAAGAAGGAAATAATAGAAATAAAAAAGAGATTTTTTTCCAAAATTTGCCCTAAAATCTGGAATTAAAATTTTCTGTAGCTGGCAACACTACTATCAGACACACATAAACTATCTTAAAATAAGCTTTGGTATCCCTCTAATATATTCTACAAGTATTGTGACGATATCTAATAAAGTAAGCTTGTCAATAAAAAATATCTCATTCTACCTTGAAAAAATCACAGTTATCTTCTCAATTAGAGAACAAGGTCTACTGTACTTCCCCTAATTATCCTATTGAAACTTTCTATAATGTGTTGTGTAGAGCAAAGACGAGACTTCCATATACTGGTACGTTTGGTCCGATATAGCCAACAAGAGGGAAATAATAGAGACAAAACAGATAATTTTTTTCAAAATTTCCCCCTAAAATCTGGAATTAAAATTTTCTGTAGCTGGTAACACTGCTACCAGACAGACGCAAACTATCTTAAATTAAATATTAGTACACGACGATATTTAAGGAACAAAACTTCTAATTACCAAAAATATATTACTGTAAACAGAAAAGTAGGAAAAACTAGAAAAATCAAGGGTTAGAACCTAAATACGAATTTTTCGTGCGTTCCCTAATTACCCCATTGTAACGATCTGTACTTGCGTTTGTTAAGTAAGGACAAATGTTCGATTGGCGTAAGTTAACTTGCACTCAGACGTATAGGTACGGATTTATAAACAAAAATTTCTAATTTTTCCCCAAATTTAGGAAAATTTTAATTTCCCTAATTGGCAACACTGCACGCAGGCCCGTCCAATTGATGTCAACAGTTAGGTATCCATCCGAGGTATCTACCTGGCAAGTATAAGGAGGTCTTTCTACAACGAAGGAAGCTACAGGGAAAAAAGAAGTAAAGGAAATTCGAAATTAGAAAATTCTCGAATTTTTGACTGGGGTGAAATTTGAGAAGGAAATTCGACATCAGAAGAAAAAAATAATATGATAAACTATAGTCCAATATGATAAATATAGTAAAATATGATAAACCATATTTTGAAAGAATAATATCCCGATATCTTAATTAGTGTCCACACAGGAGCGGATTAAACAAATGACACACCCGTGTGTGCCACTTTGGCTACCTGGGCCACCGAGTATACATTTGATTACATTTTTTTGACTACTAACTCGTGTTGTTGTTGTTGTTATAGTCTCGACTAATAATAATATAGTTGTTGTATACAATAACTTTATAAGGAAAATTTTCTCTCCGTTTTACATCTTAGTTCCAACACTGTTGGTGAGAAATGCAGGGTGTTTCAAAATGAATTTTGGGGTTTTAAGTCTTCGTAGTACTTATTACATTTTACGTACAATTATAAGCAATGCATCAAGTAAAAGAGCACCTCAAACAGTCTTTGCTACAAGTGTTCAATGTGAGATTCATTTGTCACACGGCACACATCTAGTCGATAGGCGAGAAAGGCCCATAAACTTTCCGCCATATGGCACAAAACACATTCAATTTAGGGGTCTCATATCAAGTGTACCATCTCCTGAGGATTTGCTGACGGCCAGACACAAGCATTATGAGTGTTCACATTAGCTCTTAGGTGAAATGTCTATTTATCACTGAAGACTACACGATCCAGAAAATCTTCATTGTTATGCAGCAATATTTCACTTGCGAAATTGGCACGTAAACCGTAGTCTGTAGGCTTCAGACCTGTAGCAACTGGAAACGATAAGGACGTAGTTGCAAGCGTCTCCTTAATATTCTTCACACAGACCGTTGCACTGTACAGATTCAGTCTTTATTAAAACACAAAAAAACTTTCTGCTCTCTAGTCTACATCTTTTCTGCTTGCTCTTTCTAACGGCAGACAGAAGAAACAATGCATGTACATGCGTGCGTACAAAACTGTTTGAGTTGCTCTTTCATTTGATATAATATTTATAATTGTAAGTTAATTGTAATAGATACTACGAAGTTTCAAAACCCAAATATTAATTTTGAAACACCCTGCATTACTTTAAATTGTGTCATCCTACATTCATGTCTTTTATATACATGTCATCAGGGCCGGTTCTAGTCAATTTGTCGCCCCATGCAATGGCATAATTTGCCGCCTCCCCCTTTCTCCAGAAAGAACAAATCTTAAAAGTCATGATTTTATGTATGCTACTCCAGCATGAACAACAAAGGTGAGGGTAAGTGCAGTTGCACTCAGAAAGGCTTAAATACTTACTAAAAATGCAATCCCGTGGTGTCTTTTTTTTTTTTTTTTAAATATTAATCTATTACGTTAGTGAAAGATAAAGCAAACACACCTGCAGAGGAAAAATGGTAATCCTTTTTATAGAATTCACTATCGAGCTTCAATCTCAATGTATCAGTTTGCAATTCCAGTGCAACTAGCTCTTTTATCTTTATTTCTTAATTTCCCTTCAATATCTGTTAACATTTTTTAAAAAAAACTTGTTTCTATCTTCAATGATAAGGAACTTGTTTCTGACAAAAACAAGACTAGTTGTCATATCAAAACTGTGATAACTTACTAAATGGAACAGATATTCACTACTATTCGAGAACTGAATCCTTGCATTTGGCAACAATCAAGCAATTTGTGCTCGGATTTATTCGACCATTTGCTTTAGCATCGTCCATGTGGCCTTAAACTAATGCAACCTAAACATAATTTATGAATGTAGTATTCAAATAGAAGGTCAGCATAGTAAATGTAACTACCATCATCATGAAGTATGTTTCCAACAAGAAATATTTAATTTCAATAATATACTTATGACAGATTTTACCGGACCATCCAAACTTGCCGCTCCACGCAAATGCACGTGTTGCATATATGGTAGAGCCGGCATATCATATATATCTAGTCGACAAATTATTTATATATGACATTTGGAAAAATACTATTAGGCAAATTAGTATTAGTTTTTACCTTTAGACAAGTTATTTGAATTTTATACTGTTCGTGACATTATTTTCGTACTTATTAAAGGCCTGCTTTCACGAAAAAACAAAATTTCATTTCTACATTTATTTCTTAGTTGATATTGATGAAAACTGCTGAAACCCGAATTGTTAATAGGTATGGCATTCATGTAAATTGTAAAATATTTGTAGCGTATCAGTATCTAGCGTTTAATTTATGTTGCATTTTACGGTGATTATACCTACATAAAAATATTTAATACTTAAACAGACGTAAGATGCATTAGAAATGACTATTTGAAAAAAAAAAACGAAATTTAGAAAAAAAAACGAGAGGCAATGTTTTTTTCTAAAAAAACGTACATTTCTGAAAAAATACGGTTTTTTTTTCTATTTACAACACTAATATCAGGAGTCACTCTACCATATATCGAATGCGCAACAATCTATTTTAATAACGTGAAATACCAAAAAATAAATTTCATATTTATGTTGAACGTGTTTTACGCATAGCAATATAAACAACCCTTTTATGTAGGTCCTAGTACAATACCCTCCACTCTTTCTTCTACATGACATGTCTCCATTTGTCGATACAGCCCCCCTAGTACTATGAAACTCTCTTCTTCTACGGTAGAATGGAAAAAGATGATGTACGGCAATTGATGTTACTTTGCAAGAACATAAACCAAAACAGTCACCAGAAAACAGTTATAAAATTTACTTTTTGAGACTCGTTTTGACGCCCCTCTGACTGTGACGTCCGGACAGTTACCCAGGTTTCCAGGCATTTTGTACGCCCCTGGTCTCTTATTTAAGACATGAGCACTCTTACTCTCCACAAATGAAGTATACACATTAAAGTTGTTTATAAAATGATACTACCATACAGAAATTAGAACTTGCATTTCTCAAATGCACCGAAGTCCGCCAATGTACGCTCCTGATTCCAACTCACCTTTCTCTTGTAGTCAGTATCCTTGATACAGCCCTACAGAAACGGCTCTGCTCTATTGGTAACATTGAAGCCGGAAGTGGTAGTAGATTTATACCGATTTCGGTTTTATTCGAAGTAAACAGATAAAGCGAGTATTCAAGCACACGTTATTTCATGTAAAATAAAACTTTCCCCCATCTGTTACCGTTCTTGTTCTACTGTGACCAGTGCACCAATGGCAAATTGTGACCACTGTGTTCAACTGTGACCAATGGCAAATTTCTGTTACTTCCAATTACCACTACTTGCAGCGGATGGAACCTATTGCTGGGACATTAAATCTATATCAAAAAGCTATATCCTGTTACTGGATTCGCTCTGTAACAGACGAACATAGTCGTTCTATATTACTTTTAGTATTTAGGCCTATGTATTATTTTTATTACTATTATTAATCCATCCCCACCAATTAAAAGTTTCCAAAGTTAGCAGAAGGAAATTTATCGGCAATATGACAACAATGTACCCTCAGTAAATACCCTCATAGCGCGGGAGACGAGAATTACAAAATATCATGAATAGGGGTTGACGAAGGAACACACATTTGCGTTTTATTGGGTGGCGAAATCTGTAGATCCAAGTCTAGCTTCACGACTCCTTGCGATCTCTATTGTAACACGAAAGTAAAACACAAAGCATGGTTAATAAGATTATTATTATTATTATTGTTATTATTAAGTATTCTGTCTGTTGGATTAATCTGTTTTTTTTTTTCATATAGTCCATATTATGATTAACCGTTAAACCTCAATGTTTGTGTAACTATGATACTGGCCTTAAATGAGACACATCGTTGCAAGATGATAGGGTAAGTTCAAATCCTTTTGCACAGTTTTCAAGAAAATAGAAGAACAAACGAAATCTTATGGCGCTAAAAAGGTATGCCATTCGTTCCCAATAATAATCGACAGTTTTTGTTTTGATGTAACAGGCTGTTTAATCATGCCTAAGAAGAAACGCTATATTTCTTGCTGTATCTATCCTCCTAACGGTGACACTCATACTCCGAACAGAATTGAGTTGCTGAGTTGACTTCAGTTTAGCGTCCCTTTTCGGCAGTAAGGCTATATGACATGTGGACCTACGGCTTAACGCGGGATCCAATCCACGTGAGTTCCTGCCTGGAATTGAACCCAGGAGTAGTATTTGGATAGGTTGATCTATCTTTTCTGCCCCTGGATCCCTCGCTCAGGGAACATGGTCCCTGGCCCAGGGGACTGATGTCCAGGGTACATAGAATCACCTAGGGGCGAATATCACCCTTATCGTATTATCACCTTAGGTACCTTGATTCATCTCAGGAAGGTCTTAATGTACTCCTGTCCTGGACCACTGTACTCAATCATCACGATATAAGGTAATACGACGTAACCAAAGAGGTCAAAAACCTCCGAAATCGTACAGAGTGTCCCACATAAACCATTACGCCTCAGGTACCGGTTAATCATCTATAGTTAAATTCCTTGTAGGGTGACAACACTGTTTCGAAAGTTGGCTACACTGCATTTTATCGGAAAGCTGAGTGCAGAGAAACTGTATACAGCATTCCAACAAAATGGAGCAACCGCCCATACATCCAACCAAAGTATAGCCCACATCAGCAACGTGTTCCCTGAAGATAGACTCGTCAGTAGAGGCCTTTGACCCCCAATGTCCCCGAATTTAACATCTTACGATTTTTATTTATGGGGTACACTGAAAAGCAAAGTGTATGCTGACAATCCTCACAAAATAGACGATTTTAAATGGAACATTACTAGAGAAATTAACAACATCACGCCTCCAGAATTAACGTGTTGGTTGTAAGGCCATCAAAAGAAGTCAGCGAAACCTGGATGCCCACGGCCATTACTTCCAGTATCTCTTATAAACAGACAACTGTTTAACGTTACTATTATCTATTCATTGTTAGTTAGGTCATTGTTGCAGTTAAACTGTTACTTGAATCTCGTGCGTGAGGCGTACCGGCTTTATGTTGAGCACCCTATATTTTTGATAGTTTTATACCTATAAAAGGGAACGAGAGGTCCTACACGTCCTCCTGAGGTGGGGTAAGGTACCTAAGGTGATCCTATGTACCAGTAGGTCATCCTATGCACCCCTAGGAAGCATAGGGAAACCCAGAGGTACAAAAGTAGATCAACCGACCCAAATACTACTCCAGATCTTCCACGCCAAAGGCGCGTACGTAACCGCTTAGTCACCAGGGAGCTCATACTCCGGAAAGAGACTAATACTGCTTGTAACTTTTATCAGGCGGATCTTGTTTTATGCTTTATGCTTTCTTTATGGCATAGCAACTTTTAAATGTGGCCTTGAATTATTTTAGAAAAGGAAAAGTATTGAATCTAACTAGTTTTAGAAATGCAAGTTTGGTCCCAATTTTCTAAGCAATGTACAGTCCTCTTTTTTAAAAAGCTGAATATTCCATGCTTTCACAACCGTATATAGGAAATTTTAATACTTTGCTTTCAAATAACTATGTCCGTTGAATAAATATTCCAAAGGAATGAAGTGGCCAGAAAAAAATATGTAAATTTAACCAAAAAAAAAAACAAGAAAATAACTTTTTCTTGGTCCATAAATAAGAATGAAGGGAAATAATGCAGAGATAACCGTGCAAGTTGATTCCAGTAACGGAGGCATTTCAATTTACCTATCGCTTGAGTATATTTGAAATGGAAACAGAAAACAGCCCCTCCCCCTACACCCTCAGTTACTACTTCGCTCAACTGGCAAATAACTAACTCCATGTATTAATTCGGTGCAAACCCAGAGGCTTGGAACACTGCAATCAATACAGCTGATTCCGTTTAACACGATTAGAACATAGCGTCACCACCGATCTGGCACCGCTTTTTGCTGACACTGACGGACGCCCAAGCTCTTCCCCCAAGGGGAAGACTTCACAACAATGCAGAGCCAGAAAGTTGCCTACTTTTGCGTGAATAGGGTTCTTCTAAAGTCCCCCGCTATCTAATTCTAAATACAACCGGAACACCATATGGAAAGAAAAGTGTCATTCAGCCAACAGAATCCAGTTTTAAAAATATTACAAATATGTTAACTTTCCGACATTTTTCCAAAACTCAAGTGTAGTTTTAAGATACAGATACGAATCCATAACTTGTAACTTGCATCTACTGATTTATTCAGTAATATTTTTGCTTACATTTTATGTGGTAAAAATATCAAATTTGTTGTTCCACTTAGATTTTTATGCCACTTCATTAATATTATTTCTTTAATCAGGAGTACATAGGGAACACGGTGGCTCAGTGCTAGAGTGCTCTCACCTTCTAATACGAGGTGTCCCTGGTGCTACACCAAGCCATGTAAGTTTGTCGTGGAGAGCATAGAAACCGTGCGTTTCCTCGAGACTGTCCCGTTTCCTGCAACATTCCACAAGTATTTCATTATCATTCAGTTTTATTAATCCATCAATTTTCTTTAGCATAAAGGGCATAATCGTGAAACGTAAAACTTAGAACTTTTTATTTAGTTTTATTTCTAGAAAAACATACGAATAGCCGCGCACACGGATTTGTTGTTGTTGTTGTTGTTGTTGTTGTTGGGAGGGATCCAAACTCTGGGGAGTGTCCAACAATATAAGCCACTACGTCTATTGAACAGGTATTATTCTGCACCCGAAAACAAGGTAAGTAATTACTAATTATAAAATACTTCCAGCTATATTTTCAGAAAAAAAAATGATAGAACTACACATTTTTTTTTTTTTTTTACGAGAAAGAGTATACATGAAGTGTACGATCAAATTTTCATGTTACATCAATAATTTCCCTATTAAATAAGTATACTTTATTGAGAAAGTGTACAAATGTACACTCATGACCAAAATGATTGTCGCATATCTATAACTCTCTTCCTGTAAAAATATAATTTGATGATGATTTTTCAGGGTACTTTTAATACTGATACTATGTGTATAATCAGGAAATGTATATTTGTGGTAAATTTCATAGGAAAAGAATTATAAATAGGAAAATTAGAATGAGTAAAACAAATTGCTGCTAAATGGATACGAAAGTTTTATTGTTCTTATTTACTGCTCTTTTGACATGAAAATAGCCACATACATGTCTTTGCCGATTATACACATACTAACATTATAAGAAATTCGCTATCAAATTATATTCTTACAACAACATATTTATAGACATGCGACACTAATTTTGGACATGAGTGTACGTTGAGTTAGGAAGTTTGTGGGGATCTGGACCCGGCGGACCTCCTTCCCCTGAATGCTCCCTTGCATACGAAGTAATCAAGCAACGAATCCTGAGCATGTGTTGCATCACGTTATTTTGGTTTCAGTGCAGCCCCGTCAGGGGGAAGCTATTGAACAGAAAGTAAAGTGAGGTGATACTGAATACAAATATTAACTTAATGACCCAATGTGTTAATTGGTTGGTTCATTTGGACTTTATAGTGTATTTTAGCACCGAAGCAATACGTGACATGAACCTACAACTTACGGTGGAGTCCGCACTAAATGAGCTCGTACCGAGAATTGAACTCGGGCCTTCTGCTTTGCCAGAGGCGCATACATTACCACATAGCCATGAGCCTTACTTGCTAGAAATGCGCCTTCACTGGTTAAAAAAAAACAAAAAAAAACAAAAAAAAACATTGAAATATGTGAAATGTTATCTGCTTTAACACTTTTTCGGAAATGTGAGTTTAATAACATTGTGTTTTGAGATTTGTTTAAGCAGACCACTTAATACATCACAGAATTTTGAGTTTTATCCATGTGACTAGCTTTTGGCTGGCTGGGGGCTACGCCTCCAGATCCCCGACTTTGCGCGGCCTACGGCCTTGCACCTTTCAAACTCACAATTCTTCTAAATGTCAAGTTTCTTTTCGTATTTCAATTACCTAAAACATAAGAGTTTCTATTCCAAGAAAACTTCCATTTAAATAACATGAAGATTTTCATTTCCCCTTTAGAACTCCTAAAAAACTGAAAAATATTCAGTTTTAGCAATTTTACTTTGCGTTAGTTCCGAAAGAATTCAATTAAGCCAGATATCATTGTTGTAGCCCAATAGTTTTGGGGTGTAGATGTGCCATATAAATATCATGGGAAAGATCTTTCAGTTCCCCAGAAAACAACTGTAAAGCTGGGAATTTTTATTTTAAGTTATTTTGTTAAATAATTTTATAGACAACGTACAAGCATACCGAATTTCAAGTTTCTATTCCAAGTACCTAAAACATGAGAGTATAAGCAACAGAAAAGGACCATTTAAATAACATGGGGAATTTTTCATTCCCCCTTTAGACACCCTAAAACTAAAAATATTCAATTTTGGCGATTTTCCAGTGGGTTAGTCCGGGAAAGTTACAATCATGCCAAGTTTCAACCTTCCACGTCAACCGAAAGTACCTATTTATTTTATGTCAGTTCATGTAGTTTTATATATAATAAGGAATGATGTAACTAGTTTTGATACTATTTGTATAAAGATTTAAATTTGAAATTTGCAGATTTTTTGTACTTTTTTTTTTATCCAAAATTTTGCATTTAAATCAGCTATTTCTCTTGAAGAGTCAAACCCAGATCGCTTTCTTCAATTACAAAGATGAATAAGTATGTTCATCTAAAGATATTTTACATTCATTTTGGAACGGTGGTTAGCCTCAGATAGGTGTTACATACTAAGATTTTACCTTTTCAATGCAAATGAATGTGGGTGTGGACATACTCGCAACCCTTCGTCAGACTTTTGCTGATTCCATTTCGCCGTTGCAAGGTTTTTATACATCAAGTAAGTCAGAGAAAACGAATTGATATGCAAGTCGGTCATTGTAGCTATGGTCCACAATGCTCACTCACGTAGGCGCATTCTCTTGCCTCGCTGAACTTGTCGCATGGTGCTAAAACAGTCGGCCATCTGATGCTTTGGTTACCTCCACACAAACACACACATCATCATCCATACATCTCTCACTCATTCACTCGAACCATCCTTCTGACGAAGCTGTGTAAATGCAACTCACCTGGGAGATGGTCCAACCGAATGGATGGAATCAGATGCTTTCTTTTATTTTTGGATGAGACAAGCATCTACCAGCGATCCGATACCTCATGATTCGTATCAAATACGTGTGAGCAATACAAATGCGAAACAAGGAAACCTTTAGTTCTATATCTCTATCATTCAGTGAGGAACAAAACCTTCACATGTTTTCTGCAAATTTCTTCTCTTGGAGTTTTCAATAAACAAATCTTTACAATCAATAACAAAAACTATTTGAGACTATATCAGAAATTATTTCTTGACGAAACATTCTGTTCATGGTGAAATATAAAATAAAATATTGTAATTTATAATTTTACTCGTTTATTCTGCACGGTTATTTCAATTATAATTTTTTTGTAGTTATTTCAATTGTTACATTGCTGCACGCAATTCCTGACTAAATTTAATACAACTTACACCACCCATTATTAGTACAGAGGTTGGGGCTTTCGTATCAACTGTGATGTGCTCACTCTCCTCTGAAAGTCCACTCTTCCACGAAACCTTGTATTTCCTTACCTATTGTCCAATAGTGTACTTTCCATTCCAGAAGGTTTATTTACAATTGCACTAGGAATACATATTCTACTCCCGTTAGGATGCTTTGCAGAGGCTGGAAACTGTGAACATCATACAAGAAGAAATGCAGTGCTTCAGGAGGTCGAAAGCCACAATAGCTCCGTGGTCTGGCATCACGAAGAGATATAGGTAAACGGAATAACACGAATCCTAGTCCCATTTTCTATCCGTAATAGAGGCTATTAAATCTAAAGTAGTAGTGACATTTTGAGTTGGAGATGAGGGCTGTTTCCTTAATCATTTGTGAACACGTGACTGTTTTCAATTCTCAAATATATTTAATTTTAGCGTAATTAATGTACAGAGCCTGGATAGGAATTGTAATGTCATCGGACATAAGAATTCATTCCAAAGTAGGAAAATTGAAGAATGGAAGCTATTAAAGTTAGACTAATAAGGACATCTTTTATTGGTGATAAGGACTGTTCCTGTAACAATCATTTGTGAATATTTTCAGTACTTCCATATAGAGGGTATTCAATACATTTTATGGTAAACATACTGTATATACACAGGATATTAACGAATTATATCATGTACACAGTTCATGATATAATTCGAGAACTTTCGAGAAAAATACATTAGTAATTTCTGCCATATATTGAGCATTATGAAATTACTAATTTTGTTCGTTTGGTAAGAAAAAAAAAGCGAAATAATTAATTACTTATATGGGTATTACTTTGGGGTCCTTTTACGACCGCAGTAGTAAACAATCTTTCTTTCTTTTTTCTATTCTTTCCTTTTTTCTTTTTCTTTTTTTACATAGCAAAACAACAGGAATTTTGTGTTCAAAATATTAACCCTTTTAGGATTTTCACTTTTTGAGGTAAATTTTAAACTTTCACTCAAACAGATACTGCTTCCTTACTATTTATCGTAGGATCATGGTTCATACTTTTTTTTTTTTTTTTATAGAACAGAGCATCCTTTCCAACGGCATTACTCGCTTGTTCCCATTTACAACAAAAACGGAAAAATCTGAAACAACCGGGATATTTTTCGAAAAAAAGATCACAATATTTGCGCCCCTCTGGCCCAGGCATGGGTTCACGTAGGGATCTGGGAAGTTCTTGAAAAATGCGTACTTATGTAGATAATGCGTGTTCAAAATTTCAATCTTGTGTCTTGAAAACCAAGTGCGGAAAAAATTTTAAAGTCTGAATTTGGGCCATATAATAAAAAATTACTGTGTCATTACTATTTGCCCTAGAGTCATAGTTTAAACGCCATTTCCTTTAGTATGACAATCTCTTTTGAACGGTACCACTCACATGTCCGCATCATACATCTAAATAGGAAAAATCTGAAAAAAAAACGTAAACTTTTCTGAAAAAATCACCCCTTCGGAATAGTTGCGACCTTCGGACTCGAGCCCGGGTTCACGTAAGGATTAAAAAAAAAACGACAGGTGAACATAATCCATATCAAAAGTTTCAACCTGATATCTTGAAAACTAAAGACGTGAAATTTTTTTGAAATTTGCCTTAAGAAAAAATAGAAAAGTCACGCCCCTCCGCCCCACGTGGCGCCGCCACGTTGACCATCCGGTTCCAGAATGCATCTGGGCTGTTACTTGGTCCATGCTTGAGTTGACCAATAAAAAACGCCTTAAATACCTGTTATAGAACCTAAATGAGGGGTGAAAGACGATACTACGGCATGGTAACAAAAGTTACCATACATCCTAAAACGGTTCAACATACACTGGGGAGAAAACACAAGAACAAACGTTTAGATACGTTCGTTTAAGAGAGGTACTACATTAAATATCTCTGGGGTCCCAAAAGGACCCCAATGTAGTACACAAGGTTTAGACATGCTTTCAAACACAATTCTCACACATGCTCTGAGTTGAAGATGAGTTCGAAGTAGGAAACAAGTTGGCTTTGACAGTAGTGAACATGGAAAAGATCCATAGGAAGTCAAAAGTGTTAAGAACCGTTCCTCGAGTTCACAATAACGCATGCTATAACGTGTTTCTTCACGGTGTTTTTGACACATTTCTTTCTTTTTTATTTTAGTTATTTTTTTTTTTACTTATAACAGTGAAACAACAGATTGCAGCACGCGTTATTTCGAACACAGAGGACAGTGATTCTCGCGGTCCCTAACACTTTGAACTTCCCGTCGACAAATTCGAATTTCAATGCTCGCATGACCAACCCTTTGCTCACTTTGGACCCACTTTGAATTCAGAATATACAACAGATTTCTGTTGGAAACTTGTCTGGGAATTATACCTTGCGAAGAATCCCTTGCACAGCAACTGCACATTGTGGAAATATGCATTTTTGGATAGTGTATGACTTTCTTCACGGTAATATGGACCGTCAGGGTTATCCTAGTCTATGGTTAGAGCATTGGGTTCACGTCCGCGTGGTCCAGAGTTCGATTCCCGGCCGATGCTTCCGTGAGGCAAACTGGGGAGTGACGGCCTTTAGGTCTAGAAAGCTCCTGGTACGGATGTTAGAGGCAGGGCCAAGCAGAGCACTGGCCACGTGTTCGTTGCTAGACTGGACGAAGATGGCGTTGGAGCGGCTCAGGTGCCCAAGAAGGGTTGTTACGCCAAGTGGAGCATGGATCGTCACTCCACAGTTTCTCGAATTTGAAATAGTACGTGTTGAAGTGCAGCTTTTGCACGATTTTGGAATTATTTGCTCTAAACTATGCACTTTTCCCCATAGATCCATATGAACTTCTCTTTTTATATTGATGTGAGAAATCATCTATTAAAGTTTGTCGGTATAGACCCTATATACGAGACCCGTTCGGACGTGCGACTGGTCACTGTGCGTGAAGTAGTGGAGGCAGAGCTACTATTTTTGCACAGATGTGCTCGGTAGATCAGTCTTCATCCAGCCGTGGTGGAGTAAAGGTTGTCTGATCAATACTTGCTTTTGTAGCGTCTCAAAATGTGTGCTGCAACAGAATACCCCGTCAAGTGAGAGGTGAGAGATGTTATACGTTTTCTTAACGCAAAACAATATTTGGTAGTAGCTATTCATTGGGAACTTTGTGCCGTGCATGGACCAAGTGTGATGAGTGAAGGAGTTGTTCATGAATGGATTCGTTCATTTAAAAGTGGACAAACAAACATTCATGACGAAGAGAGGAGTAGCAGGCCATCATTGGTAATTGATGAACTCGTTCAGAAATTTAATGGAAAAGTTCGTGAAAATCGACGTTTCACAATGTCGGAGCTTTCCGATGAAATTTCATAAATTTCCAGGACTGTGTTTTATGACACAGAGATTAAGCTAGAGGAAGTACTGTGCGCGATGGGCGCTCAAGGCACAGGAATGAGACATTTAAGCTGATTGAATTTCTGAGCTAGCACTGAGATGTGAAAAGTGCTTGAATGTTTATGGAAACTATGTTGAAAAATAGGCAAAGTAGTTTTCAGATGTATATAATAAACTAGCATTTGGCTAGCTGGAGGCTCCGCCCCCAGACCCCCGCGTTTGTTCGGCCTACGGCCTCGCATCTCTTAGGTATCAGCCTTTGCATCAAGAGTGAATTTTGTGCATTTGCTCTTTAATTGCATTGCATGAATTTGGCGCAGCTGGGGGCTTCGCCCGCTGATCCTCAGGTTTACTCGGCCTACGGCCTCGCACCTCTTAAATTCACAATTTTACTAAGTTTCAAGTTTTCCTTTCCTATTTCAACTATCTAAAAGATAAGATTTTATATCCCAAGAAAACGCCCATTTAAATAACATGGGAATTTCTTCATCTATCTTTAGAACACAAAACTTAAAAATATTCAGTTTTGGCAATTTTCCTGTAAGTTAGTCCCGGAAGGCTACAATCATGCAAAATTCCATCATTCTAATCCTGCCGGAAGTGCCTAAACATTTTGGGGTGTAGAAGATGTCCCAGATAAGTAACATGGGAACGATTTTTCAGTTCCCCATAAAACCAATCTACATTTGAAAATTTTTATTTTTAGCAATTTACTTAATTAACGCTAACAAAAACGTATAAGCACACAAAATTTCAAGTTTTTATTTCAATTCTAAGTACCTAAAATGAGAGATTATAGGTCCAAAGAAAGGCCCATTGAAATAACATAGGGAATTTCTTCATCTCCCCTTTAGAGCTCCTAAAAATTAAAAATCTTCACTTTTGGCAATTTTTCTGACGGTTAGTCCTGAAAAGCTACAATCTTGCCAAATTTAATCATTGTAGCCCTACAGGAAGTGTCCAATAATTTGGGGGTGTAAAAGGTGTCCCATATAAGTAACATGGGAAAGATTTTCCAGTTCCCCATAAAACCACTCTAAAGTTGGAAATGTTTATTTTTACTTATTTACTTAGTTAACGCTAACGAAAACGTACAAGCATACCTAATTTCAAGATTTTATTCCAAGTACCTAAAACATGAGATTATAGGTAAAAAAAAAAAGGCCCATTTAAATAACATGGGAAAATTCTTTATCCCTCCCTTAGACCCTCTAAAAATTAAGAATATTCACTTTTGGCAATTTACCTGTAGGTTATTCCCGGAAAGTTACAATCATGCCAAATTTCAACTTTCCACGTCAAACGGAAGTACCCTTTTAATTTATGTCAGCTCATGGATTTTATATATAGTTAAGATAAGATTAAGATTGTTCGTATTTACTTTGGAGTTTCTTTTTTAACCAATCGGAGCTCACTTTCCGAATGGCCCTCGTATACAAGCATAATTTGAAACTACGCTTGTATTTGTGGGACATCCTATACGTGAAAACAAAAACTATTGTTAAAGAACTTCCCATTTGAAAACACAATGCTAGGACGAAAAACTCCAAAAAACATTTCACTTCTTTAACGAACGTATTATTTATTTTCTTTCCTTATATTGGAGGCTATCATTATAAATGATGTAGTTCAAAATGTACACATGTAATTTGTAGTTATTGACATATTCTCTCACCCCACCCCTCAATACACATATCGTTTTCCTCTTGGGCCTTTATGCGTATTTGCAAATTTAATCGGTAAGTCAGTCAAACAAGACTCAATGTCACATAGTCGATGTATGCACAGAAAGGGGAAGCATTTAGTAACATCAATACTTAATGTAACATTGATGTATTACGCTCACATTTCACATTGCATCACGCAATTTATACACGCATACTGCTCGCTTCACAACATAACATAGAATTAAATAAATAAAAAGACGTTTTTATCGAGCCACGCTAGAATGGCTTATATCAAGATATTAGTACTATCTTTAGAACAAAGGAAATGAATTCTCTTCTGTTTGCAGAGATAATCTTTTGTTTCTTTCTTTTTCTGATTTAAATACATAAAAAAAACGCAGCGAGTAAAATTATGTATGAATCTTTTCTACTTCATTGTATGGGACAGCTTTTTTTCTTCTTTTACATTTAAACTGAAAACTAAATATAAAATGAATCGGATGTTACAAAATAAGTAATCCTAAATTGTAAAAATAATTACAATATTTTAAATATTTTTATTATAGTGAGAGTAATGTAAGAATAGACGGCATTTTTTTTTTTACTTCAATTATATACGAAAAAAGATTAAAATTGGTATTTGATTACATATGTTCTCCACACAGATTTAATCTATTGAATAAAGTGCGAATCATCAATTATAATAAACACCTGAAATATACGAGGGTGGATTGGAAAGTTCCTGACCTGACAAGGAAGGAAGCAATTATTTTATGTTTGTACATATCAGCTCAGTAGCTATATTAGTTGGTAACCACTGTGTAAAATTTAATTTCTCTATTGTTTTAAATGAGAAGTTTATAAGGCGCTAAGTCGATGAAAGTGATGGAAATTTGCAACAGGGGAGAAAATCACCAGGACAATGCACGCGTTCGTACGTCTCTTGCATCCATGGCACAAATTCATTCCTGTGGGTTCAAACTGTTGCCGCAATCGTCTTATTAGCCTGATATGGCCCCCTCGGACTTTCACTTGTTTAGAAACCTGAAGTTTTTTGAAGGGTCACCGATTATCTTCGGATACACAGGTGAGAAGTGCTGTCTTGAGATATTTTACAAGACTCAAGGAACAATTTTTCAAAGTGGCATAAAAAGAGTTACGGGAGAGATGGTGTAAATGTATCTTCGTTGTGGGGGATTACGTGGAAAAATAAAACATAACTAATCCAAATATTTTCTAATTTTGTAGGTCAAGCGACGAACTTTACAATCCACCCTCGTATGTAATATATTTTCCATTACAAAGGCGCATATCACTGGAGAGCAAACCTAATTGAACTTGCTTCGCGGCAGTTACGGCTATTTACAGCAGGTAAAAAGAACGACCAAAACCTACGTTAGACAAGGGAATAATGAATAGCCATAATCAATCGTTCATGTGATTTTGATATTACTATTTATGTTCAAAACTGACCGTTAATTCCCATTTAAACAAAGTTTATTACGTCTTTATTATGCCCAATGATGTGATTTACAACTTCGATTGTGCATAACTTAGGAACAAAAAATTGCAGACCAAAATATTTCACAGCTGTATGTAAGACGTGAAGGTCAACTACCATAAGTAGTTCGATATAGATAGAATGAGTTAGGATCATGTTTTGTTGTTTCTGGAAAATATGACACAATATTCGACCGTCCATAACCCGGCAAACAAAAGCCTGCACAACGTATTATTTCACCTGGTTATATAGCAGCTCAAGGCTACCACAACGTCAAGTTTGATAAAAAAAACACCAACGCCACCGCTACTCAGAAGGTATGGTATTCCAAGCACAGCCACAACCGACATCAGTTTCGGCTGGTCAACTCCCTTCTCTTAGCTTGCCTGGAGCATTGAGGGAACTTAAGCGCTCTCGTAGCTTGCGTGGAGCTCTGAAACATTCCTAACCACAAACACCTAGATTGCGTGGAGCCTCGTGGTTTTCCTTCCCGCTCAGCTTGCCTGGAACTTTGCGGGACTCCAACCTCTCTTCACTTGCGGTAGTGAGCTGATTTTGAGTTTAACGTCCCTTTCAGCAGCGAGGCTATATGAGACGTGGACCTACTAATTAACGTGGAATCCGAACCACATGAGCTATCGCCTCTCTTTACTTGAGTGGAGCACTAAGAATCCTAGCCCACCTATACTCAACTTGCCTGGAGCATTGAGTGAACTTAAGCGGTCTCCTAGCTTGCGTGGAGCTTTAACCATTTCGGTATTTATGGTATATACGATACGTGTGTATTGTTTCAAAACGCTCATATAACATCTATAACTACTGGAGCTTTTATTGTTCAGTTGTACATGCATTGCGAAACAGGTTACATGTGTTTTCAGAAGGGGCTCGTCAAGTTGTGGGGGTCACGAAGTCATCTGCTTGGCTTTGAAGAGTACAACGCAAAAGGCTTATTTTGTTCTCTCATAAATGCTGTCTAAATGGTTTTATGGGATCCAAAGTACATATATATGTCGTTGATATGACCATCGGACAGAGTACACGTGTAACGGTTTCTTCCCTCCTCCTCCTCTCCCCTTCCCTCTACAATTTCCTTATCATCGTTTACTTTGAGTTAAAAGGCACTATTGTGCTGCCAAAATGTCTTGAGCCGTGGCAAAAATGCGAACTAAAGCTCACACCCTCACACACCCACGCGTTGAGCCAATAAGGGTTCAGCTGTTGCTAAACGAGAGAAAGCGAGTGGAATTCCTTCAACCGATAGCAGCGCTTGCAACGGAAGACTAAGGACCAAGTCAATGTGGCATATCTTTAGTCTTGAAGAAAAGAATTTTTAAAGAAAAAATCCCTGTTTTCCTAGAACTAATCTTTTCAGGTATGCATACGGACATGCGAATATTACCGTTTAAAAGGTTGATTCATTCTAAACAGAATGAGGTACCATCATGATTCTATAATAAATAGTAATGATGTAGTGAGTGCTTGACTGGAAGTCTAAAATTTACCTTTAAAATCTCAAAAGGAGGAAAATTTTCCTAATCGCAACCACCCAGCTTGCGTAGAGCTTCGTGGTTTTCCTCCCCACTTGGCTTGCCTAGAACTTTGCGGGACTCCAACCTGTCTTTGCTTGCGTGGAGCGCTAAACTCAACTTGCATACATCTTTGTAAAAATCCTTCCTTAGGCTGCCTGAGCCTTCGGACACCTACTTACCCTAATTACTTAACAAGTTTTGTATCAATCTTAATGAAGCTGTGTCAATTTATAACAAAAATTTTTATAATAAAAGGTTGCAAAAAATCTATTCGCGTATATAAATTGCTCTACCTTCTACATAACTACGTAATTTTACAGGGTGTTTTAAAACAACATTGACAACGTTTGGGAGGTGATTCCTGACACCAAGATAAGACAAAAAGTATAAACCAACCTGGGTGAACAAATGCTTCCTTACGGAGTTATAAGCTGCCAAAAACATGAAAAAAGGAACTTTAAAAGACCATAGCTCCAAAACTATGGGGCCTACCGTAGTCGGGTCAAGACTTCACTTAGGAACTAGTATGTGCCCTATCCGAATATCCAAGTTTTAGAATCCTGTGGTACTTCCGCAACAATTTTTATAGAGGTAGTTTGAGCGTACTTTAAATTATATGCCCGTAGCCAAATTCCCTCTATAAAAATTGCTTTGTACCTTAGGGTTCTGAAACATGTATCTTTGAATAGCGCACATATTAGTTCCTAAGTGAAGTTTTGATCCAACTACGGTAGATCCCATCGTTTTGGAGCTATGGTCCTTTAAAGTTCATGTTTTCGGCAGCTTATAACTCCGAAGTGCCCTTGATTTTTCATGCACTGAAACAGATATTCATTGGATCTTTGCATATTCTTTATAATAGTGTCCTCACTACCATTGGTCACTCTTGTATTCCAATATTTGACTCTCGCGTATCTGAGCATCTCGAACTCCTGTGAGTCAGTATCTGACCCCAAGTATTAAATTTCCTTAGTATTTACACGCAAAAAGTGATAGTTTTCACCTGTTTTGTCTTTCTGTTTTCTATGAAATCTTCAAATACACAAATGACTTTTTTTTCTTTTTTGCTCACAGTTCATCTGCAAAAACAGTTACAGTTGTCATAGTGATTCAAGATTTTATTATTCTCAAAATGTCGTGTATTCGTCATCTTGAAAACAAACATAAATACTGTGTTTTGATCAAATAGGACAAATCTGTTGATCTCCAATGCTAGTATTATTAAGAAACGGGATGAATTTATCAATTTCAGACTTACAACTACACTAAATCATTATGCTCCAACAAAATAATAATGCATAAAGACAACTGTTGCAAAAACAAAATGAATGTTATCGGTGGAGTGCAACACATAAAATACTGGTGTTTCACAGGTATGGACATCTCTTCGCTACCTACCAACAAATGGTCTCCGGAAGATAATATTAGAATAATGGCTGCTCTGGATTTTCCTATGTCGAATTAAGAATTAAGAAATCGTGCTAAAAATAGCGTCACTCACGTGAAACATGTTCCACGTTAAGTTAGTGGGTTGTTTGTGTTGGGTCCACAACTAACAGACACATTGTATGTTTCAAAGAATATATTCATTTGTTAACTAATCAACACAGTAACAAAATTTTCTGATGAATTCGAAGGAACTACTACCTTTTAAATTAAAGTACAAGACTAATTAGGAAGAAAATCTAATTTACACGAAAATATCTTAGTAGCAAGGAACACTGTTCCAGTTTTTTTTTTTTTTTTTCTCTCATAGGTTGCATGTCTAAATGTAATAAGTACCAAAAACGCTGTCGAACAATTAAATCAAGAAACCGAATCTGGCATTCTGATAAATGAAAAACAAACATTCAGTTCGTTCAAAAGGTGGCAACACTGTTTTTGGCTAGTATGTATTATGTTGTGAAGTGACCAACATTTATGAATCACTTTTTTGCTGCATCTAAAATGTAGTCGCGTGTATGAGTATCGTGTGACACTTAACTAGCGGGCTTTCAGCAACAAAATTCGATTATTCCCTCGTGTTTGTTTATCACGGTGTGTCTTGGTTACTGCCCGCTTTCCTTCTCATGTGCTAACATAGGCATAGCGAAATTTTAGCAAGACAAAGAGGAAGGGAAAGAGAGAGAGAAACCGTTCAGCAAATTACACACACTTGTCTCCGGGAGTAGCACTTGTCAGCTGGAACAAAGTTTTTTTTTTTCGTTTGCTGTACGAAAAAAAAAAGAAAGAAAGAATTGCATTAGTGAATACCTGAGTTGAAAGGAAAAATCGACATCCGATTTAAATGGAAATATAAAGAACAGAGAAAAAGTAAAAAGGCTCAAATAACCACTGAATAAAATGAATAAGCTGGCTATCAATGACATATATTAGTGTGAATTGCACTTTTTCTCCCGGGTGATGGCACAGCATGTAAACAAAACCAACATTACTCACGAAGTATGTTCATTCATTTTGTAAATCATCTCTTTTAAAAGGATTGGAAAGTTTGTTCTTTAAAGTTTGTTCCATAGATCGTCCTACTGTACTATAGCACGTCTACAGATAGCGAGATTTCATTTGACTCAACTGCTGTGAGCGATAACATCTACACGTTGTTGCCAGTTCATAATACAAATATCTCGCTGATATTACAGCTAACCCCTTAAAATGACTCGGAAACTGAGCTCAAATATTTTCACTTAAATTGATCTCCTGGTGATAAACCAACGTAATCTAAATAACAACAGTATATAGAAAAGCAAACATACGTAGACCAGAGTTGGCAAAAACCATGGTTTTTATTTTAAAAAAATCTTTGTTGTTTAAACCCGGTTCTTATGGTTTAAATAATTTACTCTATGTATTTATATTCGATATGGACAGAAATTAGTTTGTTTCACCTTGGTGTTATTATGCAACAATGTTATGCTGGAAGGGGTCACATAAGCTTAAGAGCCTGCCTTACTAAAAATAATACAAAATTTACCATTTTCCTTTTGCTTGTTTATTCATAAGCGAAAGGAGATAACAAAATGCAACTTATAACAATCATAGATAATGTTATTCTACAACAGAAAATATGAACCTGAAGAATGTTCATCGTTGCCATCCATAGAAATTACAGTGTTGCTAGAATAGCAATTCTCCTAAAACCTAAGTTAAGGCAGCGACTAGAAGAACGAACTCAACTGCACTTGGTTACGTATTGTGTTGTTTTGCTATGAACTACTTTTTAAATAGCATTATTATTTAGTTTTAATAACTGTATGTTAAAACTATTTTGTTTATTACAAACCAAATACAACTATTATTTAAAAAGTAGTTCACAGCAAACCAAAACAACATGATACGTAATCAAATGCAGTTGAGTTCGTTCTTCTAGTCGCTGCCTTAACTTAGATTTTAGGGGAATTGTTATTCTAGCAATACTGTAATTTCTATGGATGGCAACACTGAACATTCTTCAGGTTCATATTTTCTGTTGTAGAATAACATTATCTATGTTTGTGGTAAGTTGCATTTTGTTATCTCCTTCCACATATGAATAAACAAGCAAAAGAAAAATGGTAAATTTTGTATTATTTTTAGTAAGGCAGGCTCTTAAAGCGGAATCCAAGCCGTTTCTCGGCTTACATCCAAGAGAAATTGTCCATTTCGACAAGAAACCGGGACTAATTGGTCACAAATGCGACTACCGACTCACTCACGAAGGACTCCTGATAAAAATACGTTGTACTGATCTTTACATAGGCCTACTTGTTTAAAAAAAAAATCTCAAGATTAATTTCAAAGGACAAAAAGATAAACACTTACACAAGTAAAAACATTATACAGAATTACATATAAATCGGGAAACTCCCGCCTTAGCCATTGGGAAAATCCTGTTATTACTTTAATGTATTTGTATGTAAAGTTTTAAGGTCAACGTTATCATAATCACTACGCTAAAACTGAAGTATTAAATTACAAATTTGGTATGTATATATCATTTAATAAAATTAGAACAAAGTCGAATCCAAGCTGATGTTGGAAGCTATGTAGGCAGTTGATAAATTTTGCCAATTTCTATCAATATATTTAAGCAACCTTGGCTTCTTTATAAAACAACAGGCATTCAGGCAAGTAGAAATATATAATTTGGTTTCGTTTCGTATGTTTAGGCTTAGCATCCTTATGAAATACCAAGGTTATCACGGGGAAGACTTTCGCTTAAAGGAACACCTCGAATCGTTACTTGGTTTACACTTGGAAGATGGGTTGTGGTTCGACCGGGAATTGAACACGGGACCCCTTGAGTAAAAGATGAAAAGTAGATAAACGTAATGCAGATGGTTTGATATGTGGAGACGTCACCATGAAGTTCACACGATTTAAAGCATTTGTCGTTCTTTTCTTTTTTGGTTTAAACCAGTTGTTTTTAAAAAAAAAACAGCTGGTTTAAACCAGCCAACCGTGACGTAGACGAAACAATTTGGCCGACCAACAAAATTCTTCTAGCGAACGTGGGTCAAGTTAAATCTTGCGATAATGAGAAGTAACAAATGTAAGTTTAAAGAACTTCACCATCTGTCATACGTGGATCGCTCAATATATGTTTTCCTAATCTGTAAATTATTTAGTTTTTAAGATACATTTGTAAACTACACGTCACCTCTCCACATAATCCCCATTGAACTTCAGGCATATGTCTCACCTTCACACCAATTTGTCTAAACCCTTTGCAATAAATTAGGGCTCTGGCTATTTAGCACTCTCCTTACATTCCGCTTCATTTCTTCGTCCGTTTCCAAACGTTCACCTTGCAATGTAGATTTTAACACCGGGAAAATATAGAAATAACTCAGTAACTCGGCGCTAACTTGAGGCTATATGAAGAGTGAGTCAGCCTTTCGCACCCTAATTCTTCAATTTTGTTTATGTGTTGAGTGGGGGTGGTCGTTATCATCAAGAGACCAAGTAGCTTAAATTTATGTCAAATTACGTTTCCCTGAAGAACAGTTCAGGTTCGACATAAACGACCTAGTCTTCTGTCAACTAGTGAAGAAGCTAAGCAGAGTATGAGGAGAGTGCTAAACAGCCAGAACACTTCGATTTTTTGGCAAAGGGTTTGGACAAATTGGTGCACCGGAGACAAATACCTGAATCTCATGGGTATTATGTGGAGAGACGAGGAAGGACCCACCTACAAATGTATGTATAGTTTACAAATGTGTCTTATTTTTTTTTTTTTCCAGCTTACAGAAACATATACTGAACGACCCACGTACATCGCGTTGCGTGTATGCTGAAGAATAACATACATACGTACATACTGTAAGAAATCAGTAAATTTCAATGTGATGAATTTGGTACTCTACACATGTTTCTCAGGGTTGCTCTGTGGCTCGAAACACCCGTTCCAGTGTAGTTGGCGTAATCACTGTCATATGTCTGTATATGTGAGTTACAGTTATTAGGCAACCTTGTTGAAATGTACGGATTCACATTCATAGCGAATGTATCTTCGGATGTCAATAAAGTTTGTGTAAATGCAAATGTTGTTAGTTTGCAGAGATCCTGTACAATAAATAAATAAGATTAAAACCGTGAAGTTACGAGGAATTCAGGTTGTTTTCGGGAGATAGTAAGAGGAAAACATTCCCTACTAATAAAAAAATACGTTGAATTCTTAAGTAACCCAAGGGGAAAAGAATTTCTACATAATTACATTATCCTCACGACGCTGCGTGGATTTCGAAAACTGGCAACTACCGGCTGGGAATCGAACCCGGGACCACGCAGATATGTCTCAAACGCTCCAACCACTAGAGTACGGTGTCCCCTAAAGGTAGTATTTTGGAAGGTGAAAATATATATATATATATATATATATATATATATATATATATATATATATATATATATATATATAAACATCATTTCCTCGAAAAGCAAACCTGAAATTTTACTCGTATTTAATACGTATTTCCATTTAAAACTACAATATGGCTGAGTGCATTTCTCTCGTGAAACTCCAAACAATCTATTTACTAGTGGGTGTGAGTTTTATTCAGAGTATTCAAAACAAAATGAGTTTATTGATTCCGAAAAAAAAAGTCCTTCACTCACGTAACACAAACTATTTTTACTATTATTATTTTATTCATACATGACTAGGCATTACGGCTTCAGCCCATCACGTATGAGGGATGACATCCCTCGGAGAGCACACAACCCAGGGATGGGGGAAGAAAGGTAGTGGCCTGGAACATGAATGCTAGGAAAAACACAGGAAAAACCTCACTCAGGATGGTTTATCTCAAATACTGGTTACCTCTTTTCGAGCGAGTGTCTCCACCAGGGATCAAATCTGGGACCATCTTAAATTAGCATTTAACAAATTAGTTCAATACATCATTGGTTCTTTCTATTTCAAATCAGGTAGGTTGTAGAAAACTGTTAGGTGACCATAACTTACTTTGTACTCTTAGTCATATGTGAGTAATCCCAAAGAATTTGGGAAAAGTAGACACTCGAAGGTGAGATACAAGGAAGGGTCAGCCACTGATGGGTATGCAACCACGCATAGCAAATATTTTTCGTTAATATAAACAATAGTAGCAGAGATAGAAAGTGGAACATACTCTGGTGGAAAGACACTATAATCATAGATATTTTCGACAGCTTTTTGCTTACTTACATTAAAAGGGAAAATGTATATACAGTATGAGAATTTTAAATAAAAACAACTGCCCTTTTCAAAATTTATTGACACAAAACCCCAGTTTTATTTCAGTTTAAAATATGTATTTCAAGAGGTCTTCTTTCAAAGCAAATTATAAGAATTAATTGTATTTTGGTTATTTTATTACTGTAATAATTAGAGACATGGCATACAGCGTGTCACAATATTTTGGGAACAGATTCCTCAGATGAAAATAAGAAAAAAAGATCATAGGGACCTGTGATGAAAAGTGGATCGTTTTGGAGTTTTAGGGTGCCGAAAACGTGAAACAAGTAAACTTTTAAGTTTGATGTAAAGGGACGAGCTTTGCCAGTAGATGTCACTGCAGTCTTCGTATCTCTCTTACGTATTTTTTACCTTTCACGAAAATTCAAGATTTCTCTTACAAATTTCGACCTAGAGAGTTCAAATTTTTACAGAAGAAACTTCATAACCTATTGAAGACCACAATTCGTGTCGTTTTTTTTTTTATTATTTAGAATTTTGTTCATTGTTGAAATAGTTATATTATTAAAGGTTTGGATATCCATTTCAACAATGAAGAAAATTCTAAATAAAAAATCAGCATGGATTGTTGCCTTCGATAGGTTATGAAGTTTCTTCTGTAAAAATTTGAAGTCTCTTGTTTCAAATTTGTAAGAGCAATCGTTATTTTTTGTGAAAGGTAAAAATACATGAGAGAGATGCGAGGAATGTAGTGACATCTATCGGCAAAACTTGTCCCTTTAAATCAACCTTTAAAAAAATCTTAGCTCCACTACTATAGGACCGATCGTAGTCGGGTCAAGACATCACTGAGAGACGAGTATATGAACTATACAAATATCCGTCTTTCAGGTACTTGCACAATCATTTTTGGGAGGCTGTTTGGGAGTACTTGATCACTCTCCACCTACCTCTCTAAAAATTGGTGTATAAGTACTAGAGCATTCGCAAACATGGATATTTGGATAGTTCACATACCAGTTCTTCAGTGATGTCTTGACCCGACCCGATACGTCCCTTAGTAGTGGAGCTATGAACTTTTAAAGTATGTTGTGACACATGTAACATTCTGTATTATTCAATTTCGTTTAGCCTGTGATAGCATAAACATTGTGCAGACGTAAGAATGCACTAAAAGTGAACTAGTCAAATGCACTAAAAGTATATATATTAAAGGAAACTGAGAGTGTGTTTAATTCAAGTTTTAGTTTACTACATGACTAACATATTTCGTCTACATTTATGAAGTTAGTCAGGAGGAAATTACACTAAAAAGCTTACGTTTTAAATAGCGAGAAAACAGTTTCTAACTACCTTATTATTGTATGTTTTCTTTGTATGTAGCAATATAACCTACTCCATATCTGAACACGAACTCTAAAAGCAGTGCTGGTACAGATATTTGACAAAGAACACCGTCCAAAGGCATATAACAGATATCTACTTTATCTGAGCACAAGAATCCATTGCAGGGTCCGGACGGATACATAAAACTATCAAGACAATCATGGTTTTCATAAGAAAGAGCCAGACCACCTCAAGTCTGGTCATAAATGCAATAAAATGACCAAACACAAAGTCCGAAATACACACACAGTTCCGTTCCTGAATATTTCCGTCACTACATATTGTCACGATGATCTTCATGACGCGCCTAATGTCTCCTTGTCCGCAAAATGTTCATGCTGCCTTACGTCAAAATTAAAATTAACAGCATATTTGCAATTGCTATCGTAATAAAATAACTAAATACTACCAAATTTTTACAATTTACTTTGAAAGATCTTTAAAAATACATATTCTAAAAATTTGGACATGAATAAAACAGATTTTGCCGGAATAAATTTTCAAACTGGCGGTTTTTATTTAAAAAACTTTAAACAGATATTTTTCCTTTTAATGCAGATAAGCAAAGAGTTGTCTAACAAAATGCACTATCATAATGCTTTTCTACCAAAACTTGTTTCACTGCTGTTGTTGATTATATTAACATAAAACAATTTATTTGCGTGATTGCATATCCATCAGGGGGTGGTTCTTCCCCCATGTCCCTCAGCTTCCAGTCCCTACTTTTCTACAATAATTTGGGATTACTCGTATATGACTGAGAGGACTTACCTATGTTATACGCATTAAAATCTGTGAAGGACGATGGACATCAGTTTGAATGATTTGAAAATAGAAAGAAGTTCTTACTCTAAACTAAACAGCGATTATTATTATTATTTAAATTCAAACTAACTGGTAAGTGTAAATTCCAAATCTGATGGCCAGTAACAAGAAAATCAAAGGTAAGAGTACGAAAATACTTCACAAGAGAAGATCTTCATGCCCAGTTTGGTCAAAACCGGGTGAGTTTTGTTGATCCCGTTTGAATTACTCTTCTTGAGATTGTTTCTAGACTTGCAAATTGTGTTATATAGAAGTATGAACAGTCTTACAAAACGGTTACACTATCAGTCTATCCTTCAACAGTTATCAGAGGAAACGCGGGAACAGATAACAATAAACAGGTTTTGGCATGATGCAGTGTCTCAAAAGTACGTTCCACCTTCCTTTTTCATTAGACTATTGAAACCAGAACTGATAATTCTATTGCTTTTAGTTAAAATAGTTTGGAAATCTATCATAGTTTCACATTGTGAAACGAAACTCACTTATTTCGTAGAAAAATAAAAATCCACAAATTCTGAATATTAAAATTCACAATACCCAAAGAAAAATCCCAATAGAGAAATACTTATTCAGAAGCTTTCGCGTCGAGAATGGCCTGAAACAAGCAGATGCGTTGTCACAATTATTACTCAAGTTTGTTCTGGAATACTCAATAAGAATAATTAAACACAGTACTCAGGGCCTAGAGCTCAATACCACTTACCAGATTATAGCTTATCCTGATTACGTCAACCTGATAGAAGACAAATGAAGTGCTAAGGTTTTATTAAACATCTGAAGGGATATGGTTCTAGAAGTAAGTGCAGAAAAAAATAAATACACGGAAATTCTCCATTTACTACCATATTACTACAAATATGGATGCGTTAGAAAACAAGTAAAACTTTCACCGAAAAGAACATATTCAAATATTTAGGATGAACATTAACAGACCAAAAGCATGTCAACGAAAAAATCAAATGTCGAATGAAAGCAGGAAATTCGTGATATTATTCAGCCCAAACTCTTTTGTCTTCGCGAATTTTGTCGAAGAATTTGAAGCTTAACATTTATAACATTTATATTTTAACATTTCTAATTACCTCTTATTTTGTATAGTTGCAGAACATGATCGCTCAACTTAGAGAGAGACGTAGACTGAAAGTGTCTGAAATTGAAATTCTAAGGTGAAAGTTCGAACCCAAGAGGAACGGGAATGGGAAATGGCGCAGATTTTATAACGAGGAACTGCATAGTTTACACCGTTTACCTAACCTTATTAGGGTCATTAAGTCTAGGTGGGAAGCTCATCTAGCCAGAATAGAAGAAAGTAAAAACAATTTCAAAAATTTAACTGGAAATCAAATCGGAAAAGACCATTAGGAAGACCCAGGTGCAGATGAGACCACAATATTAAAATGGATCTCACAGAAATAAGAATACAAAGTAGAAAGTGGATCGAGTTGGCTGAGGGCAGAAGTCAGTGGAGAGCTTTTGTGAATGTGAAATGAAATTTCCAAGGTCCATACACCATAGAGTTAGTTAGTTATAATTCACGATTAGAGTTGAAGAAACGCTCTTACTTTGAATTCTCATACATGATTAATAGGCATAGGCGCCGACTACGGGTGCTCGGAAGCTCAAGTTCCATTGGAGATTTTTAACAAATGAGTTTTTCACTTTCCCTTTACGTAATACTACTAAACATTTCAAACAGAAAAACGTAATCTCTATATTTAGTTTGAGTTTCGTTGAATACAGAGATCCGATAATTGTAGTGAGGTAACATTGAAAAGTAATAATTACTAATAAATAAAAACTAACGTCATTGCACTTTAAAAATAACTTTATTATATCTCAGTAGCGTGTCCCTCCACCTCCAAAAGTTTGGGAACAACTGGTCTATTGCATATTTAAGAAAGACAGAATACGGTACCCGAAACGAGCTTCTTCGTGGCTAAGCGGTTAGCGTACACGCCTTTGGCGTAGAGACCCGGATTCGATTCCTCATTGGTTCGGAACCCACGTTAATCTGTAGGTTCACATCTCACATAATCTTGCTGCTGAAAGGAACGATGAACTAAAAATCAAAACAAACCAAACGACCCCAAAATATTGTCATTTATCTCAAAGTACCGAAGAAGTGGGCATCTGAAATAATTTAAAATCGGCTCCTATGATTATAAAATTAAACTAGCCTTTAGCTAGCTGGGGGCTTCGTCCCCAAGACCCCCTCGTTTGCTCGGCCTACGGCCTCGCATCTCTTAAGTATCAGCCTTTACATCAACAGTAAATTTCGTGCATTTGTTCTTCATATTTCCTGAATTTGCCCAGTTGGAGACTTCGCCCCACACCCCCGTCTTTGATCGGCCTACTGTCTCGCATCTCTTAAATCCACAATACTACCAAATTTCAAGTTTCTTTTCCTACTTCAACTATTTAAAAGATAAGATTTTGTATACCGAGAAAACATTATTTAAATAACATGGGGATTTCTTTATCCGCCTTTAGATCCCTAATATAAACAACATGGGAAAGACTTTTCAGTTCCCTATAAAACCATCTAAAGTTGGGAATTTTCATTTTTATTTATTTCGGTAATGCTAACGGAAACGTACAAGCCTACCGAATTTCAAGTTTTTATTCTAACTAGGAAACCTGCACGTCCTGCGCAAGCGTAAGACACTATTGTCGTCTGAATGATTGAATATGACACAAAATTAAAAACATTTATAGCTGGCAAACTAGTTTTAATAACACGTTAATAATATCTTTTATTAAGAATTTCTAGATAATTACTCGAATTTAAGACGCACCCCGATTTCGCTGCGTTAAATTAAGGAAAAATTGTAATATGTTTCGTTTTACCACTACTAAAGCGCTCTTTAATATTGGTCATTTTCGGTGATTTTTATATATCCCTCTCCCATCCTCATTTTGCGGGGCACGGCATGATAAAAATCATCCCAGGCCCGAATGTTATGTATGTTGAAAATTTGATCGAGATCGGTTGGGTGGTTCAAGAGTTAAATTCTATTTATGTTTATATCTCTCTCCCCTCCCCTCCTTTTACCCTAAGTTCTACCATCAAAGGGATATAATGAAAACCACCCCAGGTTCGAACCTCATCTATGTTGATAATTTGATTAAGATCGGGCCGGTGGTTTAAGCGTGATGGAGTAACAAAGACAGTCACCTTTATTTTTATTTATTTACTAGCAGCGTTCACCCCGCTTCGCTGCGGTCACCCCGGAACGCAATAAACTTTGTTACTTAGATAATTTTTACTTTTTCGCTTTCAAGTGATATGATAAAAACCATAGAAGATTGCAGTAAATGTTAACATTATATCGCCTGTCATTTATGTTAACCCGCCCCGCTTCGCTGCGGTCACCCCGGAACGCAATAAACTTTGTTACTTAGATAATTTTTACTTTTTCGCTTTCAAGTGATATGATAAAAACCATAGTAGTTTGCACTAATGTTAACATTATATCGCCTGTCATTTATGTTAACCCGCCGAGTGACACGGTCATGCGGGTTGCATATAAATACGTTTATTTTTACCTATGATGAACTAACAAAGGATTTGTACGTTATGGACACTTGAATGGTCAATTATCTCAAGACACTGGTAATTAAAAATTAAAGTGATATGATAAAAACCATCTAGGGTCCAAATCCTAATAACCCCCCAAAAATGAAAGAAATTGGTTCAGCCGTATTAGCGTGATGAGGGAACAAAGGATTTGTACGTTCTCTTTTATATATAAGATTTATTTTTACATATATGTCCCCCCTTTTCCTCCGCTACATTGTGCCGTCAAAGTAAAATGATAAAAACATTCCAGGCCCGAACCCTATCTACGTTGAAAGTTTGATCGAGATCGGTCGTGTGGTTCAAGAGTTATTAAGTTTTATTCATTTTTTTCATATATTTACCCTCCTCCCCTCCCCACCCCTAAGCTCTAACATCAAAATGAAATAATAAACTTCCCAGGTTCAAACAACATCTAGGTCAAAAATTTGATCGAGATCGGTCTGGTGGTTCAAGAGATTAAGAGTCACAAACATAGTCACTTTCAATTTGGATCTGAAGCGTTTTGTTTACAGACACCGCTATTAATATATAGATTCCAAATACCTAAAACACGAGATTATATATTTGTTTTAAAAAAGACCTATTTATATAACATGAGGAAATTCTTCATCCCCCACATTTAGACCCCCTAAAACTTAAAAATATTCACTTTTGGCAATTTTCCTGTGGGCTATTACCGGAAAGCTACAATCATGCCAAATTTCAACTTTCCGCGTCAACCAGACCTTTTAATTTGTTAGTTCACGTAGTTTTATATATAGGTAGGATTGGGATAGGTAGGAAAAAAACGAGCCATCTGTGTTAATAGAGCCAGTGGTGACACAGAAACAACATAATCGACAGTGGAGTTGATGATTCTGTAACTATGCGAATCGTGGATCCGCTGTTACTCATACATTGTTTCCTTGGGTATGTTTCTGTCACCGCTCACACTACATAATAGCTGTCATGCGCCAGTCAGCTGAAACGACAGCGATAACCACTCACATTTGAGAAAGTTAGTACAAGGGACTGATACCGATAACTCAATAATTACTTAACAATTTTTAAGATTTCCGGGCCGCCATCCAAGAAACTGTGCGTTAGCAAATAGATTAGAAATGCAATCACCTCTCTTAAAGCAACGCATTTTATTCCCCTCGGACGGAAGAAGTGAAAAAGATATATGTTCCAGAATAGCACAGGCTAAACAAGCATTCAATAGAAAAAGAGTGATGCTAACATCAAAAAATGTGTCGTTGCACGTTCGAAAACGATTTATTAAGACATTGGTATGGAGCGCAGCGCTTTACGGATCAAAGACGTGGACATTGAGAAAAGCTGAAATATCTAAGCTGGAAGTATTTGAAATGTGGTGTTGGCGCAGAATGCTGCGCATATCATGGACCGAAAGGAAAAGGAATGAAGACGTACTAAAGGAAGCTAATGAAGGACAACAGATCATGAAGATAATAGGAAAAAGAAGAAACACTATGCTTGGCCATCTTATTCGGCACTGCGATTGGATCACTGTGCTGATAGATGGAAAGGCAGAAGGAAAACCAGGAAGAGGAAGACCAAGGATTGAATATCTAGATGCAGTTATGAAGAAGAGACCTTATCAAAGTATAAAACAGCTCTTCCAAGGGAGAGAAAGGTTTTAAAATTTCCATGTTGCCCACCAACCTATGGTTGAGGAGAGGAAAAAGACGTAAATCGTATTTCTCGTAACTTGCTCTCGTAATTTCTTTGCATGCTGTATCCATATGTATGCGTAAATATTAAGAGTGGAAGTGATCTCGGCAGTTTAGTTTGAGAATAATTTACATTTGAGTTGGCATAACTGACACATGGATCACAAAACAGCTGGTGTCATACATGGATGTATGCATGTGTGTATATATGTGTGTGTATATGCCCTAGCAAGACACGAAACCTCGTTAAACTGAATTTTTGATATTATGTAATCATTTTGAGCACGCAACTGGATTGATAATTCCAATCCACGCCCCCATCTCTCCCCCCTCACACACATCTATTTCACAACAATAAAACACCCGTCATATTGGAAGGGGAAGAACAAATAAAACAAAGACATTGGAAATAATAGATACTTTCCTCTTTTGTGGAAAATTCTTGACGAGGTATTGATCGGACTTCTAGCACAGCCGTCCAGCCAAACTCACTACAGCAGCTGCATGCATTAATAATCAGGGAAGGGAATTAATTCTATTATCAGCAGCATCGAGCCAAGGAAAAACATTCGAACATACTCATGGGATATATATGGACATACAGTTGTGGACTTTACGAGTATAGTATACAAATGTTTCTCTCTTTTTTTCTTTGTTGTTCTATAATAAAAAAATATTACGGCGAGTGGGACAAATTATTTTCACGTTCGAACAACAAAAAATCTTGTTCATTAAGTTTGAGAACAATTATAATGGCAAACTAGTTTTCACCTTTTGGCCTTTCTTGTTCTTTTCGTCCCAATTCGAGATCAGGCTATCCACGGATCATAATTAGCCACGAAAGTTAGAAGAAAATTAACTCAAATGCGAGAGTCTTACTCGCAAGGTCAACGCAGTTACCTGGAAAGAAAAGAACTTTTACTTTAAGATCAATGTACTGGAGTGTCATAAGGATCTACTTTGGACTCTTTGCTGGTAATATTATTCATTTAAAAAAAAGTACAAAGAACAACACATGATACTAATCAGAGACAAACAAATGAAGTTAGATGGATGATACGGAACTTGTCGCCGAATGCCATGCGGTAACGGTACTGAGAAATTCAATTCTGTCTCTCGTACGAGAAATAACAATCACATTTATCTACTTCCAGTTGATTTTTTTTTTTTTTTTTTTTGCGGAAGTAGATTTAATCGACAGATAATATTAACACTACTGTCAATAATAATTTCTCAATGAATTGATTTGCGCTGTGTACTAGCAAGGATCTTCCAGATGCATACGAGAAAGAACAAAATGAAAACATTATAGTTGCGCCAAAATTTAGAAACACTGCATAATATCTCTAAAAGTTGACAATAATGACTTGAAAAGTAACCGGTAATAGGTATCACTAAGTCGGAACACGAAACGAGGGCAGAGCAATAAGTGTAAAATGGCGACACCTGTGATAAAAATTTACTGAAGGTGTGTATTGTTCTCTTATTCTTTGAGTCGCTTCTTGAGCAAGAATGTAAAATGGACTGACAAATATTACTAAAAAGTTGGGGGATAAATAAGATTGTCTGTGTCTGTATAATGTAGGGTTCTGTCTCATAATAATAATACATATATTTTTGACGTGATAGAAAAACCTGTCCGCACTACGGAGATGTCCGTTAAGGGGTGTTTCACTAGATTAACTTATTTGTCTGTCCAAAGATCTCCTTTACATATACTCGCCAACTATAGTGATTGCAAGGAGTCGTGAAGCTTGACCTAGATCTGTCAATTTCATCACCCAATAGAGTGAGAAGGTGTGTCCCGATCGCCAACCCCATCCATAAAATTTTACCAGTTCCTTCTTCTCTTGCGCTGTACGGAGAACATCTCTTGAGGTTCCAGTGTTATCGGATTGCCGCTGGTTTTGTTTACTTTTGTTGTTGTCGTTGTTTTATATTTTTTGTTATTATTATTGTTACTGTTTAATTCGAATATTTGTTAGTGTTTATGTTATAGTTCTTCAAGTGCATTTTTTGGCGCTCATTCGCCATGTCTTCTACATTTGGCAACATTGTTGAGGTACTTCTGCTGTCTGACGTTTTCTCAAGTGTGCGTCAAGAAAGCAGTACCACGAATCGTACCGAATTCTTCCGATGCATCACACGTGAGGCAAAGCAGATCTATGATTGACGGAGAGCCTCACAGAAAAAATATGTATTCTTGTCTGTGGAGAGGTCCGGCTTCACGAGTCAACGCGGTCACTATAGAACTATACACTTCCCGTGCGTATATCTTACATACATCTATTCCCTGACATATCAATCATATTATCCGCGATATCCGATGACTAATATTCATTACAAAGTTTAATATTGTGAAAACTTCACCCGTCACTAGAGTACGTTTGTATTTTCTTGGCACGCTTCCCGCCTAAATGATGGATCTGTCTGCAACGCGTTCTTGCCACGTCACAGTTAAGTTGCGAGTTACAATACGCCATTAAACAGCAAAACGCCATACCACTCACTATAATCACTGTATCACACTTGTTCGCGTGTGGCAACAGACTTCAACTACCCGCCAAATAGCAATGACCACATTTGATGGGCTGGCTGACAACTAACTTCACCTACACAACAAAGCCAATAAAACGGCTATTGGATTAAAACATTCACGTGAGTGCTAGCAGAAAATATTTTAAAAGCCAACCAAGTGCACTGGTGGGATATGTGCCAAGATAAAACAAACGTACTCTAGTATGTGCGAATCTTGTTTCGAACACCTACAAACAGTGTTTCTCTCCTCAAATTAGATATCAACCGTCGCACCAATGTTGTACAATCGGTCTAATTATTATTAATATATACTTTCAACATACATCATAATTGAGGTTTGATTGGACGTCTCCATTGATCAACTAAATGCCGCCCCTCCCTGCCAGAACCTATACGATAACGGCTTCAGTTTTTGGCCTCTCATACTTTACCCAGAAGATGAGAATAATGTCGGTTTCAAAACGCTGGACGACGCAGAATTCACCTGGCTAACTGCCGGAAAAGAACTATATTCATCACGACACCAGGACAACTTCAATTTACTTTAATACATTTACATATTACATTGCGACTTTGTACAATTAGTCAATATTTTAAGATAATTTTAAAAGATGTTTTACAGACAATAGTGGCACGTATTTTCCAACTTTAATCCCCTACTTTATTCTTAATATAGTTCATGTTTGTTACCAAACACCCTAGCAAGACGCCTCGAAAAGCTCAAGCCGATCAACTTATGTACGATTTGAAGGGTGCTCAGCACATACAGATTCCCATCACTGTTGTTACTGGTTCTCATGACCGAAACACTTCTTTCATTCAAGTAGTTCGTAATTGTATTTTATGCTTGGAGTAGCGTCAGAGAGAAATAGGTAGGGCAGGAGCGAACCCACGAAGGGTGGTCCAGCGGATCCGGACAACCCAAAATTTCTTAACTCAACATACATTTGTACACTTTCTCAATAAAACTATGCTTTTGTTTATAATTTATGTAGCATGAAAATTTGATCTTACATTACATCTGTACTCTTATAAAAACAATTTGGTACTATCATTTTCAACGAACTTAAAAGGTTCGTTACTGAATTCTCTATATCTGTGTGCCTGTATGTTATTTGTAATTTGTTCAATTTTGAACCGTGCATTCGATAGAGCATCAAATACTATCGCTGAGAGTGATTAAATTTTTTGCGTCACTTTTACTTTTCCCGAGATATTGGCCAAAAAGTGGCCGACTTTCAGAGATTCAAGGAGCCATACCTCGGGAACCGTAAGTCATAGAGAGACCATATTGGTGTTGATCAATACCTAAAAGGATGGTAAATATTTTGGTACCAAATGGTAGCCGGTGGCTACTGTCCAACTGGCCACTGGTTTGGCCACTCGCCAGTTATATAATAGCCATCAATTGATATCGATACGAGAATGTTTACCATTATATTAGAGATTGTTTAACACCGATATCATCGCTCTCTATATAACTTATTTTTCCCTGATATTGGCCAAAAGATAGTTCCGATTTCGGGAGATTTAAGGACCCAAATCTCGGGAACCGTAAATCACACAGAGATCATATTGGTGTCGATCAATACCTAAGAGGCTGGTAAACATTTTGGTACCAAATAGTAACCGGTGGTCACTAATTAACTGTCTACTGGCCAACTGACCACCGTTCCCCAGATATTCGGCAAAAAAGTTCGAATTTCTAGATATTTAAGCAGCCATATCTCGAGAACTGTAATTCATAGAGAGATGATAATTTGCTAATTTTTGTGAGAAAGAGAAGAAGCTGCGGATAAAATGATTTAGTTTTACATCCAGGAGCAATGACAGTTATCCATCCCGCTCCATCTTTTCATTTTTTTATGTTCGTTCTGGCAATGCTCTTGGAGCATTCTCAACTAGTCTTTTCTGAAAATGCAGGTGGAAATATTTTACAATTACAGTAGTAAGGACAGGTTTTGCCCGAGTTTGCCTCATGGCCACTGTTTCAAGGCCCAAGATTCCCTACCCGGGGGTAAATGACCTAGGAGTACCTAGGACGACCCCTCTATATTTTGGCAGGGGTACCTTGGCCCACCCCTAAATTTTGGCAGAAGTACGTAGGACCAACCCCCAAAATTTTGGCAATTTTCAAAATTTAAGGGGTGGCCAATGTATCCCGCCCAAATTTTCAAAGTGATGCACCGATATACCTATGTCTTATGAAAGAGAATGGACCCCTGTACACGGCCATATAACCATATGAGGTAATAAAACCTCATCAAAGGTGTTAAATTAGGTCAAATACCTCCAAAATCTGAAATCTTGGCATTTCATACCCATAAAAAGGAACGAGATGAACCTCCAAAACATAAAGATGTACATACCCTGGTCCTAGGCTACCATACCAAATTTTTACATTTGGCAATTTCCAAAATTTAAGGGGCTTGTCCTACGTACCCTTGCCAAAATATAGAGGTGTGGTCCTAGGCACCTTTAAGTCATTGATCCTGGAACAAGTTCTTTGACCTTTGATCTCTGACCTCTCAAAAAAGTTTGCTGAGTCGGTTGGCTATCCGGGCGTCCTTACTACTATTACTTATCGTCTTATCGGGTGCAGAATAATACCTGTTCAATACTACTAGACATAGGGGCTTCTAGTATTGGACCCCATCCCAAAGTTTGGACCCCTTCCAAGGAAAACTTCTGGGTGCACGCGTGAGGTACAGGGACGAAGACAGTGGAATGAAGTAGAGAAGAATTTTAATGTAAGTCATATAAATTAAGCAGTTCATACACCTGTAGATCAGTCCTTCCCAACTAACCCTTGTAACAATGGTTGAGAACTTTTGCGGTTGGGGCAGCGACAGAAAGAAACAGGTACAGGAGAGACAGGAATATGGAGCACAGAAGAATCCTGGTATAAATCCTAGAATATAATCAGCCCGTATGCCTCTTAACTAGTCCTTTCTAATTAGTCATTGCAACAATTGTTGAGGGTCTTTGCGGTTGGAGGAGCGACAGAGAGAAACAGGTAGAGCAACACAGACAGGAGAATGAAATAGAGAAAAGTCCTGGTGTAAATCCTACAATGTAATCAGTCCATATGTCTCTAAATCAGTCCTTTCCAGCTGGTAGTTGTATGTATTGTTGAGGGATTTTACAACTGGAACAGCGACAGAGAGAAACAGGCGGAACAAACAAGTAAAAAAATCCTGGTATAAATCCTACGAAGTAATCAGTCCGTATGTCTTTAAACCAATCCTTTCCAACTAGTCGTTGTATGAATTGTCGAGGGGTTTTACGGTAGGAGCAGCGACAGAGAGAAACAGGTAGAGCAAAGTATACCGGAGAGTGAAGTAGAGAAGGATCCTGACATAAATCCTACAGAGTAATTAGTCCATAGCAGTTCTTTTCAACCGTTGTATGACGCTGGAAGCTCTCGAGTTTGTTGCAGCAAAGGAGGGGAAGAAGTGCAGCACAAGAATGAAACAGAGAAGAGTTGCCAGCATACGTGAAATGATGGATCCACGACTATTGTACCTGCAGCACCATTGAACTGACCACCAATACTGCTGTTTGCCTGTCTCAATTGTCTTTACCGATGTCCGGTTGCTCACTCTGCTTCTTATGCCAGTTTGTCGAGCTCACTAGAAATGGGGAGAGAAAACTCTGACTAATCAGCGTCGAGCTGGAAATGACTATTGTAAAATAAATAAATAAGTAAATAACGTAGCGAGTACTGGACAAATATGCTAGTTCTTTTGTCACAATGCTTACTCAGAACGTGTATCTTTCTTCAAGTGATGTCATTCAGTTATGACTGTAGTTTGAACTAAGACAGTTGTTCAACCATTAGAGATATTACTTGTCTACTTCTGCCAATGAGAAACGTACGAAAACAAAGCCATCGTGTTGGAGAGCACATGTGTTAACTATGAAGAGTGAATAAGGTTGGAAGAGAGAAAGAGAGAGATTTTCAATGAATCAAAATTAAACACATTGCATCATCAGGAAGACCTGCTGTGAACATATCGACGGGACACTGAAATTTCTTCTTAGTCCCCCTACAACTTTAGAATTGTTTCGACATCTTCCTTTCATATTACGAAAAAAAGTCCTGAATTCGATTGGTGGCACCCCGCGATGCTCCTAATAGAGACTGGAAAATAGGCGGTAAAATGCTCGGCTGTGTATCTTTTCGTTCCTGCTAGCAGTGATCCCTGTCGAAACGAAACAGTGTGCCTGCCGACTTTGTTGTTGAAAGCGTCAACCTGGAAATTCGCCATTAATTTCCTCAATTCTACAGTCATTAGTTTGTCTATTTCCGGGACCCCCAATTCCAAATCAGTTTACGCGTCCACTGCAATGAGCATTTATCGAAAGGGATGGTTATTCCGCTTCATATATAGTGTTACTCTGTGTCAATCCAACTTTTTTCTTTTTAACACTCTCACCCCCTCGAGCCTCTATTGAAACAGCAATAACCAAACATGACATAATTTCGAGAAAATACTCTCTCTCTCTCTCTCTCTCTCTCTCTCTCTCTCTTCTGGTAATATACTATCAGGACAAACCAAAATCGTAAGAGTCAATCGAGCTAACAACATTTTTATTAAAATTAAAAAGACCAGTCCGTGGACGATTTCCGAGAAGAAATATCAGCCCTAAATGCCAATCAGTAGAACCTTTCAACCCAACAATTTTATTTACACAAAGAAAAAAATCTGCTTTTACATTTAGTGACTGAAAATAATGGCAAACGAAAATAATGTCCGTGCATCCCTATCTACTGTAATACCAAAAAACAGCCTAAACTTTACAACGACACATTAACACAGTTAAAAAGCAAGCATACTGACATTTCGCCTTGTTCTTTTATTACTAACGAAATCAAACAACAATATTAAATAATCTCTGTGTAACTTCGTAGTAATATTAACAAAAATATTTCTGGTAATCGAAGTCGGGCGATCCCGAGCCTGAATCCTGCAAGACATAATCCTGATTGGTGTTACTTCAGGATTCAGTCGAGTTGATTTTGAGTTTAACGTCCCGTTCAGCAGCGAGGCTATATGAGACGTGGACCTACTGCTTAACGTGGAATCCGAACCACATGAGCTCCCGCCGGGAATCGAACCTGGGTCTCCCACGCCAAAGGTGAGTACGCTAACCGCTTAGCCATGAAGGAGCTCTACTTCAGGATTCAAAATCGATTATTTCAATATATGATCCTGTCATCATTTCTTAAGACTGTATTTCTAAAAACTTGGCATGAGTACCTATGTGCTAAAAATTTTATGGGTGGCTCAGTGGTAGAGCGTTCACCCCGGTGCATGGGGTGCCTGGTTCGATCCCAGCTCGCGCCGTGTGAACTTTGTGGTGGACAAACACCGTGCTCGTGGGTTCTCCCGTTTCCTCCCACTTTCTTCATTCCACCATTTCCTTCATTTCTCATCATCACCGTCTTCTTTAACCTAGCCGTCATAACCGTAGAACGTCCAACTCAAATACCATTCAATCCATTTCGAGGTGGTCAAAGTGATTACCGTTAGCAGCCAGACACAGATGAGAAAGGCAATCGTTGTCTGAGTAATGTTGATCAATGTATTCGCGCGGATTGATGCACATGCAGCTTTAATTTCTTCAAGAAAGTTCCCAAGCGTAGCCGGTGTCCTACAACACACGACATCGCTCACGGTATCCCAAAGATTATCTCCAGAGTTGCTAAATATGGTGAGCAAGATGACTTTTGCGAATTTGAACTCGAGTGAGCGATCACTTTGAAACATTTTCCACTGTTTTTACACTTATCTGTGGGAGAAGAAAGTGCTATGGAGTAAATGCATAGTTTTTGCGTGCGATATATCCGATTTGACTACAATTTGACCGGATAACTGAGTCAAGGTTTCTATCAAGGTCACCGGACACTGGGTCTCGCTTTTCAATATACAGTGGCCCAAACAGACTCGATGACACGCTAGTGCATAATAATAAATCAATAAAAGAATCAATTTACTTATGATAATACAACAACGTCGAAAACATACCAGAACATTTGTGTCTTTAGTCCTAACTAACTTATTTAAACTGTATAGCTTTTAAGCTAGTAGTTCAAGGGAAACTGTCAACTGTAGAAGAAGAAAAAAAACGAGTACATACTAGAAACTGTGTAAAATAGTTGTGTGTGTACGTGTGTGTATAAGCCTATAGCTACAAGAACATAGTGTTGTCCATTTGCATTTTAACTCTGGAATTGTAAGAAAACATTCATAGTACCATTAACCAGAATTAACCGCTGTAGAATTAACCAGCGTTTGTGTTATACAGTCCATCACTGTGAATTATGTTTTAGTCATCCCACAATTCAAGTAGCAACACATATTAAGGTAGATGTGAGTTACTTCCCTGTGTTTTCGATTTCGCCACCCACTACTACTGCAAAAGTCAATAGGAAAAAATGAAATAAAATCTTTAACGTCCCACGCTTATGCCGGTTAGGCTAAAGGAGACGGTGATAATGAGAAATGAGTGAAATGGTGGAATGAAGAAAGTGGCAGGAAAGGGAGAACCCCGAGAAAACCCACGAGCACGGTGTTTGTCCACCAAAAAGTTCACACGGCGAAAAGTCAATAGGAGTCATGATTTCGTCATCCATCGCATGTTACCTATGATGCAGTACACTGGTTCTCAAACTTTCCGATCATTTTCATTTTTTTAAAGGAAATCCACTTAATGTTCTTAAATGTGCGGTCACTAATGAGAGGAATGAAACTATTTGTATTTTTTACATAATTGCATCGAATTTGAAGTTTTGTCACCATCAAACTTGGATCCGATTTCCATTAAGACGATTTCGCTTTACGGTTTTAAAACTGATTTTGAAAAAAGTGCCCTAACAAAGAAGGAATTTCTCTCACTTGAAGTAGTCCTATATAACGATTGACCGGCTTCAGAGCAGAAATTTAGTAACGTAGGAAAACATTTCAATTTACAAATATAGGTATAATTTCTAATTGCTCTCTTTTCAACGAACTGAAAAAGTTTGTTACTGAATACTCTATGTCTGTCTGTCTGTCTGTCTGTCTGTCTGTTAATTGCGATTTGTTCAATTTTGAACCCTGCATTCAATAGAGCATCAAAAACTATCACAGAAAGTGATAAAATTTTTCGCGTCACTCTTACCGTTCCCGAAATATTGGCCAAAAAATGCCCGACTTCCAGAGATTCAAGGAGCCATACCTCGGGAACTGTAAGTCATAGAGAGACCATATTGGTGTTGATCAATATCAAAAAGGATGGTAAATATTTTGGTACCAAACAGTAACCGGTGGCCACTAAGAGTTTACACTTGTAATAAAACAAGGCTGTGAAATTATTAATAATCGGAGTTTGAATTTCTACAGTCAATCGCTAAAGCACCGCTCTGTTACAATACCGGTGGATCTGACCTTGATGATATACAATGGTAAAGGGTTTGTCGTAGGCCATATTACAATGAATTTCAATTTAATTATCATATAAAATTATTTCCTCGTTGAATTGCAGATACTTTTCAGCGGAAAATAGGATGTCATTTAAAAATAGGCCAGAGTAGGGTCACAGTTAATAACGATGGGTTTTGGTGGTAGATCAAAGAGGGTCATGGTAGGTGGTGGGTCGAAGTGGGTCACCACCTACCATGACTTACTTTGATCTACCATCAAACTAGAGCAAACTAGAGCAAGGTAAAGGAAAAAAGTGTAAAATCCAACTGTGTCTCCAATGTCAAGTAGAAAGTCCAATTGCTATTATTACGATTAGAAATGTCAGTATCCAAAAAGTGCCTGAATTTTTTTCATCAAGTAGATATAGTTATACTGCCACACAATCATAGTCATACGTCTTGCAAATAAAATCAGAAAAATAAACACAGTGCTGAACAAGACTGCACTTATTTAATAAAAACACATTTACACGTGACGTTTCGATCTTCTAGCCAACACGTACACTCTGATGACGTCTGATGAGGATCTTGGCTAGATGATCGAAAGTTCACGTGTAAATGTGTTTTTATTAAATAAGTGCAGTCTTGTTCAGCAGTGTGTTTATTTTTCTTTCTTTCTTTTTTTTAAAGATATAATCATCTCAGGTAAGTAAATAGAAACAAATTTAAAAAGGAAGAAAAACGGAGGTCTTGAAAATAAAACGTGGACAAATTTACCAATGTTCAGAAGATGCTGTCCACAATGAACTGAGTAGAGTGGGTCAGTGGGAAGTAGTGGGTCACGTTTCGTTGACCCACGACCCATTTCATCTCTGGCCTGCTGTATAGCGTGTATTAATTCTATTCGTTGTAAGGTTGATACAGGTTTGGAGAAAATCTCTGGTTTGAAAAGAGAGAACATTTCTGAGAGAGAGAGAGAGAGAGAGAGAGAGAGAGAGAGAGAGAGAGAGAGAGAGAGAGAGAATCTTTTCTCCAGTGACAAGAGATTTGAACGTATGAGGACACGAATCTCCAGCTTTTATGAAGCAATCACTGGCGGCTGAAACAGCTACATAATCGATCCATTACTTCCCGATCCTTCTCGGTACTAGTTTCCTTCAACAAGGTCCATGAATTACTAATCACTGGATGTCATATAGCCCTCAACATGCTGCTACACTTATTCTACCGATATAAAATGAAAATAACGTGGTTAAAGAGCAGAAGTTGACGGAAAGAACAGCATTATGTTATGTACACAACGAAAAGCTTAGTAAAAAAAAATCAATGAATGTGAAATAATGCTTACAAACGTATCGTTAAGGCCTAAAAACAATATGAAAGTAACTTCTATTCTCGAAAATGTCTAAATAAATCTGATATGGAATCTGCCTATATTACTACTAAAATTTCCGAGTTGAAACATTCGTAATATTGCACACTGAGAAAAATCCGTTATCCGGACAGCGGTATATTGTACAAATATACGGAATCCATATGTTTGCTACGGAAATCTGTACGGGGCATACATTATCCATATACTACATACGTACTGACTTTTCCCGCTTAGACGTTACTTCATGCCGCTGTCGGATGTCTGACATATAGAAATCTTCCATATATTAAGTACGTATACGTATGTTACATACGTCATATACATGTTACATACGTCCATCGGTATGCGAGATTCTCACCGTCTATATACATTTTTTCATAAAGAAAGTGCGTTTATTCGGAGCACTTATACGGAAGTTATGTATAAAACATATGTTTTCAGTTATACGTTTGTTGCAGGATGTTACGTCAAGTGCAAAACCTCTAGGATTTACGCATGTAACCTACGTTTATACGTACGCCACGTACGTTTTTTTCCTCAATGCAGACATTTCCATTGAGCTTAACAATAGACTGGCAATTGTAACGAAAACATTATCAATAATATCGCGGTTTCAAAGTGTTTATATATCAAACGATACCGCGCAGAAATAAAAAAACTTGACACGACGTAAACAAATGAGCGGATGACGCACTACTATCACCTCCCCGGCGAGAAAGCATTTTCAGCAGACGATTGTTGCCGATAGTGACAAGTTTTTGCTTCACTAAGAAAGTAACAACACAAAAATTAGAAACAATATAATTGTCACCATCGATTCAAATGTTAGGATAATATTATCATCATAGGTATTCTGCCTTTATTGGCAGGTCACTTACCGCAGCTAAGAAGCTTCCATGCTCCACGGTCCTCCGCTAACTTCTTCGTCTTCGCGTTTGATCTTTCTGTTGTTATATCATCCATTAATTGTAGTCTTCTTCGCCCCCTCCCTCTCTTTTTCGCCACCATACCCTCTAGGACGTCCCTCATAATACAGTTTCTTCTTAGGCAATGTCCCAACCAGTTTCTCTTCCTCTTCCTAATAATATCTAAAAGTGTTATTTTCTCACCCACCATTTCTAACACTCTCTCATTCGTTTTCCGCTCGACCCAACTAATTCTTTCCATTCTTCTCCACACCCACATATCGAAGGCTTCCAGTCGATTTTCATCACCTTTACGTAATGTCCACGTTTCCGCCCCATACAGTACAACACTCCGCACGAAGCATTTTATGAGTCTTTTTCTCAACTCTTTATTCAAGGTTTTCGATATCTGGGTAATATTCATAGTAATAACATGAAGTGCGAACGTGAAATAAAAGCAAGGATAGAAATGGCGAAAGAAGCCTTTAGCAGGAAGAAAAGTCTGTTTTGTGGGACCTTGAATAAAGAATAAGAGAGTTAGGATAATAAGCAAATCTATATTAAGCAATCTAACGTTAGCTGGTATTTGGCATATAACATTTTTTAATTGTATTTTATCACGTTCAGGTTCCTCCGCTAATGAAGCCTGGCTTTCAAATGGTACCATGAGAATATGTGTGTGTGTGTGTGGAAGAAATCTATGTGGGAGTGCAATATATGCATTTTTAGTGACATATTATACCCCATTGCTTGGTAGAAGATATTAGGTGCTCCACTACTTCATTATAGTTCTGAGACCGCTCGTTTCCCGAAACACTCATCACCACTTTTCGAAAATCATCCCATGCAATCCTCTCCTTATCTTCTAACACTGCATGAAATTCAGGATCATTGAGGAGTTAGCGAATTTGAGGATCAATAATGATTCCCTACCTGATTTTAGTGTCAGCAATTTATGGAAGTTTACGCAGAATATATTTGAAGAATTGTTTTGATGCGTCTATGAATAGCCGCCATTCATTGGGATTATCTTCTATGTTAAGTTTGCTCATAAGACCACTTACATTGTTACAAAATACTATGTCACTTTCCACTAAAAATACTGTTCCAGGGGATTCTGACGTGTTCAAAACACGGACACTTTTAGATCTTCAGAATAAGCTCCCCACTGCTGGATGCCAGTAGTTCTGCGCCACTTTTTGACAACCTCAGATAATGGCAAATAGATAATGATATGTTGGTTTTGTGAAGTCAGGATCGGTGGAAGACGATGAAACTGCAACAGAATTTGACAACCTGGGTCGGTTTTGTCCGCCTTTTGCTCTTCATTGGATAAAACACTGGAGTAACGTACGGGAGGTTGTTGAATCTTTATTTCTTTAAAATGTGGCACATTGACGAACATCTCACGGAATATTTGGATAAGTAGTAGTCCACTTTCCCTTTTTTGGACAGACGTTTAATTGGAGGAACTATGCAATAATAGCAGTTTGAAGTATGATCTGTTGGCTCTCTCCATATCATTGAAACTGCAAATGACATACATGGCCTTTTTCCATGTAGCCAGTCCCGTAAGTGTGTAGAACAAGTATTACAAGAAATATGTGATGCCCACTTCATGTCCATATCTCCCACTTTACAGTCAAAGTACAAGTACAAGACAAAGTACAAGGCTTTCTTTATGATAGGCGTGAAATTCCACTTTTCGTTTCACTTCGTTAAAAACAACAATTTACTCTTCACTGTGAACACATTTACGCGACATGTTTCTGCTCAGTACAGTCACAGAGCGATAAATAATAATAATAATAATAATAATAATAATAATAATAATAATAATAATAATAATAATAATAATATAAGGACACATTCACCCAATATCTCACCACGACCACGTCCAGGATGGCAAATTGTAACTACAAAAGAACCTTACACAACACGTTTTCTCTGGAAAGCTCTTCAATATAAACTAAACCGTGATGTGGTTGATGTTTTTTTGTTAGTGATGAAGTGCGAGCAATAAGGATAGTCAGAGACGTACGAAGGAACTTATTTCGGGGGGCCCTAAGCTTTTCGGGGGGTCCAAATACAATTTGAGGCTAAATTATATTAAAATGTGTAAAATTGTACCTGAAATCAGACTAAATTTTCAAAAAAAAAAAGTCAATACCCGCAAAACTCACCCCCTGCGTACGTCCCTGACGATCGCAATGAAATAAACCGTCAAACAATGGAAGTTTATTGAAATAAGCAGACAGCTCCTGTTGCCACGAACTCTTAATTTGTCCACTGCACCACATCTGGTGATAACGTATTTCTTTGAAACCCGAATCAATCTTCTAAAACTAATTTCATATTCGTTATCAGCGCCCTAAAATTAGTAAGAATTGGTTACTTTTATCTCCGAAGCTTTTCACTGATGACCAGTGTTATCAGAATTTCGGAGAGAAATACTGTACACTGTACTTAGAATTCCTAATTATAATGTTTAAAACATGATAATCACAACTCTTCCTTGTTAGCTGAATCGATTCTATTACACATCACTTCATCGACCTCGGCAACTTCCTTACATTTTTTTACTAAACTTTCTTCTTATTATGCCTTAGTTGCTTAGTGACGAAAATCATCACCTCCGACATATAACATTGTGTTCACTTCGATGCTGCAAACAACAATTGCACACAAGTTATATTATCAGACGTCTGTTGCTACAGACAACACACACTGCAATCAAAAGCTACAATAGTGTTTCATATTGAATGTTCATTCGATTTTCGTAGAACTAGCAAAAAGGTGTGCATTGTAAATAAATTGAAGGTGTATTTAATTCTGACTAATTTTGATAGAAGCCTAACACAGTCTTTATCACCTTTACCATTCATTTTTTTTCCATCTGCCTCAAGTTTCACGATAACTTCTGCAAAATTTCTCATTTTAATAAAAAAATAAATAAATAAATAAAAGATTCTATGCTTTCTTCTAGACCTCAAAAATAAACCTGTTATTACAGTTAAAATCAATAATAATAATAATAATAATAATAATAATAATAATAATAATAATAATAATAATAATAATAATAATAAATAAATAAATAAATAAATAAATAAATAAAAATGGAGGTAAACCAACCTGAACTACAAAGTTTGACCATACAAGTAATGTGATACGGAAGCGATTTCCCACTTGTAAAGATTGTTCAATTTTCATTGAAAACAGCTAACATTTTCAATTACCTCAACTACTTCGGGATAAAATTGGTCACGGATTATACAGTAAATCTCTTCTCGTCTTAAATAATACGCTCCAGGATAAATTCCATTTTATTTTACTTTGTGTAATTTCTTTAAAACTTATTACTTCTATTGCTAACTCTATGGCCTATGGAGCCCATAGGTTCAATGCTGCGTTCACAAAATCTCTCCACTTACTTCTGCTCTTAGCCAACTGGATCCAGTTTCTACTTTGTATTCCTATTTCTGCGAGATCCATCTTGTATTTTCCTCCTATCTGCTCCTACGTCTTCCTAATGGTCGTTTTCCGATTGGACTTCCAGCTAAAACTTTAAAAGCGTTTCTACTTTCTTCCATTGTGCCTACATGATCCGCCTACCTGAGCCTCGTAGATTTGATGATCCTAACAATGTTTGGTAAACGGTATAAAATATGCAGTTCCTCGTTATGAAGCTTCCGTTATTCCCAATTTCCGCTACTCTTTGTTCCTAATATTCGCCTATCTTGCAACCTTATTGCTTGTGAAAAAAAAAAATCAATCTTTTTTTTAATGTTTAAAAAGAAGGTTATTTCTTTGAAACCATGAAACAGTTCTTGGGATTTCGTTGAGGCCTCCCAATGGAGCTACTGCTTCAGGCTGAACTCAGTCATGGATACGGCGGATGAACCCATCCCTTATTTTAATAAACTGAAGATTCGTGAAGGAAACAAGTTAACTTTTAAAGAATTCTAGTCTTTTTTAGTTTAACGTCCGACGATTATACTCCCAGGCTAAGGTGGAATTATGATAAGGATAATGAAAGAAGTGGAGAAACAAAGAAAGTGAGATGACCCCGAAAAAAGTCACCACATACGATATTTGTGCACCACAAAGCCCACTTGGCGAAAGCTGGGAACAAACCAGGGACCACAAGCAGCAGAAGGCGAGTGTTCTACCACTGAGCTGCCGTGGCCCAAAATCTGATTTTCATTCAATCTATTTCTCATTTTGCCTAACACCCCGTATCTACTAATGAATTGGTCCAACGACATTTGAACAGAAGTACATTTATTATGTGCAAAATGGACTGTGTCTGTAATGTGACGACCAAGTGTTCGAAAAATTATTATTTATTTACGTACTGTAAATGTTGTCTTGTAGTCAGAGAAGGATATAGTATGTCGTCCCAATTATTGAATATTTACAGTGACTGTTTAAGAAGGAAGCATTAATGGCAACTGGAGATTTCAAGATAGGACAGTAGATCATTAACAAGATCAGGTTTGCAGATGATACGGTTGTTATAACTAGAACCGAAGAAGGGTTACAGGAGATGATTGACAGCTGACACTGGGAATCTACATGGATTGGAAATCAACATCAAAATATCGGAAGTTATGACAATATCCTGTCTAAACACGCCCTTATGAATCAGATTAGAACAAAGAGTACTTGAAGAGGTCGATAATTTCAAGTATCTGGGAAGTATTTTGACGAGAGACGTTTACTGCACCAAAGAGATCAGATCAAGAATGGTTCAGAGACTTGGACACTACGGAAGTTAAACAGAGCTTCGAAATGTGATGTTGGAGGAAGATGGAGAAGAGAAAAAGGACAGAGAGAACAACAAATGAAAATGTTTTAAAACGATAGGAGAGAAGAGGACGCTTTTAGACAGCAGGAAGGCCAATCGGATTGTACACATGTTGCGAAGAAATTGTCTTTTACATACCACTATAGAAGGAAAGATGGAAGGAAAGAGAGGCAGGAAGAAGATTGATGATTTGAAGAATAAAAAATACTGGGAGTTAAAAGAGGAAATTGAAGATCGAGAAACGTGAAAGAAATATTTCCAGGCCCAAATATTTGAAAAAAAAAAGTCCCAGGACCTGCCAAACAGGCAGAATAATTAATAATAATACTGTAGCGAAAACACTATAACTAGCTGATTCTTGTGTGTCTTTTCTAACGGTAACATACACACTCTTTAGTCACATACTACTTGTCAGAATTAATCTAAAATTTTTAGTGTAACTTATGTAGAAAATTTCATTAACATTGGAAGTATATAAATAGAGAAATTACGTTCAATTTTATTAAAACACAAATACTAAGTATATTGAAAATGTTGGAGATGATCATGGACGTCCAACACAGAATATATACATGTCATATAAAATAAATCAGTGTAGTATAATGATAGCAACTGAGAATTATAAAGAAAAAAAAAACGTGAAATGTCTGATGTTTTATGAAAACCCACAATTTGATCGAAGTTATTTCTCAGACTTCCCAATCAAAACTATTGAATATTGTGTACAGCTTATTAAATCATCTACAATGTATAATATATTATGAAATCCATGGGAAAATATCGTTCGCTTATGTTCTTCATAATGCTTGCAGCTGCTACAAAATTATAGTTAATAATATTTTCTCATTTCGCAAGAAAAAAAATATATAAAAGGATATCCCATGGTTGTACAGATGCAGCGGCGTACGTAAGTATTTGATGCAAATCATAAGCGTCTGAAGACAGAGTAATAATTACTTTGGAGGGAGAAATGTATAGTTAAGTCTAGATTGAAAGGAGTATTTATTATAATAATCTTCCGTGAGTGCATCGTGAATCATTGGTCCACGGTTCCATCCCGACGAACTAGCTGGCCTTGATACAGACTGTCTTCCACAGGGTGGGAAGTTTTTTACATCAAAACTATCTTGTTTGTTTTGTTCATGTTATCTTCAATCTAAATATGTTTTATTTCCATCTTCAACATTTTCTTTCTCTCTTTCTTTCTTTCTTTCTTTGGGGAAACACAGTGCCCCTGTGCGGTTTTCTGCGAAGCGGAAGAACTTTCGACAAACTTAACCTATCTTAATGCAATTTGGTGAATGGTTAAAACTTGAGTGAAAGCTGCGAAGAAAAAGAGATGAAAACAAACGTTAGAAAGACGACAGGAATATTGAATGAAACAAGACAGGAGGAGAAAAAACAGGTTAGAGGATTTAGGATTTAGATTTCTGGGCTTTCGGCAGCTATGATCACGTCAGCTCGTCACGCATGAGGGATGACGTTTCTTGGCGATTACGTTATCCAGGGAAAGGGAAGATATAAAATATTGGGAGAGGAAAGGAAGCAGCCTGGGACCTATATGTCAGGTAGCATCCCGGCATTTGCCTGGTGTGAATGTGGAAAACACAGTCAAACTTCATTCAGGATGGTGGCCTGAAAAAAAGCTTTTACACTTTCTGAACCGAGCGTCACCACCGGAAATCACACCCGCGACCGCTCGCACCAAAATCAAGAGCGTCAGCGACTAGCGCGGCCATGTGACAATTTACGGTACCTGGATAATATTATTAGCGAGGATATGAAGTTGGAAGTTGAATTAAAAGGGAGGATACGAACAGTGAACGAAAGGAAAAAGAGAAATAAGAAAAGTCTATTTTGTGGGTCCTCGAACAAAGACTTAAGAAAAAGATCCATCAAATGTTTCGTGTGGAGTATTGTACTCTGTGGAGCGGAAATATCGGCAGTAATAGGAAAAAGAAATGGAAAATGACTAGAAGCTTTCAAAATGTGCGTGCGGTGATGAATGAAGAAAGTTATTGAATCGCCCAAAACGAGTTTGGAATTGCTAGGAACAGTAAGGGGAAAACAATTCTAGATGTAAATAAAAAGAGGAAGATAAACTAGCTGGAACATTATCTGAGAAGGAATTGTATCATGAGGGACGTGATAGATGGTACAGTGGTAAGAGAAGAACGGAGCGGGTGAAAGAGATTAAGTACAGAGGAAATAGATGACGGAAATTTTCTAGCTGAAGACAAAGAGGTCGGCTGAAGAGTGTGGTGTATGGAAACTTCTCAGATTGCGGCAAGTGACCTGCTAATAATGGCAGAAAACGTATGATTTCTCATAAAATAACCCAAGCTAAACCAAGAAGAACAATATTTACTGGGGCGGTTATCTTTGTTATTTATTTATTTCACTCATTTTTTTTTATTTTCACCTATTTTGCGTAAACTTTATTCTTCCCGTGCAAGAACGGAAATTTCAGCTAGTCAATAAATATATAAATAAATAAATATCTACATACATAATTTGCAATCATCGATAGAAAACATAGTGCTCAACAAAATTACATGCTTCAAGTAGGGATGGCCAATTTCGGAATGTTTACTTTCCGGAATCCGGAAAGTAAAATCGAAAAATTCCGGAATTTTGAAAAACTCTGAACTTCAGAAAAATTCAGGAAAGGAAAATATATTATTCTGGAAAATTTTAGCTTGAAGGCAAATCACCATGTGTAGTTACCGAGAAAACCGAGAAAACATTTTTTATGGAGTTAATTACCATTACGTTCGCTGCCAATCTGACGCAGTTGATAGTTTTTATTCTGGTGAACATATTGTTCAGCACAATGGTAAGTCTTGCAATATTTGCACATCCAAAATAGTACAGACGCGTGTATACTTTGTGATCCGACTGTAAGTACAAGGTCAAACTAGCCCAAGAGGTGGTGTGGCAATTGCACTATTTATGCATCGCTGCAAGCCGCCACTTCCTCATACCTGGGAATACTTCTCGACCAGAAACTCACCTGCCGGCAGCACCTGATAGATACCACAGACAGAGCGAACCGGAGATTATGTGCCCTGCTGCTTATCTTCCTCACCAGACAACTGTCCCATGAGGCGAGAAGGAATGTGTACATTGTATACATACCCCCACTCCTGCTCTACGCCCACCAAGCATGGGAACACGTAGCACAATGCCATCATAGACCGCTACAAGTTGTCCAGAATAGGGCAGCAAGGGCAATAACAGGAAACACGATGGATATAAGAATCGACCAGATCCACGAGGGCCTCAATCTACCGCTCCTCAGCGAAACCCGACGAAAGCTTTCAGCAACCTTTTGGGCCAGAACACGACAGCACGCAAACCCTGCAGTCACCGACCTAGCGAGACCACCGCCTCCAGCCAGAAGATCCCACAGGATGCCTCAACCCCAGTAGTCGAACAATCTTCACAAGCCAGAATCTGCGACAGTAGTAGACTCCAACATCAGAAACGCTGGACCACCACTTACAAACAACCACTTCAGATGGAAGGCTAGGGCTTCGGCCCGGTACTTCTGACCCACAATCCACGACATTGCTCATTGCTCATTGCCACTTCCTCAATATCTTCTGTCAGTTTTCAGTCACAGTCACGATGAGTGCTCAACGACGCAGCAGCAACCAACATTTCTCATGCAAAAAGGGGAAGGTGCAGTGTGCCACAACACAGCAACTCCCTGATTGAAAAACAAAAATCGTACAGATAATAAAAATACTGAAGATCAGCCAAGGTCTGTCTGCTCCGGAATAACAGAGTTTGAGGTCATAAAAGACATCACTGAGGAAAATCCAACCATCAGCACGCCACGATTATTAAACCAACTCGGTACGCCCCAATCCACTGTAGTACGTCATCTTCAGTAACCCAGGAAAACTATCACGAGCTGCCGCATTATGCCACGTGAATTGACCCCAGCTAAGGGTCTGAAGAGAGTGGATGCCCGCAGACAATTACTGCAAAATCCGTGTGATGTGCGTTACCTGAAACGGATTGTCACATGTGACGAAAGAAGGGTGTCTACCAAACCCAAATGTGGAAAAACAGTGGTTGAGCAACGAACAATTTTCAGAAACTCGTCAAAATGGATCGTTTTTAGTATAAAATCATGCTGCGTGTGTGGTTGAACATAAAAGGGGAGTAATTAATTTCGAGTTCATTACATTAATGCCAACTTTTAACTAACTAACTAACTCTATGGCCTATGGAACCCGCAGGTCCAATGCGGCGTTCACAAAAGCTCTCCACTGACTTCTATCCTTAGAGAAGTGGATCCAGCTTCTACTTTGTATTCCTATTTCTATGAGATCCATCGTAATATTCTTCTCCCATCTGCGCCTAGGTCTTCCTAATGATCGTTTTCCGATTGACTTCCAGTTAAGACTTTGAAAGCGTTCCTACTTTCTTCCATTCTTGCTACATTACCTGTCCACCTAAGTCTCCTAGATTTGATGACCCTAGAATGTTTGGCAAACCGTATAAATTATGTAGTTCCTTGTTATAAAGTTCCCGCCATTTCCGTTTTTGTTGGCTCCGAACACTCGTCTCAGGATTTTGTTCTCAAATACCTTCAGTCTATGTTCTTCCCTTAGAGTAAACGACCATTTTTCGCAACCACACAGAACAACAGACATGATTATCGTTTTATATATTTTAAGCTTCAGATTCCTTGACAGAATTCACAACAACAACAGATTTTGAACTGAATAATAACACGAATTTCCTGGATTTAGTCGACATTTAATTTCTTCGTAAATATGATTTTCGTCTGTTAATATTGGTACTAGATATTTGAAAGTATCCACTTTATCAAAAGTATTATTTAATATTTTAACGCATCCATAATTTTTCGTATTACGGTCCCGACGCACTTTCATGTATTTAGTTTTCTCTGCATTTACTTCTAAATCCATGTTCCCGAGAGTGTTTAATAAGACCTCTGCAAATTTACATAATCAGCATAAGCCATAACCTGGTCAATGCCGTTCAACTCTAGGCCCTGGTTGCTATCTGTTTTTCCTTACAGTGTATTCCAGGACAAAGTTGAATAATAATGGCGACAACACATCTTGTTTCAGGCCATTCTCGACGTGAAAACTCATGGACAAAAAATTTCCTACCCGGACTTTACTTTGGGATTCATTTAAACATACCTTAATTAATCTAATTAGATTTTTCGGTATTCCAAATTCTGTAACAACATTGTACAAGGTTTCCTCTCCTAACCGAGTCGTAAGCCTTTCTAAAATCAATAAATAGTTGATGTACCAGGGTATTGTATTCCCACCTCTTTTCGAGTATTTGTCGAATGGTAAATATTTGGTCCATAGTTGATCGATTTCGTCTGGATCCGCGCTGATAATCTCCAATAATTTCATCTGCGTATAGGGTCAATCTTGCTAATGCCAAACTTTATACAGAATAACTTTTTCGCGATTTTGGACAGCCCTAGCTCTGAAACTATGCACTTTTCGCCATAGTTCCATATGATTTTTTTAAAATCTTATTTTGATGTGAGGAATCACCTCTTAAAGTTTGTCGGTATAGTTCATTAACACCCTGAATATGTTTGGAACTGCACCAGCTGTTTGAAGTCAGTTCCTTCTTACCTGTCGCCTTGTGATGTAGTTGACCATATTCGACCACCACCTCTCCTTTGCATAGCACGTCCTCTAGTTCGGAACGCTCCCCGTGTATGTGGAACAATAATAAAACCCTGTGCTACACTAGTTAAATTTCGTCCTCCTGATGATTCTTCCGGGTGTGAAGTCATTCAAATGGCTCCTGTCCATGATATTGTGAGTAACAGCACTACCACGTCATGCTGACGTCATGCCACGCAAAGACTTGGTCCTTGCGTACGTGCAGGAGACCTTTGGCAACATTCTGCTTGAGCTTTCATTTATTTTCAAGTACTATGTAATATTTTATTTTAGTTTATCTATCTGGTCTATAAGACTTGCACTCCAGTATATATTGACTTTCTCGCCATCTACCTAGGTATTCCCGTTTGTGCTCTATACAAATCTACAAGGGAATCTAGACTTATGCCACTTCCAGTCATAGTAGATAGATAAGGGAAGATACAAGGCATTGTTCGCTATACACCGTGTGTCGAAAGTCCAGGGCTATAGGGCGGATATGGGTAAAAAGAGTACGATAAAATGGAAAGAAACTAGAGTTGCTGGAACTAGGTAATTCTCAATATAAAACTGTGATTTTTTTCAATGGAACCAGCTGTTTGGGCGCATATTGGACAGACGCCCTGTGCTGAATGAAAAAGTAACGTTTCCCGTTCCATAGGAACGTAAGGAAACACAAAAGCGACACGGCGAACGTCCACGTTGTTAGACGGATCAGGCTATAACACTTCGATTTCCAACAATGCTGAATTTTCGGTATGATCAGCGAACAAGCGGACTGCTGAACTGAAAACGTTGGCTTTTCACTAAAATAGGACACGTTACACGTGTGAAGCTCAAACGGATAGTGGAATTGTAAAAATACGATCATTTGAGACGAAAAATACCTATTTCCAACAACTGTCTTGGAACAACATCAACACCTTTCGTATTATGCGCAAGCGGAGGTTTTAGCGAAGTTGAGTTGATTTTCGTGTAGCGTCCCTTTCAGCAGCGAGGCTATATGAGACGTGGACCTACTGATTAACGTGGAATCCGAACCACATGAGCTCCCGCCGGGAATCGAACCCGAGTCTCCCACGCCAAAGGCGCGTATGCTAACCGCTTAGCCACGGAGGAGCTCGTTTTAGCGAAGTCTGCAGCCCCTCGCGTAATCCTGTCTTGACACTATGGCTAATCCAAGTTCACGCGCAACGTTCTTTTATGCCACCTCGTATCCTTATTCCACAATTTCACGATGAACACGAAGTGACAGCGTTGTCACCATCTGGTAGAAAACCTCAAACACTGAGGATATTTATTTGACTTAACGTTGTCCAAGTTCCCTGGAACGAAGACTTTTAACAGCAAGTCGATAGAATTTGGAAAATGTATCACAGGTCTACAAAATTTTCAAGTAAGCCTGATATAACATCAAGACGAATATTAAAATCAACACAATGTACTGTATATACAATCACAAATAATAACAGTACTTAAGAACAAATTTGTATATTTACAAAGAAAATAGATAAGTTCAAAGTTTAAGAGCTTAAAATAAATTACATTTACATCTACATTCTTACTCATTCCCTTCTTGTCTTCTTTTTCCTATGTTCGAGATGCCCTTCAAAGTCCCAAATCAACACAGGTAAGTACACTAGGTAAATATTACGTTTTCAGGTTTAGTTAGATGTGCATTAGGTTAGGTTAGATGGTAATTTCCCGACTATTTAAAGAATATTAGCAGTTAATGTAACTTCTCCCTGTTAGTGATAACAAATGCATGCGTAATACAGTATAAAGCCTCATCTTCCTTTACGCAAGTAGTTGATGGTGGTAGTCACTTTTAGTCAAATCACATTACTATCATAACTTTATGGCATAATTTTCATTTCTTTATTTCCATTTCTTGCATTTGACTACCATTCTTCTTCAATATTGTAATATTCCACATGGTTTTATTTACAAACCAGTGACACGTGCTTATACTGACAAACATCAACCATGTGCGTCTTACTACGGATTACTGCAAACGACAGAGACACTAGCGACACCACTCGTTATGTGACGACGAAAGATCAAGCGCCACCGCTTCACCTAGAGCACCTATATAACAAAGGAGATTTCACCGACAAGCATCAGTCTCAGGCTGGTCAAATCCCCTTCCTCAGCTTGCAGTAGAGCTTTGGAAGAACCTTACCCAACCCAAGCCTTTAGCTTACAGTGGAGTTCTAGTCCTCCTTTCTCTCCTGGCTTGCACTGAAGCCTCGTGAGAACCTTGACCTCTCCTTCTGCTTGTAGTGGAGCATTAAGAGATTCCTTATCACAAAACCCACCTAGCTTGCAGTGGAGCATTGAGTGTCCTACCCACTCCTTACGTAGATTGCTTCGTGAGGAATCATTCTCGAGACCATCAGGTCAAAGGAGACACCTATATTACACAAACACTAGAGAATTTGTATTATAGTAAAATTTTATAAAAAAAATGGTAGTAAAAAGATTCGGGCTATAATTTGCTCTACCTACACCAGCACAAGCAAAACTTTATATTTCAGCTACGTTTATTTACTTCATTATTCATCCTAATTTCATATCGTAATTCATTATTTAATCAGCATTCTTATTGTGTTCTCAGATACAATCAGAGATCATTCAGTAAGTTTATGAAGTAACGTATAAATAAAAACTAATATATCTATTAAAATGCTACAGTACCAATGAAGAGCCACCGAGCTCTAACCTATAACCTTAGCTTTCAAACCTTTGATTTACGGTTATTTGTGATTTCACGTTTATAACAAAGACAAATATTTTTAAAAGAGTGTACTTTAAATAAATTACTTACAAAAATATTTTTCACAAAGTTTATCCTTTTAAATTATTGTTCAAAAACATTTGCCTTTAATAAGCCTTCTCCGAAATAAATGCAAATGAATTGTGCTGCCATCTTTGGAGCTCTTTTAAACTATGAATATATGTTTATGTCCAATCCTTTCGACAATGAGATCTCAGAAACTACAGGCTCTAGAAAGATGAAGTTTTCACTGATCGATTGCAAATTTTGCGTAGATTGTCCAGTTCTAATTGAATATTTAAAAAACATGGACACTATTTCTTTATTACGTGTTTACGGGTACATTGGAAGTGTGAAATTAAAAAAAAAAAATGCTAAAGCATCACATCCTACGCATTTTACATTCCAACACCACATTGTTGTATATAGGGGTTGTATATGTCTCAGGCGTTGTTTCATGGCCAAATAATAATGGAAAAAGGAAGGATAACCATTTCTCCAGTCTAAGATGAACCTTTATTTTTGGAGTGTTTTGTCCAATGAACACCATATATAACTGACATCATAATTAATTGTGTACGTAATGTATTTGCTTATTACATACTGCATGCAAGAAGAAAGAAAACACTGGTTATACTTGAATTCGAAACTCCAACCGGAAGTAGGTTCAAATCTTGCAAACGGTGCGAGATATTGAGAAAAAATAATCGAAAAAACTCTACCCTTTATGATACCCCTTGGCTTTTTTTAATCAATACGTCTTTCACTTGTGTCTGTAAAGGGACATGTACAGATATTGTGAGGAATGAGAAGAAAATTTATGCTGATAAGCGAATGATGCGCTGTGTAGAGAGCGCAAGTTCAGCTAGTAAAACCTACAAACTTTTGAACCACGCAACCAATCTCGACAATTTTCAACATATATGAGGGTCGGGACTTGGGTGTTTTTTTATCGTTTCACTTTGACGAGCCAACCTAGGAGAAGGGAGTGAGAAGACATATGTGTAATAAATAAAAAAAAAAAAAAAAAACTCCTTTTTTTGTGATCATTACTCTTGAAACACCAGACCGATCTCAATCTAATTTTCAACATACATGAGTTTAGGGGCACGGATTACTTTAGGCTTTTCACTTTGACGATGCTACGTAGGGGAGGAGGGGGGAGAAAATTAAAAATGATAAAAAAAATTACCGATATTACTGTTGAATCCATAGTTTTCGGGGTCGATGAGAGAAACACTGACACTTCTGATGCTGTTTCAATCCAAGTTTAGCATTGATAGTTGGGGAGGGGATGGTACAACGTAGGGGAGGGGGATAAACATTTAAAAATGATCAAAAATGACCAATATTAGTGTCTAATTCATAGTTTTCGGGATCATTCAGATGAACAGTGACATTTTCGATCCGGTTTAAATACAAAATCAGCCCCACCACTTGGGGAAGGGGGAGAATGATATATATATATATAAAATTATCGAAAATGGCCACTATCAGTGTCGAATTTATAGTCTTCTGGGTCGCTTAGATGAACAGTGATGCTTTTGATCACATTTAAATTCAAATTCAACCCCGCAACTTGGGGGGGGAGGAAGAGATATTTAAAAAAGATTGAAAATAACCGATATAAGTGTTGAATCTATAGTTTCCGGGGTCGCTGAGATGACCGGTGACACTTCGAATCCCGTTTAAATCCAAATTCAGCCCAGCAATTTGCGAGAGGTGGAGATAATAAAATGATCGAAAATAACCAATATAAGTGTCGAATCCATGGTTTTCGGGGTCGCCAAGATAATCAATGATCTTTCCGATGCGGTTTGAATCGATACCATTAAAAATGAAAACAGCATATTTCACGGGTACTAAATACATGAGATACGGAGTTTTGCATTTAGATTTTCATTTCAACACAACGAAGCGGGTAATATATGCTAGTAATAATATAAACTTACCTTTTCCTAGTTTCCACGAACATTATTGCTTCTATTGAGAATAACTCATCTTCCTTGATTTGTTCATTTTAATTACATACACATTAAAAGTAACTCTAATACAGTTGCTGATATTTCACTTCCATTTCCATGAATAAATGTCATTTCGAGAAAAAATATATGGAACCACCAATTACATGTTGAACCACATACACTAAATTAGATAGGAACACTTGCATTCACTTTAGGAAGAATTGTGTTAAAATACGCCTACTTTGATACACTGAATTTCTTCTTCCTTGCTTTCAGTGCAGCAAACTTTGAAATTGTTTCAGAAAAATCCAGTTTCCTAGTTATGTCATGTTCTGACGATAGAGTCGTAAGAGCAATCAATTTATTATCCCTTAGCGCAGTTCATAGTGGGTTTTTGATGATTGACAATTTTGAGAATGCTCTTTCAGCCTCACAACTAGAAATGGGGAGTGTTACATACAAGCAAAGAGCAATAAACATATTTGGAAAAACTAAGTGCAAATCATTGCTATACATATAAATACGTCTATATATACACATTGTTCAGTCTTATCTTGTGTTCAAGCTTTTTCATCATATAACTAGAGAAATGAGTGATTTCATCTTTTAAATTTTCATTTTCCAAGCCCTTCTTGTAAACTGCAATGAATTGTTGGACATCATCTTCATGAAGTATTTCCGTGCCTACTTTTGGAATAAAATGGAAAATACAACAGACATGTTTATGTGTGGCAATTCTTCACTTGAATTCGACAAGAAGTGTGTCGATAATAACGGTAAATATCTCCACTTGCAATATTTTCCTTCACGTTAAATAAATGTCATCATTACCGTCAGGTGACCTTTTGGTTCTGCTTCTTTCAGGTGAATCATTTTCTGTATATATCTGTAACACTTCTTCGCTCTCATCAAATTTGTCTCTTAGTGAGTTCGAAAGTTACCAGACTTTTCATCGAATTAATTGCTGTTACAATATCCAAGCCAGGCTCTTGCAAGTAGTTACTGGTTTCATTGAATTTTATTAATATTCTGTCCCACAAATCAGCCATGAAATGCAGTTCATATTTCATCATTTTTCTGTGGAGAGTATTAGCATCTTGTCGAGTATCGATGCGCTCTTCTTTATTCTTCCTTATTTCCTCAAGGATCTTCATTATTGTTTGAAAATTTAAAACTAGAGACTTACATAACTCAGTGTAGTTTGACCATCTAGTATCACTGAGTGATTTTAACACTAATAATCGATTGCTTTCATTTGGTTTAAGTCCCGAACACAGCAAATTCCTCCTATGTGTAGAGCTTGAGAAAAATGTATAGAGTTTTTGAAGAAACTCAAGCAATTTCACAGCTTGCAAGCAACATTGTACTGCACGCACAACAACTGAACTTAAAGAATGAGCGGCACATGGAGAATAAAAGACAACTGGGTTTCTTTTACTTTAATATGTGCTTGCAAACCATCGCATCCCGCATACATATTTGCAGCATTGTCGTAGCTCTGGCCTCGGAAATGAGTTGTATCTATACCTTGTTGTTCAAGAAATAACACAATAATTTCTGATCAAGATTTCCTCGTGTGGCATTTTTCGGGAATGAACGATAGAAAACGTTCGTACACCTTTCCTTCGAAACAATAACGAACAATTACAAGTTGATCAATATGCGCACTGTCCGCTATCGAATCCAAAATTAACACATGGAAATTTCTGCCTTAATTTCTGTCACACTTTTCTTTAATACTTCTGAACCCACGACGTGAATAAGCTCATTATATACAAACATGAATAAGCTCATTACTTGTCCCTCTGTGACAAGTAAGATAGTGCCCCTTTCCCTGATTTCGGTATTTCGTTAGGTGTTCTTTGAAAAATGGATCAAACTGCGCTATTAATTCCATAGAACCAAGAAAATTTTCATTATTTGGCTTCCTACTAAATGAGATTCTCTTTCGAATGATAATCCCCTTTACACTAAAACTTTTATAACAGCAGCCACGCGTTTTAAAACTTCTTCCCAATACTGCGCTTCCTTTGCGATTTGTTTAACTAGTTCCTTATTTACAACACTACATACAATGCTCTGTGCAAGAAAGCGCATCATTCATGTTCGGTGAAGTACACCATTTTCATGTTCACGTGTTTTCCCTTCTGCTTTTTCCAGTTGTTAAATCCAGGATTAATGAATGTAGAAGCTGAATTTAAATTATTAAACAATTTGCTTCCGCAACAATATTGTAGAATTCTCTCAGTTTATGTAAGGTAGACCAATTATCGTACTCGGGGGATTGGACTTTCCCATCACCTTTTATTATAAAAGATCCTAATGAATACATAAATATATTACAATAAGTAGTTTCCTCTAATATTTTAGGTAAGAAAGTGGAAGGAACTCAATGTCCAAGCGTCGTAGGGCTTCTGTAGGTGAGGTTACTCTCTTTGACCAGGCGTCGTGAGAGTGGATGACTTTGTGTGATTAGGTGTCTCTCGGTGACCGGGCGTCGTGAGAGAGAAAGGGAACCTAATGACCAAGCGTCGTAGGGCTTTTAGAAAGGGTATCTCTCAATTGACCAAGCGTCGTGAGAGGGTAAGGTGTTCGCAATGGCCAGGCGCCTTAGGGCTTTTGGTGGTTTGATCAACCAGTGGAGATTGATGCTTCTTGAGCCGTTCTGGTGACTTTTATCCTAAAATGTTGGCTACCTTCGGTGATCTCCGTTTTGCCAACTGCTGGTGATTGTAGGCGACTCCTCTTCGGTACTGTCGTCTGCGTTGTATGTTTACTGCCAACACATGTAGTACACACATGGTTACAGCATGATGTGAAGACATGCGGAACCTTACAATATACATTACCTGTGGATTCAGAGTACATTAATCATAATCGTTTTGTCTCTCACCATTCTTAAGTTTTCGGAAAAACAATGTTTCGGAAAGTAATCATCTTTGGTTTCTGTATTGTCTTTCAGATGAGTGTAAATTTGTCGGAACTCGATTTTGAAAATGCTTCGGACCCAAATCATTACACGGAGAGCCGCGGTGACTCACTGGTAGAGCGTTCACCTCTGGTGCTTGGGGTCCCGTGTTCGATCCCAGCCCCCGCCAAGTGAACTTTGTGGTGGACAAACATCGTGTGCGTGGGTTTTCTCAGGGTTCTCCCGTTTCCTCCCACTTTCTTCATTCCACCATTTCATTCATTACTCATCATTACCATCTCCTTTAGCCTAACCGGCATAACCGTGGGACGTAAAACTTAAGGATTTCATTTCATTTCCAAATCATCACACGCCACCCTGAAATTATCGTTTACTGCAGTAGGCCACTTACCTGAATCCTGAGGAATTGATCTGTCACTCAAGTTTTACCTTACTCGCTTGTTTTTATGTTCCCATTTTCGCAACCACGTACCACGTCACTGTAATCACCGTTCTCGGCCTCATTGTCTTTTCTATCTATTTTACCTTTTATGTCTTCATGCACTGAACTATTAGTATCTGGAGAAACACTAGGTCCACATTCACTGTAACTATCACCAGAAGTAGTGTTGACTTTGATCTGGTAAAGCATCGTTACTAGTAACTCCCGATTTTTTTTTTTTTTTTTTTTTTTAAATAATCTGTGAGTTTAGCACTTTTACTCAATTCTAGCCGCCACTTTTCAATTCTTTCAGTTTTCAATTTTGTTTTCTTCTTTCTTTTCAACTTCTTTTGAGATTTCTCATTTTCAATCCATTAGAAATTAACACATTAGGAATAAATGCACGTTAGCTGACATCAACACAACTTTCGCAAGTATCAAAACACCACTGAGAAGGTTCTCAGTTGTAAGCAAGATATCAAAAAATAAATTTACAAAAAATAAAGTGAAGAAGACGACATTATTATCGCTGAAAAGCACAGGACACCTGCAGTTGCATAAACATATCGCTGACCTTTAGTAAAGGTATTCCCATCTTCTTTAGAAAATATCTCGACAATTGATGTTTTAGGCGGCTACTGAACAATAGAAATGCTATTTTTCTTTTATTTGAAATCAAACAAAAGACAAGTAAAAGCATGTAGTATTATTGTTTCATCGACCTTACCTCCAAATAAGCTATATCACAACATAATACGAAGAATAAAGATTTTTTTTTCTTTCTTCTTCCCGCCCCAATCCTTTCTTTCTTCCCTTTCCCCGGATTATGTGCTCCCCGAGGGACGTTATCCCTCTAACTTGACGAGTTAATTGACCATAGATGACGAAAGCCCAGAAATCTAAATCCTAAATAAAATTTGAAAAAAAAAAAAAAAAAACTAATTTAATCTTAACCTGAAAACAAAACAAAAATTTCAAAGAAAACAAATTAACTGAGGAAGAATTGAACTGACAAATAGTGTAAATACTTTTATTAGTATGTGTATAACGTGTCAATTAGACGATTTGAGCAAAATATGTAGGAAACGTAATGTACAATTTCCAATTACACAGGAGGTCCATGAAGCTCGGGGCCCGGGGGCTACAACCACTTATCCCCCTTAAATGGGCCATATATATATATATATATATATATATAGGCGGATCCAGGATATGATCAAGGGAGGGGCTAAACTATAGTTTGTGGCTTCATCCCGTGCAAAGCAGGATTGAAGCCCATTTTATCTAGTGTATACCTGAGCGTCAAGGGGGGCTATAGCCCTCCCCTTGGATTCGCCTCTCTCTCTCTCTCTCTCTCTCTCTCTCTCTCTCTCTCTCTCTCTCTATATATATATATATATATATATATATATATATATATATATATATCCTGACATGCTCTCTGTACACATTAGCACATATTAATCCAAGAATAAACAATAATAAACAAACTAACAAAAAAGAAATGAACAATAGAGACACTAAGAAAAAAGGAAAAGGACAATACACAAATTACGAGAAGAAGGAAGAAATGCAGGGTGGCCCACAAGTAGGTATACGCCCCTGCATTAATCAAGTAAAACATTCTAGCTTATGGGATCATTTGCTTCGGCTGCTCCGGGCTTAAGATATAAGTAAAAAGTACATTAAGAACAAGTAATAAAGAAACTAGGTCCACCTTTTTGATAATAAGAAGAAATGATATGAAATACCATGAACAGTTGAGTTGAGTTGATTTTAGTTTAGCGTCCCTTTCAGCAGCGAGGCTATATGAGACGTGGACCTACTGATTAACGTGGAATCCGAACCACATGAGCTCCCGCCGGGAATCGAAAAATACCATGAACAGATCACTACGTGTCTGTATACCTACTTTTGGGCCACCCTGTACAATTTGTAATACCGCGTTTTGCGATGCATTACACTCTTTTTCCATGTATTGAAAAAAGACCCTTTCCAGAAGTGTAGAAACGCATCTTAAGATCGAAAGAGTTATGACAAATATAATCTCTGGAAATGTAGGCATGGAGAAAATTAACTGGATAGAGCGATAAGACAATGTGAATGTGTACGAATATTCTGAGACGGGAACACGTTTTAAGAAAAAATAAAAAGTTGAAAACAAAACGTAAGAACATAATTTGAGAAGAAAACATGAGGATTGATAAACCCGATTTATTGCCTACGATATAATCAGTCAGTGATATAGTCAATACACGATTCATCGGGTTTCAAAATGCAATATGTCGAAAACTATTAATAGAATACATTAATTATTAACCAAAAGAACGTATTTGAAAGTTTTTCGTATTCATAATATTGACTCGTGGTGACATATGGGAGTACACGCATAGTTTCCAAACGGCGTTGGATTTAGGTAATGTGCTTGTGCTGAAGATGAGTTAGCCCTTTCTCCATGGCCTCGTAAATCTCCCGATCTGGAAGTTTGTGATTTTGTCCTTTGAACACGTGAAAGACACAGTGTATATCACTCCACTACCAACAATTTTGGGTGAGCTTTAGAACTGCATTACAGACGCATTTTCGACCATTAATAGGGATGTGCTAGAGCGCGTGTGGGGCATAGCTGTCAGTCGTTTTTAGAATCTAGGAATTAGATTTGTGGCCTTTCGGCATCTATGGCCATGCTAGCCCGTCACGTATGAGGGATGACGTCTCTTGGTGATCATACTATCCGTGGAAATGAAAAGAAAAGATTGGGAAAGGAAGGAAGCGGCCTGGGACTTATATGTTAGGTACCATCCCAGCATTTGCCTGGTGTGAATGAGGAAAACCAAGGAGAATGTCCCTATGGGGAATCGGACGCAAGATGTGAATCGTGTGACGAAAGGAGCCACATCGACCATTTGTAACAGTACGAATGAAACTTTGATAGTTTCTGTATATTTCTAGATATCATTCGTAATTGTATGTGCTATACATTTCTTAATAAAATCCATTGAAACCCATGAATCATTTATAATCACCATGTACAGGGAGAGCTTTTTAAAACTAGAGACAATCGTGTAACCTCTAAACCGACAGTTAAAAATCTCTGCAGTTTTGTACAAAAAGGATATCAACAAAGGGAAATTCTGTGCCGTACTCTCCAACACAAACAATGAACAGTGTCGCCAATCCAACAGAAAGTTATATATTTTTTTTTCAAACAGTGCTACGTCAGTTTATTACACATTTCAAATGTACACCTTAAAAGAAAACTTACAATACCATATTTAATATTCAGTTTTGCAAAATAAGGATGCTACAGTATCACATACTTCCCAATTTTTGAAGCCTCTATTAAACTAACAGGGGAACTGAGATGGACGGAACAATCGGGATTCCGTTTCGTCTTCTCTAACTTCCAGATCGACCTTTTTACATGTCATGAATATATTTGCACCGACTTTAACTGACCCTCAATCACTTCTTATTAGAATTACGCAGGTGGAACTTATCTTAGTAAGTCCGTTACTCCGCACGAGAGGTCTTGAACCAAGCGCATTTCGGCTTCTTAGTAATGGACGGCTGGAACGATCACTCCGTCAAGTTTGTTAATGGAGTAAATCCGTTTATATCTTTATGGGTAACGGTGACTTTAACGGCGGATATGCTTACCCCGTTTAAAATCTAAATAATTCCCTAGCTCTTATGTAACGTGCACAGAAGCAATGGAAAGTTGGTTGCCTATAATAAAGGATTGGAACTGCGTGATCTTTGCTGTCTTTAGCAGAGTTTATTTTATTTTTACTTTTTATCATGGATTGGAAACATGAGAACATTTGGAACGTTAGAAGAATACTAGACTATACTATTAATAGAAGGATCTGTCATCTGACGATTTTTTTTTTTTTTTTTTATTTTCTGAAATATATTAGATTAAAATGAAATGATGATTGAAACAATTAATCTAATAAACATTTGGGATTATAATACAACCTAAGATGGAGACTTCATACAGTATCATGAAGCAGCCACATTGCCATTTGACCTCGAGTGCTGATTATTTAAAGGACCAATTAGGTTCGAGCAACGTTGCCAACAATATGATGCAGGAGTCTGATTTGGCTCATATGCTGCGTCACGAGCTTATTCGATTACGCCAAACGTCAATTCGGTTGCAGCGTAGTATAGTGTGTGACTCTTCAATTAGTATAGGGTGATACCAAACCCATGAAAAAAATCCATTTTGCGGGATTTGTTGACCGGGACACACCTTTGCGTTCTATTGGATGCTGAAATTACTGGATCTTGGTCAAGCTTTATGACTTCGTGCGATCACAACAGAAGTGACAAATCTACAGTTTCTGGTTTCAACATTGAATTCCAAAAGTTTGGAAGTCTACTGTAGTTCGACAATGTGAAACGCAACTCGCTTGTCACTTTTGTTCTGTGTGTGTTCTAAATGCCAAGTTGTATTGAGGTAAACATCCATGCGCAACAGCTCAACAAAATAGCATTTTAAATTGTTTCCATTTCTCCACAACTACCATATAACGTAGAAACGAGAGGAAACTCTTAATTCTTTAATTACAAAAACTTTTATATGCAACTTAGTTAATTTTAACCTAGTATTTACGAATGGATATCCTACTTTTTTTTAAAAATCATGAAGTTTTGACGGGTGTTTCCAATCACAAGCGTATTCATTAAACCCTGTAATCGATGATAATTAGTATTACACGCCGAAATTGGTTCTACAATCATTACTCGTAACTTGTTTCGTTTTTTTCTTCTTTTAATTTACTGCGAAAAGCGAAATTGAAAATTACGTTTATTCCGATTTCAATCATTTCCACCACAGCAGAAAGTTTACTAAAACTCCGTGAAATCATTCTATACCACCCTCAAAGTATACGACTTCGTTATGATATGCCGTTTTAATAAAATTCGTTTCCCTCACCTCAAACGTATTGTTACTGTCACTTTAGCGGGGTGGTATCATAAACATATCTAATATAAATAAAATAAAGAGTTTTTTTTTTTGTGTGTGTGTGTGTGTCTGTCTATCTGTGTGCAGCCAGGGGACCAGACAAGTAGACCAAGAGTTACCATACTTTGGTCACGGATATATTTCTACCTTCGTTCAGGCCCCAGACCAAGACGAATTTTTTTTTAATTCGAACCAGGGGGGGGGGTCTCAAGGGGCGTTTACCTGGACATGTAAAAGTAATAGAAAATGACCGATATTACTGTGGAATTCATAGTTTAAACAGCCGCTGAGATCAATGGGGAAACTCCGATCGCATTAACTTCCAAATTCACCCCATTCGGCTGCGAGCCGGGGGTCACCGGGGGAGGATACCGAGACATGTAAAAATAATCCAAAATGACCGATTTTAGTGTCAAATCCATAGTTTTCGCGATCGCTGAGATCAATGGTGACACTTCCAATAGCGATGACTTTCAAATTCAGTTACCATTGTATGCGGGCCGGGGTTCACCTGGGGGAGGTACCGGGACAGGTAAAGATAGTCCAAAATTACCGATACCTTCTTCCTTTCGTTGCTCAGTTTGTTTACATATATATTTTATCTGACTCATGCGAAGAATGGGTATTTTAGCTAGTTATAAAATAAAACTGGGGACGTAAGTTACACTATTTTAAGACTAATTTTAGAGTGGTTGCACCTTCAACTGTTAGTGTAAACAATAGCTATAACATCTATAGTATTTGAGCAATAGATAGAGGTTAATAACCCTTTCCAGCGCAAAAATCATATCAGAGAGAGATCTAGCGGTGTGCTGTCAACAAGACAAGAACAACTTTTTAAATTCGGTTGAACTGAATTGAATTTGAAAGGAGATAAAATGAAATATTTCAGTTTAACGTCCCACGATTATGCCCTTTATGCAAAGGGAGACGATGATTAAAGCAAGTGAATGATGATGGAAAAATTGGTAGAATGAGAATGTGGGGAGAAACAGGAGCACCCCGACAAAACTCACGGGCACGATGTTGTCCACCACAAACTTATTGGCTAGGGATAGAATCAGGGACCCCACGCACCAGAGATAAGCACTCTACCACTGAGCCACCGTGCCTCCTTGAACTCGGTTTGAGCTTAAAGCTCTGTTCAGCAGAGAGGCTACAGACAATACGAAAAGTGGACCTACACCTTAATATGCGATCCAAACTACACACGCTTCCACTGGAAAGCGAACCTGATTCTTCCATGCTAGGGCGCGTAAGTTATCCACTTTCTAAACCCGAAATAAGAAGAGATATTTCTCGAGTCACGTGGGTAACACTACCCAAGTCTTATATGTCAAGCACTCTTTTAGCGTTACATGATTCGTAGCATAAAATTCATAAACTGATAAAGTGATTGTAAGAACACAGTGAAGAATATTTATCAACGTATAAATTTACGCGAGTCATTACACAATATACTCTAGTAATAAATATGGTATACATTTTTTTTATGTAACACCATTCATAGACTTCTTGTTACGCTTAACAACTTTGGTAAATTCTAGATGGAATTAAGAAAAAATGGGGCCAAAAATTTACAAAATGAGAGACGAGAAAATCTTATTGTCTCCTCTTGTTAGCAATACAAATTTAGTGCCTCAACCTGGGTTATCACTTTACAAAAATCTTGTAGCTGTCACAAAAAAAAAAAAAAAAAAAACTTGCACCCTACAATAGTGCCGTGTCGCGACAAAACGCTGTAACTTGAGTTACATTATTTTGTCGCTATAAGCATTTTTGAATTTCCCGCTACCGATATTTATGTTCACCAGGCTCAGCATTGAGCTGAGTCAAATACTTTTGAAAATATACCAAAGAGAATTTCGATGTAAGTAGGAAATTAGCCGGTCTGTGGCGACTTTACGGCTCTTTTTTCTCAAAACTGCTCCGCCAAAGTTACAGCGTTTTGTCGCGACAGGGCAGAATATTTCTTCATGTAAACATAGTCTTGAAAGGGACATACAACATTTCTTTTTGTCTTGCTAGGAGTCAAACCATTTGCAACTTTCTGGATCATTTTGCTTCCTACCTTCTATCGACCTCCCGCTGATATGAAACAAAAAACAGTTTTTCGCCACTTCCGAAACGGATTCTCTTGGACAGGGAGGAGGAGTGCGCCAAAATACACGTTTTAAATGAGGAGGTTCACTATTTGGGAATGCGGCGTAGGATCGAAACTGCGTAGCATCGAAATTGCGTACGATCGAAAAATTCAGCTCAAAACCTGTTTCGATCCTACGCAGTTTCGATCGTACGCAGTTTCGACGCTACGCAGTTTCGACGCTACGCAGTTTCGACCGTACGCAGTTTCGATCCTACGCAGTTGCCCTGAAATAATTTAAGTTTTAATCATGCGCTCAAAAAATATATATTTTTTCTCTCTCTCTTTAATTTGTTTAACCTGTGCAGCTATAAATTAGGGTTATATTCATGGACTCCACACGACCTAAACTGCGTAGGATCGAAACTGCGTACGGTCGAAACTGCGTAGCGTCGAAACTGCGTAGGATCGAAACTGCGTAGCGTCGAAACTGCGTACGATCGAAACTGCGTACGGTCGAAACTGCGTAGCGTCGAAACTGCGTACGATCGAAACTGCGTAGGATCCACACTGCAGGTAGGATGGACAAGTTACAGGCGTATGGATTGAGAATCAATTATGATTTGTAATGATGACTATGTCAGAAGTGTAATACTAACTTTGAAACAGCTTCGACGGAATATAATGTAAAATAGTTATGTAATATGAAGAATTTAAAGTAATGAAGAATATGATGTATAATGAATACTGAAGGATAATAATAATAATAATGTTTAACGAATATTTCGATTGTAAAGATATTATTTCTAAAGGCTATCAGAAAGTTAGAGAAACAAAAGTCAGATAAAGATTCATATGCTGTTCTGTGTGTACTTGTCTGCGTAATATGAATGAAAATTTATATGATTTTATGTACAGCTTAACGACCTAATCACCAGTTATTCATATGTATGTCAACAACGTTACAATATTGTACTTCGCTTTGGGAGTTTCTCATTTGTACGCTGAACCTCAAATCGATTTATAATTGGAACACGTACCCGTGGGGGTAGGAGCATTTCAATGTATTCCGTTACATTTCACAAAAATATTTTTAACCGTAAAAGATTCGAAATTAAACTACTATTCAAATAGAGAATAAAATTACGAAATTTTACAACTATTACTGGAAATCAATGCTGTCATCCATTTTGAACATTTTAAAAGAACATAGTTTCTAATGTATTGAAATTTCATTTCTTATGAATAGTTTGAAACGTTGTAAATAGTTGTAAAGAACCTGCAGAAAATTCGTCAAAATCCTCCTACAATGGGGAAGCCGTGTTAGACATGGAGTTAGTGGATGCAGATGGTGGCATTGGAAAAGTCCGGGTCTCCCGAGCACAGTGGTGATATCAGAAACCGGGCCCCAGCCATGAGGCTCCAGAAAAATGGGGTCCCGAAGTTTTGGGCGCGGGTTCTTTCTATACGCCTATTAAACATGGAATTGTATGTGGGTGGGTGGTGAAGTTTTTAAATGTTCGGGTCGTCTGAGCACAGTGTTAACGTCAGAAATTGGGCCCTTGTCTCAAAGGTCCAAAAATGGTGTCCCGAAATTTTGAGCTTGGCTTCATTATATTTTTCTTTTAAGCATGTAGTTATTGGATACATATTGTGGTGTTGGAAAGCTCCGGGACCTGAGACTCCAGAAATGAGATCCCAAAAGTTTGGGTTCAGGTCTCTTTTATTTGCCTATTTAACATGGTGTTGTACTATAGTGTTAGCGTTTGAAAGGTCGGGGTCGATTAACGAAAGCGGTAATGTCAGAAATTGGGCCCTGGCCTCGAAGATCCAGAAAATGTGGTTCCGAAATGTTGGGCTTGAGTCCACTCTATTTCTCGTTTCAGCATGGAGTTGTTGCATACAGATGGTGACGTTGGAAAGATCCGATTCCCCTCAGCACAGTGGTGGTCAGGAACCGGGCCCCCAACATGGGGCCCCAGAAATGGAGTCCCAATGTTTTGGGCATGAGCCCCTTCTATACGCCTATTAAACATGAATTGTTGTACGAAGGTGAAAAACTTGTATCTTCGTAAAAAAAAAAAAAAAAAAAAAAAAAAAAAAAAAAAAAAAAAACTTGTATCTTCCTTATAATTATTAGATAATAATCTCAGCTCCTAAACACGTATAAAAGATACCGAAGTTATATTTCAGCAAAAAACAATTACCATAAAACATCTCTTTGCATGTGTAATGACTGAAATGTATTATACTTTGCTTCCCTCCCAAATAAATAAATAAATAAATAAACGATTACAGTCGATAAGCGTAAATCTGGCAGAACCTATTTTCCGAAATCTAAAACAAATCACGCAGATTGTTTATTGCTTGTTCGCGATTGTCCACATCACATTTTCGTTTTTTCATTGTATGTAATTAACTATACCATAACAGAAATTCCCGCTACGAACAAATTACACGTTAGGTATACGCCTATGTGTCTCGTCTCGAGGACTTCCGGGCCGCAGTGGCTTAGTGGCAAAGGGTTCACACATGCTGCGGGGCCCTGGTTCTATACCAACTTGCGCAAAGTGGGGTTTGTGGTGAACAAACACCGTGTGTGAGGGTTTTCTTGGAGTTTCCCTTTCCCACAACTCTTTCATTTCACCATTCCATTTATTCTCATCATCTGCGTCTCCTTTAGTCTACCCAGGATGACAGTCGGACATAAAACTTAAAGATTGCATTTTCATTTTCACATTTGGAGACCCTGTATCTGTGTTCCTTGAGTGCCCCAAATGCTAAATAATAATGGGTTGGAAGGCCCATGAAGTTTAGTACCTGGTACACTCATTATCTCAACTTGCCCAAAAAGTTAAGGGCTCACGTTAAGTTAACGCCCCAAAACTTTGATTTTCACACCTTATTAACTATATTGGCCCAAAAGATGAAATTTGTTAGCCCATCGATCTTTATCTCGACTAGCCCAGAAAGTTGGGAGGCTCTGGTGAAGTTAGCCCCCAAATTTTCGGCGCCTATATCACATTAACTATGGGAGAACGAAAGCTGAAATTTGGTAGCCTATCCAGCCCGTAGACAGTACTATGTAGGCCATTCATTCTCTGGACCAGCCCAGAAACTTTGGGGGGGGGGGGGCTCACGTTAAATTAGAGCCCGAAATCTTTGGCGCGCATATCTCATTAACCCTTTCGGGACAAAATCGATTTTGGGGTTTTTGGTAGACTTTCAGTTAATGATTTATTGCCCAAACACTGTTATCCCGATTGATATCGTTTACGTCTTGTATTTTAGAAGAGGGACATGGCTATTTTTTGGTGTAAGTTAGATTGCAGTGTTGCTAACGGGAGGGATTATTGAAAAAATGTAGGAGTGAAATTTAAAAAAAAAAAATCCCTAGCCGAATTTCATGATTTTTTCTAGCTGGGAACACCGAAGCCACAGGGGTTCAAGTCACCTAAAAAGAATTTTCTGGTATGTTGACAAGGTACAGTAAAAACCTGAAGTCGCTGGCTGCCATACAAAGAGAGAAAGAAAAAAAACTCTCTCATAATACACATCAAATTTTGGCACTTCTTACGCGTCAGAAGCAAAAATCAGCATACATGGTGGTTCACCGTCTTCCCTAATTATTCAATCGTGCTCCTCTATGGTGCGTTTTGTAGGCCAAGAATGATTCCAGACAGTTGTACGTTGGTTTGAATATAGCCAAGGACACTGAAATAATAGGGGGGAAAGGATAAACTTCCCAAATTTTTTACAAACAATTACAATTAACATTTTCTGTAGCTGGCAACATTGCTACCACTCAGAAACAAACCATTTTAAAGTAATCTTTGGCCCACCAATAATATATTCAGCTAGTATCATGATGATATCTCTCAAATTAAGCATGTAATTTTAAAAAGTATATCATTTTTCCTAGAAAGTCACTATTATCCTTAAAATTATGTAATATGGTATACTGTAAGACCGGAATTGTAGTGTCCCCAATTATCCAAGTGAAACTTTTTATAGTGCGTTGTGTAAGTCAAGGATGAGGCTTCCAGAATCTGGTATGTTCGTTCCAATGTAGCCAATAGAAGAGAAGGAAATAAGAGGCAAATTTTAGAAGGGAAAAAAGGAAATTTTTACCAAAAAAAGTCTGGAAATAAATAGTTCTATGGCTGGAAATACTGCTAAGAGACAGATGCAACTATCTTCAAATAAACCTTAGCCCACCACTAATATATCCTGAAAGTATCATGTCGATATTGAATAAACGAAGCTAGTAATTAAAAATTAATAGATTATGGTAAATATAAAAGTGAGAAAAATCAAGGATTAGAACCTTAATACGAAAATGAAATGAAATGAAATCTTTTAGTTTCACGTCCTACGGTTATGCCGGTTAGGCTAAAGTAGACGCTGATGATGAGAAATGAATGAAATGGTGGAATGAAAAAAGTGGAAGGAAACGGGAGAACCCCGATAAAACCCACACACACGATGTTTAGAACCTAATACGAATTTATGGTGCGCCTCCTAATTACGCAATTGCAACGATCTGTGCCCAAGTTTGTTCAGTAAGGATCGATGTTTGACTGACGTAGTTCACTTGCGCTCGGACGTATAGGTACGGAATTATAAACATAAACTTCGAAAATTGACAAATCTGAAAATACTTTATCTTCGCATTGAATTTGGACCCCTCCTCCAAAGTAAGTTCATGCGTATGGTACGTACCACCATACTACGATTTTTAATTTCAGTAAAAATCCCTTTGTTTTCTTGCCCCCAGGATAACTATATACTCTGCCAGTTAATATGTTTAAAACATTTGGAGTGATGTATCGTCATGTGTATAGATTAACCTCTTGCACACAGAGAATGTTTCTTTTCCAAGATTTAAATAAAACTGAAATGTTTTCCATTTCCATACAGAATTCAATTCACCTAAGATGTCCAAAGTTCACCTAAGATGTCCAAAGTTCACCTAAGATGTCCAAAATTCAATTCACCTAAGATGTCCACAACAATTTTTATGGAGGTAGTTGGAGAATACTTTATATCATAGGCCCGTAGTTAAACTCCCTCTATAAAAATTGTTGTGGAAGCACCTCAGGATTCTGACATACGCATTTTTGGATAGGGCACATACTAGTTCCTAAGTTAAGTCTTGACCCGACTGCGGTAGGTCCCATAGTTTTGGAGCTATGGACCTTTAAAATTCCTTTTTTCATGTTTTTGGCAGCCTATAACACGTAAACCGTCGCTTATAGAGGGATAAATTCTTAAGGTCTTTTGAATTTGGCTAATCAGAGTGCTCTTTAACCCGCGTATATTCGACGATAACCGTTCGGGATAAAATCTGCTCGCCATGTAGACCTAATTTTATTACAAAATGACGACTGTCTATTTACTTTATTTTGTAGTTCTTCCATATTCACTTTCAAATGATCGGCGCCAGTTGCCATCTAATAAAGTTGATGCGTTTGTTGCTTCTAGTACACAACCGCTTTGAAAAAGAAGCAATAAATGCATCAAGTGTGGGAGATGAATTTAGAACACCAAAATGGTACATGCCTAGCACATCTTGTGCTGTTAGGGTTTCTTCAGAAACATTTTGTAAAACAATTGAAAACACATCGCGCGGTTTGTATTTTGAAATTTTGCGTATACTTGGATTTGTTTAAGTATTTCTTTCTACTGTGTTTGCCTGTAGCTTCAGTTCATAAGCCTTTATAATTAGATACCCAACATATATGGCAATCACGCAGAAAACAACACCGAAGATTCTACACTTGTGTTAACACACAGGCTGTGTGTCATTTCAACTAGCGGCATTTGACACACAACTCCAAACGGAGAGTGAGTTGTTCTAACCACTTGTTTGTGTTATATTTTAACACAATCGTGCTAACACATAGGCATGTCGTTGAAATAATACAACGATTTTTTACAGTATAGGCACTTCCAGTAGAACTACAAGGATTAAATTTGGCAAAGTTTTTAGCCTCCTGGGACTATATAGAAAATTTCCAAAAGTGAATATTTTCCATTTTTAGCAGCTTTAAAGAGACAAAAAACTGTGTAATTTAAAGACTTTTTGGATGTACAAAATCTCATATTTTAGGTACCGTAATTGAAATCGGAATAAAAACTAGGAATTTTGGTATGTTAGTAGGTTTATGAGGCGCGAGGCCGTAGGATGAGAAATTTTGTATCTGGCGACAAATTCCCACCTACTTAAAACTAAACTGATTATATAAACATTCAATTTTGCCAATTGCCAAGTTCATAAAGAAATTGAAAATCACAGCAACTGGGTAAGTAAGAAAATGCTAATCCAAATGTCAATTGAAAGAAACGGAAGTCTTTTAAGTAAATATTGGCAGCAACGCATTCTAATTTTCCAACTTGGTCAAAAGTTAGCAGGGTTGGAAAAAATACAGTTTTTTTTTTAAAAAAAAAAGAACAAAACGCGTGTTTAAAATATGAAAAAAGTGTTTAAAATGTTTTAAAGATGTTTTAAAAAACACACAAAAAAGTAAAAGTACATGTTTTAAACATTTTGAACAGTTTAAAATATTATTTTAAACATATTTCAAAATCGTGTAATCACGTATTTATTAAGACTTTTTGCTCTTTCAACCGATCTTTTCATTTATTTTATTCTCTTTAAGACTACACAGTGTTGGGTACAGAACATTTCCGTATAGATTAGTAATTTTCAACTTATTTCATATAACGACCCCTTTTATTACACCCTCTTGCCAGTGACTCTCATACAGTAAGTATTTTCTTGGATATAGTAAGCTTTTAAGGTAGATTTTAAAATTTACCAACTATAGAGGTTTCACACAATCTATCAATATACATGGCAAAACAAAAGTCCTCACCATCCTTGTGCGTTGACAACGGGTTGA